>NC_133154.1:21013759-21328444 GCF_048418815.1 Hemitrygon akajei
ACTGGGACAGGTTGAGTTTGAAATGGCTTAAGCTCAGTATTTAACAGCACATCTGGCTTTGTGTTAACAGTTTTGAAACCCGTGCAGCAGACGAGCCTTGACAAGCAGGAAAAGTTAAACCGTGCCTCCATAACAAATAAAAAACAGAAAATGGAAAGTGCCGGAAAACAGCAGGTCAGGCAGCATCCATGGGAAGATCACCCTTCACAACATCCATCAGCTCCAACAAGATTCCATCACTGGATACATTCCCATTCCCTTCAAACACTTAACAGGGATCACTCCCTCTGTTACTCCACTGTACTCTTTCTGTCCCCACCAACCACTCCCCATCTTACAACAGGCTCCCATGTGGCTGCAGACCCTACCCTTTCACCTCCTCTCTTCCCACCACCCCAAGACCAAATGTTCTCCCCAGGTAAAACTTGTATTATTTTCATTTTGTATTTTCTCATGGAGAGAGATTACAAAAATCTGAGGTGTAAAGGGACTTGGGAGTCCTTGTGCAGGATTCCCTAAAGGTTAAATTGCAGGTTGAGTTGGTGGTGAGGAAGGCAAATGCGATGTTCACATTCATTTGAAGGGGACTAGAATATAAAAGCAAGGATGTAATGTTGAGACTTTATAAAGCACAGGTGAGGCCTCACTCAGAGTATCTTGAGCGTGTTGTTGTTTGAATTTCCAGCATCTGCAGATTTCCTCATGTTTGCAGAGTATCGTGAGCAGGTTTGGGTCCCTTATCTTAGAAAGGATGTGCTGAAACTGGAGGAGCATTCAAAGAAGGTTCATGAAAATGATCTGAGGATCAAACGGCTTGTCGTATGAGGAGAATTTGATGGCTCTGGGCCTGTGTTCACCGGAATTCAGAAGAATGAGGGGTGACCTAATTGAAACCTGTTGAATGGTGAAAGGCTTTGACAGAGAGGATGTGGAGAGGATGTTTCCTGTGGTGGGAGAGTCTAATATCAGAAGGTTCAGCCTCAGAGTAGAGTGGTGTCCTTTTTGAATGGAGATGAGGAGGAGTTTCTTTAGCCAGGGAGAATTCTGTGGAATTTGTTGCCACGGGCAACTGTGGAGACCAAGTCTCTATGTACATTTAAGACAGAGGTTGATAGATTTTTGATTGGTCAGGGCATGAAGGGATATGGGGAGAAGGCAGGAGAACGGGGCGGAGAGGAAAAAATGCATCAGCCATGATAAAGTGGCAGAGCAGGCTCGATGGGCCAAATGGCCTAATGCTTCTCCTGTATCTTATGGTCATTCAGTGCACTGCATCACAGTGTGGCTTCCTTGACACTGGGGAAACCAAATGCAGGCTGGGTGATCACACTGTGCAGCACCTGTCCTCGTCCATAGAGGACATTTGAATTCACCATTCCATTTTCTCTTTGTCTGTGCCCTCCTGCTCTGTTACACCCAGACCCATGCAAGCCCAGGAAACAACACCTCAACTCCACCTGGGCACAGTGCAGTCTTAATATTGAATTCTAGGTTTTAGAACATAACAGCACAGTACAGGCCCTTCAGCCCAGGATGTTGTGCTGACCTTTGAACCTACTCTAAGATCAATCTGACACTTCCCTTCTACGTATTGCTCTCTTTTTTTCTATCATCTATGGCAGCTAGTTGAGATTCTGCCTCAGTTTCAGTGACTGGGTTCAATCCTACACTGTAGTGCTGTGCGTGGAATGAACATTCCCCCTTTGACCACATCGGTTTCCTCTGGGCACTTTGATTTTACCCATAATGCAAAGGTGCCAGTTGCTGGGTTGACTGGCAGCTATACATTGTCCCAGTGTGCAGGCAAGGAGGGAGTTGATTGGAATAAGACTAAAATAGGATTAATGAGGGTCAATGCCAGATTAGGTAGGCTGAAGACCTACATTTGTGCTAAAATTGACAGCTTGGCTCAATCCCATTCTACAACAAAAGTAAACTACCAACTCACAAATTGTAAACACAAAGTACACTGCAGATGCTGTGGTCAAATCAACACGTACATGTCCATACATATGTCGGATATATTTCGGATATGTCCATACGTGGCCTCCTCTACTGCCATGATGAGGCCAAACTCAGGTTGGAGGAGCAACACCTCATACACCGTGTGGGTAGTCTCCAGCCCCTAGTTATGAACATCGAATTCTCCAACTTCCGGTAATTCCCTCCCTCCCCCTTCCCCCATCCCACTTTCACTCTCTCTTCTAGCTGCCTATCACCTCTCATGACTCTGCCTTCTTCTACTACCCATAGTGCTTTCCCTTTAGATTCCTTCTTCACCTCTCCTGCCTATCCCCTCCCTGCTACCCCTCCCCCACCCTTGATCTTTCCTCTGATTGGTTTCCACCCTACCCCCCACCTTCTATATAGGGTTCCTGCCCCCTCCTTCTTCAGTCCTGACGAAGGGTCTCAGCCCGAAACGTTGACTGCTCAATTCAACGGATGCTGCCCGACCCGCTGAGTTCCTCCAGCTTGTTTGTACATGTTGATTTAACTCGCAAATTGTACCTGCTCACAGAAACAACTGCACCCACCTTAAAGTTTACAAACTTTAATAACCAAAGGGTACCACAGTAGCATAGTGGAGCATCTGTGGGGGCAGCAGCCATCATTAAGGACCCCCCCCCCCCCATCACCCAGGACATTCCTTCTTCTCATTCCGACCATGAGGGAGGAAAGCACACACTCAACAATTCAGGAACAGCTTCTTCCCTTCTGCCATGAATGGACTTTGAACCCACTAACACTACCTCACTACTATTTTTTCCCTCTTTTTTCTCTTTTTGCACTACTTATTTAATTCAACTTTTAAAATATATATTTAAAAAGTTAAATTAATATGTATTTCTTATTATAACTTATATTTTTTATTATTATGTATTGCAATGTACTGCTGCCACAAAACATAAAATTTCACAGCATATGCTGGTGATATTAATCCTGATTCTGATTCTGAAACGAATTAATAAAGGGTATCGGCCCAAGTCATTATACTGCCATGTACACTACCTCACTATTTTCCACATTCTTTTTGCACAAATTTGTTTTTTTAATATATATTTCTTATTGACACAGAAGCTGTGTACAAGAAAAACCAGAGTCGTCTCTACTTCCTGAGGAGACTGAGGTTCTTTGGAGTATGCAGGCCTCTCCTTCACATGTTCCACCAGTCTGTTGTCACCAGTACAATCTTCTATGCGGTGGTGTGCTGAGGCATTGGCTTCAACACGGGTGATGCCAACAGGCTCAATAAACTGATTAGAAAGGCTGGCTCTGTTACAGGAGTCAAACTGGACACACTGGGGGCTGTGATAGAACAAAGGACCCTGTGGAAAATCCTGGCAATTCTGGACAATGTTTCTCACCCTCTGCAGGCCCCCTTGGTTGAACAGAAGAGCACTTTCAGTAATAGACCAAGACAACTGTACTGCTCAAAAGAACGCTATATGAGGCCATTCTTACTCTCGGTCATTAGGCTCGGTAATGAGTCAACCTATGGCCAGGGAAGTGATGACACCCCCCCCCCCCCACCCCTGTTAGACTGCTTGAGGTAACTAATTTTTTATTCTTTCTACTTCTCTTCTAATATTTATATCTGTGCATTTGAAATGCTACTGTGACATTGTAATTTCCTCTAGGATCAATAAGTATCTATCAGCCTATCTATCTTATTGTAATTTTATAGAATTTTATTATCAAGTTTTGCACTGTACTGCTGCCACGAAACAACAGATTTCATGACACATGCCAGTGATATTAAAACTAATTCTATTTCTTATTTTGACATCGACTGTTCATTCCTCACCATGGATGCTGCCTGACCTGCTGAGCAGCATTTTGTGTGTTGCTCAAGGTCAGCAGAATCTCTTGCGACACTGAGGTAGGTAGACATTTTGAAAGCACTTGAGAATTTATGTAAAATTATTTCCTGTGAGAACAAGAATCACAAACCAAACTGCCATTCAGAACCAGGTTGTGAACTTGGCAACCAGCCCACTGTTAAACATTAAAAATAAATTACTGCCTTGGACAGGATTGACACGTGGAACAATGATTTGAAAGGTCTGCAGTGAAGTCAGGAGAATGGAGATGGACATTTAGAGGAATGCCACAGCTCCACAGAGACAATAACAATAGAAGGGGCCCTCTTACCCATAGAAATGGCCTCGGATAAACTCCTGTATCCGCATCTTGCTTGTGGAATGCAAATTCTGGAACTCATGCATTACAGCGAATCTCTTCAAATTCAATCCATTTGGAGTGACCACATCTGTGGAAAGAAAGGAGAAAGTTATTAACTCAGAGAGTCTGTGTTGGAACAGGAATTTTCAATCAATTCCATGCGTAATGGGTACTAATATCAACAACTCTGAGAGGGACTACTTCTGAGACCAACAACCGAACACGAGCCCAGGCCAAAACCTGCCCAATATGGAGACAGTACCCATCCTGATATTTCTGCATCCCAACCAGTCCCAGATAACCCCAACCTGACAGTGACCTCAACCCAATGATCTGCCAGCCAGGAACGCTCCAATCTAGCATCACCCATCTCCTCAGTCTAATTAAAGGGACCAATTAAAGGGACTCTTGGCCAGGACTTCTAAACCCATCTATTGCACTTTCCCCCACCACCACCTAGGAAGTGCATTCCAGGGGCCCATCTCACACTATGTCCCACTCATCTCTCACCTTAAATAAATGCTTTTAGTATTAAACTTGTTTTGGGCTCCTTATTTTAGAAAGGATATACTGACATTGGAGAGGGTTCAGAGAAGATTCACGAAAATGATTCCAGGAATGAAAGGGTTACTGTATGAGGAATGTCTGGCAGCTCTTAGAGTTCAGGAGAATGAGGGGGGTATCTTATAGAAACATTCCAAATGTTAAAAGGCCTGAACAGATTAGATATGGCTGTTATTTCCCATGGTAGGGGAGTCCAGGACACAAGAGCATGACTTCAGGATTGAAGGACATCCATTTAGAACAGAGATGCAAAGAAATTATTTTAGTCAGAGGGTGGTAAATCTGTGGAATTTGTTGCCACGAGCGGCTGTGAAGGCCAAGTCATTGGGTGTATTTAAGACAGAGATAAATGGGTTCTTGATTAGCTAGGGCATCAAAGGGTGTGGAGAGAAGGCAGAGGAGTGGGGATGACCAGAAAAGTAGGATCAGCTCATGATTGAATGACAGAACAGACTCGATGGGCCAAATGGCCTACTTCTGCTCCTATATCTTATAGTCTTATGGTCTAAACATTTTGACCCTAGGAGAAAGATACTGGCTGCCTATTTAATCAATGCTTGTAGTCTTACAAACTGTTATCAGGTCTCACCTCAGCCACTGCCACTCCAGAGAAAACACCCTAATTTTATCCAGCCCCCTCCTTATGGAAGATGCCTTCCAATCCAGGCAGTGTCCTGGTAAATCTCTTCTCATCCCTCCCCAAAACCTTGACATCCTTCCTGTAATGGGGCAATCAAATAGGATATAATACTCCAGATGCGGTCTAACTAGATTTTTATAAATCTGCAGCATCATGATTCTCGAACTCAGAGCTTCAGCTAATAAAGCCAAGCTTGCTATATGCCTTCCTTACCACTCTATCAACCTATGCAGCTTCTTTCAGGGATCTATAGGCTTGGACCCCAAAATCACTCTGTGCATCAACCCCATTAAGGGTCCAGTTGTTAACTCTGTATTGTCCCTTTACGTTAGATTGCTCAAACTGCAACACTTTGTAGTTGACCAGATTAAACTCTATCTGTCAATTTCCTGCCTATATCTGCAACTTATCTACATCTTTTACACTATCCACGCTACCACCTGTCCTAGTATCGTCTGCGAACTTACGCTTTCATCCAGGTCATTTCTATGCAGTTTATGATAATAAATGGGGTGGAGATATGTCTTTACCAAAGGAGGTGTAAGGTGCTCCTTCCATCCGCTAGCCTGTGGGTCACCATTGGGCAAGATATAGTACCTGCTTAACACCCCTCACCCCCGCCCCCTGCCGCACCAATCAGGGTCATGTGAAGCCATGGAAGGAGGTGGTGAATGGTCGTATGAGCAATTAGTGCACATCATAAGTCCTGGTTATGCAACCACTGACGCCAGGCAGACAATCTCTGAAGAGTATCGATAATGTCTGGGGTCACCCGTCTTGCAAAGACACTGCCCAATGACAAACCAGTTCTGTAGAAAAAGTTGCCTAGGACAATCATGGTCAAGGAAAGACCATGATCGTCCACGCCATATGAAACGGCACGTAATGAATGAAGGATACCATTAACAGCAGAGATCCCAGTATGGACCATGTGTTGGCGCATGGCCAAGTGGTTAAGGCTGTGGGCTAGCGATCTGAAGGTTGTTAGTTTGAGCCTCAGCCGAGGCAGTGTGTGTGTCCTTGAGCAAGGCACTTAACCACACACTGCTCCTGCACGTTTATAGCCCAATGGCGGCGGTTGGTGCAGTACGGACAAGACAAGATCATTAGTCGCAACCAGAATAAATCCCATTGACCACCACCCTCTTCTATGGGCAAAGTCACTGTGGATCCAATGCATCCTAATATTCTAGATGAGCCTCCCATGAAGGAGCTTGTCAAATGCCCTACTAAAATACATGTAGACAACATTCACAGATCTTTTGCTATCAATCACCTTCATCACCTTCTCAAAAAACACAAGGCAGTAAGACGTGACCTACCACACACAAAGCCATGCTGACTGTCCTTCATTAGGCCATAGTTTTCCAAATGCTCATAAATCTAATCTATATGAATTATCTCCCATAGCTTCCCTATCACTGACATGAGACTTGCCGCTCTGTGGTTTCCAGGATAATCTCTATTTCCTTTCCTGAATATAGTAGCTACTCACCAGTCAACTGGGACTTTGTACATGGAAATAGAGACCAGAAAATCATGTCAAAGCCCCAGCAATCTCATCTCTTACCTCTCTCAATATTGTGGGCTATATCCCATTAGGCCCTGGGGACTTATCCATCTTAATTTTCTTTAAAAGGCTCAACACTATCTCCATCTTTATCTCAAAATGCCATAGAACGTGGCATTTCCTTCACACTCATCTCTACCCTCCATGCCCTTTTCCTAGGTAAACACTGATGCAAACTAGTAATTCAGGACCTCATCCACATCCTCTGCCTCCACGTACATGCTCCCTCTATTCTTGATGTTCCTACCCACTCCTTAGTCATCCTTCTGTGGCTCGATGTACGTGCAGAACACTTTGACATTCTCTTTAATCTGAATTGCCAAGGGCTTTCATGACCCCTCCTGGGTCTCCTAATTCCCTCTCTGAGTTCTTTTCTATCTTCTTTATAATCCTCCAGAGCTTTGTTCAATTTTAGCCTCCTAAACCTTACCTATGTTTCCATTTTCTTCTTGAAAATTCACTATTTTCTCATAATCCAAGGTTCTGTTACTTTGTCGTACTTGTCTTCCCTTCTGTCTGGTACACATCTGTCCTGTACTCTTTGCAGATGGTCCTTCAACACCCTCCACGTGTCAAATTATAAACTTGCCCATAAACAGCGGTTCCCAATTCACATTCCCTAGTTCCTGCCTAATACTCTCGTAATTTGCCCTGCTTGAAATTAATACTCTCCTGCAAGTTCTGTATTTATCTTTGTCTTCAAACTTAGGGAATTGTGGTCACTGTTACCTAATTGCCCTCCACTTTAAGGTTCAGTCACCTGGCCAGGTGCATTTCCCAATACCTGGTCCAGAATGGCTACTCCTCTTTTTGGTATATCTACGTATTGATTTAAGAAACCCTCCTAGATGCAACATTGACAAAGCTCTTGCACTACAGAGGACCCAATCTACAGTATATTAGGAAAGTTGAAGTCACCCATTGCAACAACCCCGTCGATTTTGCATCTTTCTCGAAACTGATATATTATCTATTTTTCCATGTTCCGGTGGCTCAGTGGTATAATCCCATCAGAGTGATTGCATCTTTCTTAATTTTTAGTTCTAACCATGTAGATTCAGCTTGACAACCCCTCTGAGTGCAGCTGTGAATTTGTCTCCAATTAATAGTGCATCTCCCCTCCCTACTTTTAGCTCTCTGTCATTTGTAAATCAGTTAAACAGTGGCGCATTAAGTATCCAGCGCTGCCTTTCTCTTACTCAAGTTTCTATAAAGGCTTTGAGAGCACAGTCTTGAAGTTGGAGCTGAGGGCTGCGTTTCAACACAGAGTGACAGACGTTACTCACGGGGTTTGCATTTCAGCAGATGTTCTGCCTCCACGGCTGTGATCTCCGACACTGTGGTGAATACATGAGTACAATGGACAGCCGCACGCTCCAGGCAATATCGATGGTAAATCTGCCTCTCACCTGCCTCACGGTCTACATCAAACTGAAATAGACACTATCATAGCATGAACAGCAGAAACTCCAAAAGCTGGAAATCTGAGATTAGAAATGCGAGACACTGGAAACACACAGCAGGTCAGACAGCATCTGTGGAGCTGTTTGCTTCAGGAGAGACTTAAGAATGTGCAAAAGAAACAAATGCTTGCCTCTCATTGGTGCCCCTCGATCTAACAGTCGGTAACCATCCAAAACCGTTGCACAGACACCTCTTACTGTGCGGCTGAACAACAAAGTGTTCCCAGAAAAGAAAGAGGAACCCAAGCAAGACAGACAGAGGTCGAAGGTTTGTTTCTCCTGTTTCTCATCCATAGACGCTGACTGACCAGCTGCTTGCTTCTCCCTCCACAGATACTGACTGACGTGAGAGGGGATTTAAATGGGCCTTGTGAAAACAGGTGACAACGGTCTTTATTAGAAATTGCTTGAGTTGATTGGACTAAAGCATTAACCAGTGACCAATTACTGAGATCAAAAGCTTGAGAGGATGGAATTCACAGGCCCACTGGTCAAGTATTAAAGGCAGTGACTCGCGGTAGCTTTTTTTAAAACTCTGGCCAGCAACCAATCAGCATTTGGGAATGATTAGCAAGAACAAATTAAAGGAAGGCAGGGCAAGCAGAATGGCTATTGTCACAGTGGCTATCATTGGAGTGGACAGAGTTAGAGTGGCGATTTTGAGGCTTTCGCGAGGAGAGGCTTCAGTCAAAGAAGGTAGAGTTTTCTCCCCTTCTTTACGTTTGCTCAGTTTGGACAGTAGAGATGCCAGTCAGGATAGTGGAATGGTCTTGCAGGATGTGGGGAGGCAGGGAGACCTCCAGTGCCCCTGACGAGCACATCAGCAAGAAATGCATCTACCTGCAGCTTCTAACAATCCATGTCAAGGAGCTGGAGCTGGAACCGGATGAACTCTGGATTATTCAGGATGTAGATAGGACATATGGAGAGGTAGTTACAACCAAGGTGCAGGACACAGGAAACTGGGTGACAGTCGGGAAGGGGAAAGGGATTAAACAGCTAGTGAATAGTACACCTGTGACCATCCCCCTCAACAAACATATCACTTTGAATACTGTTGGTGGGGGAATGACCTAGAAGAGGAAAGTCACAGCGATCAGCTTTCTGGCACTGAGTCTGGCTCTGTGAGTCAGAAGGGAAAGGGGGCGAAGAGGCGAGCTGTCACCAGAAAGGAGGCCAGGACTAGGTAGATTATACAGTTTAACATGTGGCCAAGGATTTGGTGTAGGAGGGAGGGCATAAGATTTTTGGATCATTGCACTCTCTTCCAGGGAAGTTGGGACCTGTACAGAAGGGACGGTTTGCACCGTAACTAGAGGGGGGGACTAATACCCTAGTGGGAAGATTTGCCAACACTGTATGGTGGGGCTTAAACTACAGTTGCAGGAGGATGGGAACCAGAGTGCCTGAACAGTTAGTGGAGAGGCTGTAGAGACAGATGTTAGTAAAGTCAGGAATCAAAAGGACGTGCATGGTACGACCAGTGTCCTGAGCCGCATATATTTCAATGCAAGAAGTATTGTAGAAAAGGCGGATAAGCTCGGGGCCTGGATCTTCAACTGGAATTATGATATAGTAAACATTAGTGAGACTTGGACTGGCAGCTCAATATTTCGGGGGTCCGTTGCTCTAGACTTGACAGAGAAGGAGGGATTAAAGGAAGATGGGTGACATTACTAGTCAGGAAAATGTCACGGCAGTGCTGTCAGGATACACTGGAGATACACTGGATACATTTAGAGAAGCGTTATGCATGGAACTGACAAATAAGAATGGTAGGACCACGTTAATGGGGCTATATTGCAGACAACCCAGGAGCCTGAGGGATTTAGAGGAACGAATTTGTAAAAATATCACAGACTGTTGCAAGAAACATAAGGTTGTTATAGTAGGTGAATTTAGCTTTCCACGTGTTGACTGGGAATCCCATACTGTAAAAGGATTAGATGGGATAGAACTTGTCAGATTTGTTCAGGAAAGTTTCCTTAATCAGTACGTTGAAGCCCAATGAGAGAGCATGCGATACTTGATCTCCTATTAGGGAATGAGACACGGCAGGTGACACAAGTTTGTGTAGGGGAACACTTTGCATTTAGATTCTAAATTGGAGAAAGGGCAATTTTGGTGGTATCAGAAATGTGTGGATTGGTACACGCTCTTCTCTGGCAAAGGCGTACTTAGTAAATGGGAGGCCTTTAAAAGTGAAATTTTGAGATTGCAAAGCTTGTATGTGCCTGTAAGAATGAAAAGTAAAGATAACAAATGTAGGGAACCTTGGTTTTCAAGAGATATTGAAGTCTTAGTTAAGAGTAAAAAGGAGGTGCATAGCAGGTATTGGCTTGTAGGAATAAATGAGGTGATTATGGAGTACAAGAAATGCAAGAGAACACTTCAGAAATAAATCATGAGGGCTACTAGAAGGCAAACAAGAGAAAATCTGCAGAGGCTGGAAATCTGAGCAACACACACAAAATGCCGGAGGAACTCAGCAGGCCAGGCAGCATCTATGGAAAAAAGTACAGTCAGTGTTTTGGACCGAAACCCTTCGGCAGGACTTATAAGAAGGCATGATGTTGCTCTAGCAGACAAGGTGAAGGAGGATCTTAAGGGATTCTACAAATACATTAAGAGCAAGAGTATTGTAAGGGACAAAACTGGTCCTCTGGAAGATCAGAATGGTAAACCAAAACAGGTGGGGGAAATCTTAAATATTTTTTGCATCTGTATTTACTCAGGAAATGGACACAGAGTCTATAAAAGTGAAGTAAAGTGGCACTAACTTCATGGATCCTGTACAGGTTGCAGAGGGAGAGGCAAATCAGGGTGGATGACAACCCTATAGGAGGCAAGTGCAGACATTGTCAGGACCCAGCATAGATACTTAAATCATCCTTAGTGACAGGAGATTTACCACAGGATTGGAGGATAGCCAATGTTGTTCCAATGTTTAAGAAAGGCTCTAAACATAAATTTTCAGCGGGTGAGTCTGACATCAGTTGTGGGAAAGTTATTGGAAGGTATTCTAAAGGATTGGATATAAAAGTATTTGAATATACATGGACTGATTAAAGATAGTGCGTGATTAAGGCTTTGTGTGTGGTAGGTCATGTCTAACCAATCTTACGGAGTTTAAGAGCAAGTTACCAAGAAAGTAGATGAAGGCAAGGCAGTGGATGTTGTCTACATGAACTTTGGCAAAGCATTTGACAAGGTCCCACATGAGAGGTTGGTCAAGAAGGTTGTGTCACTCGGCATTCAAAATGGGGTAGTAAATTGGATTAGACATTGGCTTTGTGGGAGAAGCCGGAGAGTGGTAGAAGATGTTTGCCTCTCTGACTGGAGGTCTGTGACTAGTAGAGTGCTGTAGGGATCGGTGCTGGGTCCATTGTTGTTTGTCATCTATATCAATGATCTGGATGATAATGTGGTTAACTGGATCAGCAAATTTGTGCATGACACCAAGATTGGTGGTATAGTGGACAGCGAGGAAGGCTATCATGGCTTGTAGAAGGACCTGCACCAGCTGGGAAAATGGGCTGAACATAGCAGATGGAATTTAATGCAGACAAGTGTGAGATGATGCACTGCAGTAGGACCATCCAGGGTAGGTCAAACACAGTAGGACATTGAGGAGTGTGGAGGAAGAAAGGGATCTCGGAATAGAGGTCCGTAATTCGTTGAAAGTGGTGTCACAGAGAGATGTTGTAGAAGACATTGGTGAGGTGTAGTTTGGAGTATCGTGTGCAGTTTTGGTCACCTACCTACAGAAAAGGTGTAAGCATCGTTGAAAGAGCACAGAGGAAATTTACAAGGATGTTGCTGGCTCTGGAGAATCTGAGTTATAAGTAAAGATTGAATAGGTTAGGACTTTATTCCTTAGAATGTAGAAGATTGAAAGGAGATTTGATAGCGGTATACAAAATTATGAGGAGTCCAGCTAGGGTAAGTGCAAGCAGGCTTATTCCACTGAGGCTGGGTGAAACTACAACCAGAGGTCATAGGTTAAGGGTGAAAGCTGAAAAGTTTAAGGGCAACATGAGGGGAAACTTCTTCACTCAGAGGGTTGTGAGAGTGTGGAATGAGCCGCCAGCGGAAGTAGTGCATGCGAGCTTGATTTCAAAGTTTAACTGAAGTTTGGATAGGTATATTGATAGTAAGGGTATGGAGGGCTGTGATCCCACTGCAGGTTGATGGGAATAGGCAGCTTAACCGGTTACGGCACAGACTGGATGGGCCGAAGGGCTTGTTTAAGAGCTATACTTCTATAAAGAGACTATAAAGAGCAGAATATTGAAAGTGACAGAGAACTTGTCTCACAGACACATCAATTATCTGTGATAAATGAACGCTACTGAAGCTGCTGTCAGGCTGAATTCCCCAGGGATTGCTTTATGGATCACACCTTTCACTGCAGAATGAACAGCCTGCATTTAGAGTTGAAGGCTGGATGTCAAAAGCTCGGTAATCAGAGTGGAGAGGACAAGAAGATGACTGTCAGTTCACGTTGACTCTGTACCTGGCCCACCCACTCCGTCTCTCCCCGGCACCAGCTGAGGTTTCGCTGAGATTATCACCGTCAGCAGTGTCGTGGCTCTTTCGGAACCGTCACTACCGATCCAAGGTCCTTGGGGAGTGTTGTCGAAGAAAGGGACAGTCTGGAATAAATAGACGGTTCCTGAGAGTGGCAACACAGGTAGACAAGATGGTGAAGAAGGCGTTTAGCACACTATCCTTCATTGGTCAGGGCCCTGAGTATAAGAGTTGGGAGGTTCTGTTGCAGTTGTACGAGATCTTGGTGAGGCTGCACTTACTGTGTTCAATGTTGGCTGCCTTTTTATTTGGAAATATATCATTAAACTGGAAAGAGTGCAAAGAAGAGCCATGGACTGAGGGCTTGAGTTTAGGGGGAGAGTGGCAAACGAGCATTTTATTTCTTGGAGTGTAGGAATCCAAGGGTGACTTTATAGAAGTCTGTAAAATTATGAGGGGGATGGATTCTCTCAGGGAAAGGAAATCAAAAACAAGAAGGCACAGAATTAATTTCAGAAATTTAAGAGAGATCTGAGGGGCAACTTCTTCAAGCAGCGGCTGGTGAGTATATGGAATGAGAAAATCTGCAGATGCAGGAAATACGAGAACACACACACAATGCTGGAGAAACTCAGCAGATTTCCTCTGGCATTTTGTGTGTTGATACGGTACGAGCTGTCAGGAAGTGGCAGAGGCGGGTACCATAACAACTTTCAAAAGACAGATGGGCAGGTACATGGATAGGAAGTGTTTAGAGGAAAGTGGTCACCTGGGACAACATGGATGAGTTGGGCCAAAGGGCCTGTTTCTGTACTGTATAACTCTACGATTCCATCAGTGAGATCCTTCCTTCCCCCTCCGTCTGCCCTTTTCTCTGCTGCTGTAACCATCATTTGTGCCTTTGTTACCTGGAGCTGACCATTCCAGTCACCCTCCTCCTGCCCTCCACCTCCGGAGGAGCTGCCGCCCTGCCCTCTAACTCCATCACCATCTACCCACCTTATTCCTCTCCTCACTGATCCCCATCACTCCTCTGAGCTGGATCCCTACCCTAATCATCTCTATCTTTCAGATATTCTTAAAAAGCCACATCTTTGGGTGACTCAGCTTGGAGGAACAACACCTTATATACCAGCTGGGCAGCCTCCAACCTGATGGCATGAACATTGACTTCTCTAACTTCCGTTAATGCCCCTCCTCCCCTTCTTACCCCATCCCTGACATATTTAGTTGTTTGTTTTTTTTTCTCTCTCTCTCTCTCTCTGCCCTTCACCCTGCCTGTTCTCCATCTCCCTCTGGTGCTCCCCCCCCCCTTTCTTTCTCCCGAGGCCTGCCGTCCCATGATCCTTTCCCTTCTCCAGCTCTGTATCACTTTCGCCAATCACCTTTCCAGCTCTTAGCTTCATCCCACCCCCTCCGGTCTTCTCCTATCATTTTGCATTTCCCCCTCCCCCCCACTACTTTCAAATCTCTTAGTATCTTTCCTTTCAGTTAGTCCTGACGAAGGGTCTCGGCCCGAAACGTCGACAGTGCTTCTTCCTATAGATGCTGCCTGGCCTGCTGTGTTCCACCAGCATTTTGTGTGTTGTTGTTTGAATTTCCAGCATCTGCAGATTTCCTCGTGTTTGCTCTTTGGATGAAAGTTGTCTTTAGCTGACTTGTTCATTCTGTACCTGGCTGTGAACCGTCGTGTGACAGCTCCACAACGCATTGACTGAGCCCCGATCTCTACATTTTGAGTCAGGGGCCACTGCACAGGATCAAAACCTCGGGGTCGTTCACACTGCTGACGCTTGACTGTACTGCTAGATCCAGCTCTAACCACTGTGGTTGGCCTCATCAGCAATGATGATGAGTCAGCATACAGAGAGGAGGTTGAGTGGCTTGTGGACTGGGGCGAACTTGGGTCTCAACGTGGAGAAGAGCAAAGGGATGACTGAGGACTTCAGGCTGACCATTCCCTACTGCACATCAACCTCTCCTCCATGGAGAGAGAGCCAGGAGCACCAGGTTTCTTGGAGAGCATGTCTTTAGTCGAGAAAGCACAGCAGCGCCTCTATTTCCGGAGAAGATTGAGTCGAGTGAGGCTCCTCGCCTCCATTCTAAATATACTCTACCAGAGCACCATCGAGAGTGTCCTAACCAGCTTCATCACCGACTTGTATGGGAATAACAAGACCGCAAGACCCTGCAACAGATTGTGAGGACTGCTGAGAGAATCAATGGGTCTCTCCCCCAACGCAGCCCCCCTCCCACCATCCAGAACACGTATCAGAAGCTCTGCACTCGCAGCACCCTCAGCATTGTCAAGAATCCCTCCCGCCCGCCTCTTTGACTTCCTACTGTTAGGCAGAACATGCCACAGGAAAAGAACAAGGGGGGGGGGTAACAGCTTCTTTACCCAGGCTACCATCCAGTGCACATTATCTGTTATACTGTTGTATGTTTAACTCTATATCGTATATACACTATGTTAACTTGCAAATCTACGGAATGTTAATGTTCCTGTGTTCATATTATTTTATCTGCTGTATGTGATATATGCTTTGTGTTTTGGACCTTGGTCCCAGAAGGACGTTGATCTGTTTATCTGTGTACATGATGATTGAACTTGAACTTGCCAAAGCCGCAGAGGGTTGCAGATCCGTAACGGACACTAGCCTCCCCAGCACCGAGGACACCTTCAAAAGGCGATGCCTCAAAAAGTTGGCATCCGTCACCCAGGACGTGCTCTCTTCTTATTTCTACCATCAGAGAGGATGTACGAGGGCCCGAAGGAGCCTCAGAGCATTTTAGTTACAACTTCTCTTCCGCCACCAGGTTTTTGGACAGACAATGAACCAACCCATGAGTACTACCTCACTATTCCATCTGGGTAGCCTCCAGCTTAATAGAATGAATATTTATTTCTCCTACCGTTAAAATAAATATTTTCCCTCCTCCCTCCCCTCTTCTATTCCCCACTCTAGCCCCCTTCCTCTTCTCAACTACCCTTCACTTCCCCCTAGGTCTCTTCCTCCTTCCTTTTCTCCTGTTGTCCTCTCTCCTCTCTGATTCCTTCCTCCCCAGCCCTTTACCTTTCCCACTCTCCTGGCTTCACCCGTCATCTTCTAGCGATCCTCCTTTCCTTCACCCCAGCTTTTTATTCTGTCATCTTCCTTCTTCCTTTCCAGTCCTGGAGAAGGGTCTCGGCCCCAAGTGTTGACTGTTCATTCAGTCCCATAGATGCTGCCTGACCTGCTGAGTTCCTCCAGCCTTTTTGTGTGTGTTTTATTTAAATTAATTCTTTATATATATTTCTTATTGTAATTTATAGTCTTTTTATGTATTGCAATGTACTGCTGCCACAGAATAACAAATTTCATGATATTACGCCTGATTCAGAGTGAAACCAGAGGAATATTGCACGATTCAGGATACTGGCCAGAGTTCAGAACAGAAATGGAAGGATGTTTACGCACGTTTGAAAGGTTGTTGTAGAAATCGGCATTCCCAGCACACAGGTACCGTCCCAGCAATGTGGCGTGTGTTGTAAAGATTGTGGCCACAGGAATCTTGCGGAATCTGCACATGATCAGACCAACACCAGACTGCCACTCGTGGAAGTGAGTGATGATAAATGGACAATTCTCCTTGCACTGGGAAACAAACTGAAACGCAAATGCTTTGTGTTAGACACGGACAGAAAACACCGTTACAGAATTATTCAAAGTCATCGGCTGGTGTACATCAGCCAATGCATCTCAGGAGCAGCGGTTACCAGGGGAACGCTGACAACTTCTCTAGAACTTAGGGCCATGGTGTCTATGCCAACCATGATACGAATTTAAGCTGTACATCTGTGTGTAGCGTAGTGGTTAGTGTGACACTATTAGAGCTTGTGGCGTCAGAGTTCAGAGTTCAATTCTGGTGACCTCTGTAGGGAGTTTGTACGTCCTTCCCTTGAGGGTGTGGGTTTCTTCTGGGTGCCCTGGTTTCCTCCCACAGTCCAAAGACGTACCGGTCGGTAGGTTAATTGGTCATTGTAAATCGTTCTGTGATAAGGCCAGGGCTAGAGTTGCCAGGTGGTGCAGCTCATTGGGCCAGAAGAGCCTGTTCCACACTATCTCTAAATAAAATCTACTTGCACAGGGACTAAATGCCTCCACATTCCAGGCACCCACTGCGTTCTTTATAAAAACACAATTGCTTAAAAATCCTCTTTATAATTTACCCATCTTATAACTGTGCTTTATAGCATTTTACATTTCCACACTGGGAAAATGACTGTTTATCACTGAGTTGTGTATGCCTTTTATGCTAATCCCATATTATTCTCCCCACATTCCCATCCATCCCCATAGATTCTGCCACTTACCTATACATTAGGGTCAATTTAAATTGGCCAGTTAACCAACCATCCCACATATCTTTGTTTGGGAGGAAACTAGGGCACTTTGTGGAAACCTACGTGGTCACAATGAGTGGCAGGGCCTGGGTATGAGAGTGAGAAGCAACCCGAGGGTTGGACAATTTAAGTGCCAGGGCAGATTGAAAAGGACAGGGAGGTGGGTTTACTCGTCTCTGCGCTGAACTGTGGCTGTGCTCCGCAACTAACGGGCTCCTGAATCGACTTTGTGGTTGTGGACTCACTCTCGTGAACTTCAGTTCTGAATGTTACTTGCTTACATTTATCAGTTGCACAATTTGTTTCTGTTCCCCTTGCACTTTGGGTGTTTGATGGCCTTTTTAAAAAATAGGTTCAATTGTGCTTCTTTGATTTGTGGCTGCCAGTAAGGAGATGAATCTTAAGGTTGTATGTCGATCACTTTGGTCCACAAAATTTGCCAATCCTTTAACCTATTCCAAGATTAATCTAACCCTTAGTCCTCTATTTCTTCTTTCATACATCTTCGTCTAAGTGTTTCTTAAATACCTTCAATGTATCTGTCGCTACCACCACCCCTGGCAGCACATTCTATGCACCTACCATTCTTCGAACCAGTTACAGCTCAGCTTAACCGGTTCAAAATTTAGAGGACAGAGTTCAGGCTTGGAATCAGTCAATGCCTCATGGAACTATCAAACCATGGATCACATCCCCTCTGTACTTTCCTTCAAACACTGTAAAGTTATGCCCCCTCATATTAGCCATTTTTGCCCTGAAAAACACCTCTGGGTGTCCACTCTTGTCACCTCTCATCCTCCTCCTCTCCAAATAGAAAAGCCCTGGCTCGTTCAACTGTGTTTTGCATAAGGAGCCAGCAGTGTTTACAAGTTGTTTTCGGGTATGAAAGGGAGGCAGGCTCAAGTGGAGCAGCTATTTTTCAGGAGCTGCAGGCACCGTGTGAATTGAAGTGCCAAGGGTTTGATTTGCGAGGCAGCAAATCATAAACATAGGAGATCCAGAGCAACATCTGCCCTCACCCCAGCTTCCTACTGCCGTAACAGAGATAGAGTTCCCCTTGTCTTTATCTACCACCCCACGAACCTGGCACATCATTCTTCGTAACTTCTGCAATCCTCAAAGGGATCTGACCACCAAACACGTATTTTCTTCTTCCCTCTGACTGCTTTCTGTAGGAATCACTCTTTATGTATTCGTCTTCCGCCTGGTACTCACCCCTGCAGGTGGGACAAGAGCTATACCTACCTGTATACTTCTTCGCTCACCACTACTCAGGGCCCCAAACTATCCAGGTGAGGTGACACTTCAACAGTCTGGGTCATCCACTGTACCCACTGCTCCTGGTGTGGCCTCCTCTACATCGGTGAGACCAGACGTACATCGGGGGACTGTTCCATCTGCCATAAAAGGCAGGATTTCCCAGTGGCTGCCCTAGTGTTACAGTTAAACATGTGGCCAGTAGGGAGAGTTTCAGATTTCTGGATCATTGGGCTCCCTTCCAGAGGAGGACCTGTACAAATTGGAGAGTTTGTACCTGAATGAAGGGGGACCAATATCCCTTTGGGAATGTTTGCAAGTGCTGCTCCAGAGTTGCAGGGGGGTGGGAACCAGGGTGTTGGGGCAGTTAGTGGAGTGGTTGTGGGGGAAGATGATGTTAAGCCTACATATAAAGACGGGAATCAGAAGTTTGAGCATGGTGGGAATAATGTTCTGAGTTGCGTCTCTCTTTCAATGCAAGGAGTATTTTCAGTAAGGCAGATGTGCTCAGGGCATGGATCAGCACCTAGAATTATGGCATTGTAGTCATCAGTGAGACAGTTGGAGAAGGGCAGGAGTAGCAGCTCAGTGTTCTGAGGTTGATTTCGGCATGAAAGAGGAGGAGAGATTAAAAGGGGAGAGGTGGCAGGGAAAATATCACGGCAGTGCTTAGACAGGACAGACTGGAGAGCTTGTGAGCGGAACTGAGGGTAAAGGAAGTGATGACCACATTATATATTATAGACCTCCCAATAGGCAGTGGGGTTTAGAGGAGCCAATTTGTACATACAGACAGTTGCAAGAAAAATGAGGTTGTGATAGTAGGTGATTTTAACTTTCCACATGGTGACTGAGACTCCCATATTGTAAAAGGACTGGATGGGATAGAGCTTGTCAAATGTATTCATGAAAGTTTCCTTAATCAATACATGGAGGTCCCAACTAGAGAGGGTGTACTACTGGATCTCTTACTAAGGTACAAGACAGGACAGATGATAGAAGCCTGTGTAAGTGAATACTTGGCATCAGGTGATCATATGTCCATTAGTTTCAAGATAATTATGGATAGGGCAGTTCCTTGGGTTGTGATTTCAAATAGGAAAAAGGCTAATTCTATTGGCGTCAGAAAGTTGTGGATTGGGAGACACTGTTTAAAGGCATGTTTGGTTAGAGGGAGTCCTTCAAAAGTGGAATATTGAGAGTACAGAGCTTTTATGTTCCTGTTAGAATAAAAGAAAGGCTAATGTGTTTAGGGAACCTTGGTTTTCAAGGAATATTGAGGCCCTGGTAAGAAGAAAGAACTGCATAGCAAGTATAGGCAGCAAAGAACAAATGAGGAACTTGAAGAGTATAAGAAAGGCAAAGGAACTCAAGAGGTAAATCAGGAGGGCTGAAAGAAGGCATGAGACCGCTCTGGTTGACAAGGTGAAGGAAAATCCAAGGGCTTCCAGGAAGCTACCAGGAATGTTGTTGGAGGAAATTCTTTTTCATGCTGGCATAGTTAGCAGTAGTGGATACGGCCCAGTCCGTCACGGGTAAAGCCCTCCCCACATTTGTAAGGAGCGCTGATGCAGGAAACAGCATCGGTCATCAAGGACCCCCACCATCCAGACCTCATTGCTGTCATCAGGAAGAAGGTACAGGAGCCTCACGTTGCACGCCACCAAGGTTCAGGAACAGATATTCCCCCTCAATCATCAGGCTCTTGAGCCACCAACAAGAGAAAATCTGCGGATGCCGGAAATCTGAGCAACACACACACAAAATGCTGGAGGAACTCAGCAGGACAGGCAGCATATATGGAAAAGAGTACAGTTGAAGTACATTGATTGTACTCTTTTCCTAGACATTGCCAGCCTGGTGAGTACCTCCAGCAAGTTGTGTGTGAGGCTCTTGATCCAGACGGTTTAACTTCACCCAACACTGAACGGATTCCACAATCTATGGACTCAGTTTTAAGGACTCTGCTACTCATGTTCTTGATAATTATTTCTTATTTGTTTTTTTATTATTATTTCTTTTCTTTTTGTATTTGCACAGTTTGTTGTCTTTTGTACATTGTCTGTCTTCGCCATGTGCAATTTTTCATTGATTCTATTATGTTTCTTTCTACTTATTTTGAATGCATGCAAGAAAGAGCGTGTATCAAGCTTCAAATTCCTTGCTGTCCACATTTCTGAGGATCTCACCTGGTCCCTGAACTCCTCCATCCTGATCAAAAAGGCACAACAGCACCTTTATTTCCTGTGGAGCATCAAGAAAGCTCACTCCTGTCCCAGGATACTGACGGACTTTTACCATTGAGAACATACTCACCAACTGCATCTCAGTGTGGTACGGCAATTGGCCCGTATCGGACCACAAAGGACTCCAGCGTGTGGTAAAAACTGCCCAGCGGATTATCGGCACCCAATTGCCCACCATTGAGAACATTTACTATAAACACTGCCTGGGCAAGGTGAAAAGCATCATCAAGGATGCATCTCACCCTAACCATGGACTTTTTACTCTCCTCCCATCTGGTAGGTGCTACAGGAGCCTCAGCTCCCGCACCAGCGGGCACAGGAAGAGCTTCTTCCCTGAGGCTGTGACCCTGCTGAACCTCACATCACAGCGCTAAGCAGTATTGCACCCATATTGTACTGTCTCAGTACTTTTATATTTGTGTGCTGTAACATTTTTTATTCACAGTTATTTTGTAAATTCGTAACACTTCTGGTCAGATGCTAACTGCATTTCATTGTCTTTGTATCTGTACTCGGCACAATGACAATAAAGTTGAATCTAATCTAATCTAAAATGAATCTGAGGGTAGTATATGGTACTTTGAAAATGAATTTGTTTTGAATTTTACACGGATGACGTAGAGTCCACTACCCAGAATAACTCGACATGGATTTCACTGACCTCTCCCAGGAACCAAGTGACGAGGAAACCAAAGATAATGGCATCATTGGATTCTCGGTCGTTCCAGGGGACCCCGATGGAACAGCACTCCCAGAGCTCAGCTTTCCAGCGGTCCAAGTTCCAAGCTGAAACACCGATATCGAACAGGACAACAGAAGGGTTCCCCTCGATCAGCCACTTCCCAAAGTACACCTGCACGTAGAAAACAGGACCAATTACCGAGCGTGGTTACTGCACAGTGGTTCTGGATCCTTGGGAGAAGCGGGTTTTGCCAATCGCTCAGTGTGCTCAGGGTGAGAAGGTTATAAACTCCAGCCCAAGTCTGACAATCCACCACAGCACGAAGGAGCACCACGCTATCAGAGGCACAGTCTGCTAGATAGAACATCTACCCCCCTCAAGTGCACGTTACAGATCCCACGACACCACTTCACAGGGCATAGAGTCCTGGGTATTCTGAGACCCACGGAACTCTCGGCATCCAGACATGTCCTCATGATGGCTGAGCACCTCAGCACCAAGAACGATTCACACAGGCAGTAAACCAGGAGGAAATAGGACTTTCCTTTGAGATACTGTTCTTCTAGATTGCAAGATATAGAGAGCACCCTCTCTAAAGCTTCTACATTCTTCCCATAATGAGACGACCAGGACTGAACATAATTTTCCAATTGTGGTCTAACCAGAGTTTTATAAAGCTGCAAAATTACCTCGTGGTTCTGAAACTCAATTCCCTGACTAAAGAAGGCCAGCACACCATATGCCTTTTTAACAACCCTATCAATTTGCATTGTAACTGTGAGGGATCTACGGACCCCTCTGTTCCTCCACACAACTAAGAATTCTGCCGATAACCCTGCATTTCTCTCTTCTAAATTCGGCCTTCCGAAATGAATCACTTCACACTTTCCTGGGTTGAACTCCATCTGCCACTTTTCAGCCCAGCTCGCCATCCTGTCAATGTCCCACTGTAACCTACAACAACCCTCCATATTATCCAGAGCTCCACCAACCTTCATGTCATCTGCAAACATACAAACCCACCCTTCCACTTCTTCATCCAAGTCATTTATAAAATGACAAAAAAGCAGGGATTTCAGAACAGATCCCCACTGAACACCACAGGTCACTATCCTTATAGGAAGACTATTTTGTAAACTGCTGAACTTATTCTTTTACTGAGCTTTTGGGAAATCCATGCAAACAAAATCCATCTGGGGTCTGGGTTTTATCGACAGAGAGATTGCCATTTATTTATTTATTATTTATCTATCTATTGTAACTTAAAATAATGTTTATGTTTGCACCATGCTGCTTCCATAAAACAACCATTTTCATGACATATATCAGTGATAATAATTCTGATTTTGCTTTGATGGTCTCCGTTTACAATAAAGCACAGAAACACCACTGATACAGGATATTGGATGAGCAATAAACACTGGTCTTGCTGGTAATGTGTAGATGCTGAGCACAGATGAGAGAAGAGGACAGCACAGGAACAGGCCATATAGTCCACGATGCTGTGCCAAACTAATTAAACTAAAATATGAATGCCAAACTAAACAAATCCCTTCCCCCTAACAATCCACATGTAATTTAAGCCCTCCATTATCTGCACATTCATGTGTCTATCTTAAGAGACTCTTGAATTCCTCTATCGTATTGCCTCCACTACCGCCCCTTGCAGAACTTTCCAGGTACAAAAAGCATCTCCTTTGAGCTTACCCCTTCTCAGCTTAAATGCCTACCCTCTGCTGTTAGACATTTTGACTTTGGAAAAGACTTGGACTTCAAGATCC
This sequence comes from Hemitrygon akajei, assembly GCF_048418815.1. Taxonomy (NCBI): domain Eukaryota; kingdom Metazoa; phylum Chordata; class Chondrichthyes; order Myliobatiformes; family Dasyatidae; genus Hemitrygon; species Hemitrygon akajei. The sequence continues at coordinate 21,037,062 of NC_133154.1, forward strand.
CTTTGGACTTCAAGATCCCTCTGTACACCAGAACTGTTAAGAATCTTGTCATTAATTACGTACTCCCCCCAACTCTTTACCTTTGATCTCCACAAGTGTAACACATCATATTTATTTATTTTCATTTGGAGATACAGCACAGTAACAGGTCCTATGAACCCACGTTGCCTAATTGCACACGTAACCGATTACCTACCAACCTTTTAGGCTATGGGATTTGTGGGAGGAAACGTGCGTGGCCACAGGGAGAACATATAAACTTCATCGAAAGTGAGAAAGACAATTAGACAAGACCAAACTTAACAGGATTTGATGGAGAGTTTGGATCAGGCAGATGAATTCATGAAGAATAGAAAGAATAAGGAAAGATTTGTGATGGGGATCAGCATACTCAAAAACATTTCAGAGAGAATTATCAGAAAGTATGCATGAAGAAAACACAGGAAATATCCGAATGATTGTTACAACAATGCCCGTAGTAATGACAGGAGACCAAATAATGGAAACACCAGGAAGAAAGTAAAGAAAAAGGCTGCTAACAGACCGGATTAAGCTCCATCTGCCATTTTTCCATGTACATCTGAAACTGATCTATACCCTGTAGTTTCCTCTAGCTATCTTCTACACTATCTACAACACCCATCAAACTTTTGATCATTTGCCAACTGACCCACCCATCTACAGGTTAAACTGGGTGATTTATCTGGGACGTTGTCCCAGGTCCATGTGGGTTTCCTCCAGATGCTCTGGTTTCCTCCCACATTTCAAAGATATACGGGTTAGTTGGTTAACTGGTCACATGGGTGTAGTTGGGCGATTTGGGCTCATTGGGTTGTTACTGTGCTGTCTCTCCAAATAATAAATAATATATATCACAAACAGCAAAGATTCACTTGGCATAGATCGGCAGCCAGAATAATCCCACAGATGCCTATCTTCCATTTTCTACGGGAAGCCAATTCTGAATCCACACAGAATAGTCACCATGATCTCCTTAATCTTCTGGATTAGCATCCTATGAGGAATTTGTAAAGTGTAACATAGACAATATCCACAACTCTGCCTTCATCAATCACCTTCATCACCTCCTCGAAAAACTAATTGAATTCGTAAGAAATGACTTGCAACCATCAAAGCCATGGTCTCTGTCCCTAATTACTCATGGCGCACAAATTCTATCTCTGAAAGTTCTCTCCCGTAGCTTCCCCACCATTGATGTGAGACTCATAGATCAGAGGATTATCCCTATTTCCTTTCTTGAATAATGGAACAAATATTAGCTACTCGTCAGTCTTCCAGAATCTCAGCTGTGGGAGACAGAGCTCAAGGAACTTCATCAAGGCTCCAGAAATCTCATTTCTTGATCACACAGTAACCTGGGGTGTATCCCATGGGGACTCATCTACCTTAGTGTTGTTAAAGAGACTCAACATTAACTCCCTCTGTAAAAGGAAAGTTTCTCATAAATGCCTCAAAGTGACAGAAGCTTTAGTTCATTATTGGTGTTGAGTGAACATTAATGTGGAAGCCGTGAATCTCCCTGTTGACAGCCAATGCAAATTCAGGTCTTACTCCCTGCTCCCAAGTATCTGGTACCTTACAGCCCTTGGAATTCATTGAGTTAATGGTGTGTTTGATCGCAGGGTTCTGTGGCTCCACCAGCTCCACTTGCGTTCTGACATTTTGCTCAAAATATGGACCCATCAGCACATAATTCTCTTGCCACTCGTCTGTCGTGAGCTTTGCCTTCGTTTGAATCACGGTGTAGATACCTCCAACTGGAAACAGAAAGTGAGACATTATAAAATATCCACAGAGGACCCAGTGATAGACAGACTCTAGGACATATACAGTATTGGTGAATTTGCCTTTAAGGAGTGTAGCATGCTCTGCTCTGAGCTGTTGCATTCCTCAGTATGATGTCACCTGCCTATGCGAGATAATACACTCAGAAACTGGAACTTGTCAGAAGGGTTTCAAATAGTGGGAGGGTCTTCCAGAATGACTATAGGGAGTTAAATACAAGGTTATAAAGTAGGACCTCAATAATTGCAAACTCTGGATTCTACACCTGTGCTCTGTGCTAGTAAGAGCAACAATGGAGTAAATGTAAGTTCGAAGTTCAAGTAAATTTATTATCAAACTATATATATTATATATATAAAACCACATACAACCCTGAGATCCATTTTCCTGCAAGCATACTTAATAAATCCATAATAGACTAAATGAAAGACTGCAGCAACTGGCATTCAACCAGTGTGCAAAAGATGACAACCTGTACAAATACCAAAAGAAAGAAATCATAATAATAAATAATCAATAAACATCAAAGACATGAGGTGAAGAGTCCTTGAAAGTGAGTCCATTGGTTGTGGGAACATTTCAATGATGGGGCAAGTAAAGTTGAGTGAAGTTATCCCCTTTGGTTCAAGAGCCTGATGGTTGAGGGGTAATAACTGTTCCTGAACCTGTTGGTGTGAGTCCTGAGGTTCCTGTATCTTCCTCCTGATGGCAGCAATGAGAAGAGAGCACGATGTGGGTGGTGGGGTTCCCTGATGATGGTTGCTGCTTTCCTGTGACAAATCTCCGTGTAGATGTGCTCAATGATGGGGAGGGCTTTACTGTGATGGACTGGGCTGCATCCACTACTTTTTTTTGTGGTGGAAGGCCTGGTGTAGGAGGGATGGATTCAAGGCATTGGACCATTGGGATCTCTTCTGGAGTAGAGGTGATCCATAGAAGGAGAGGGGCATTTTGTACCTGAATTATAAGAGGACTGATATCTTGGCAAAATATCCTAATTGCACCTGGGAAGGTTTGAACTGGCAAGGCGTGGGACCCAAAGTAGTAGTGAGGCTGATGGGAACGTAGAGCAAATATAGAAGTTAAAGTGAGCAAGATCCATAGGCAGATCAGGCAGGACAGGAACGAGGAAGGTCTGATGGGCTGAACTACATTTAGTTAAATGCAAGAAGCATGGACTTATGGCATGAATGGGTATTAGGGAGACGTGAAAGCCTGCAGATACGGGAAACCTGGAGAAACAAACAAAAGCTGGAGTAACTGTGAGTCAAGCAGCATCTATGGAGGGAAATAGAGAGATTGTGATATTACTGTCTGGGCAGTTAAGTCAGAAATAAAGAGTTACATCAAAGAGTTGGAAACAAAGAGACCATTTATATCTATTCGATACCCCTCATAATTTTCAAAAATGACTTTAATTTCCCTAATATTGACTGGGACTGTCATAATGCTAAGTGAAGGGATGAGGCAGAATCTGTTAACTATGTCCAGAAAAGTTTTCTGCAGCATTATCTATAGGTCCCTACGAGTGAGGAGGTAACCTGTACTTGACTCTTCTTGAGAAAAAGGTTACGTAGGTGACTGATGTGACAGTGGGAGAGCTTTTTGGGAACAGTGACCATAATTGAACTGTTTTAAAAATAGTCTTGGAAGAAAAGTACTGGTACATAAGTTAGAATCCTAAATGGTGCTGAAGTTAATTTTGATGGCATTAGGTAGGAGCTTGGAAAGTTTGACTGGGAGAGGCGTTTAGCAGGGAAAGAGGCTTTTACATGACAAGGGGTAGGTGAAATTACAACATTTAAAAAGTGAGACGGGGAGAATTCTGGGCCGGTGTGCTCCTTTTAGAGTGAATGGCAAGGCTGGGAGGATTTGGGAACCCTGGTTGATGAATATTGAGGTTCCGGTGAGGAAAACAGAGACAAATGTCAGGTCTGCAGATATGGAATCAACTGGAGCCCCTAAGGAGGGTAAGGGAGGCAGGAATACACTGGGAAAGGGAATCAGAAGGGCAAAAAGGGATCATGAGCAGCCTTGCAATGTCCCACATGGTAGGCTGGCTGAAAGATGGGATCCAGGGCAAGCTAGCTAAATGGCTAGGGGGCAAGGGTGGATTGTTGCTTTTAAGAATAGACACCTGTGACCAATGGGTGTGCCACAGGGACCGGTGTAGTTCACCTTATGTCATGTCACTGCTGTATAAATCATCTGGGAGACCTTAGTCAGTTCATTGTGTGCATTTCTGGTCACCATATTATAAGAAGGCTCTGACTAAGCTGGAGAGGGAGCAGAAGAGATTTGGAAGGATATTCCCAAGACTGGAGGGCTAGAGGCTGGATTGACTGGGAATATTTTTTGCCTGAAGAGTACAAGGCTGAGTGGTGACCTTACAGAAGTTTATAAAATCATGAGGGTCATAAAAACTGAATTCACTTTTTTCCCCACACAGTCTGGTTACGCGTGTCAGTGTCATGGTTAGTAACTTAGCAAATAAGACCAAAATTGAAGGTGCAATGGACAGTGAAGAAATTGTCTAAGGTTACAATAGGATATTAATCAATTGTGAAGTAGACAATGGAGTGACAGATGGAATTTAACTCAGATAAATGCCAAGAGACGCACTTTGACAAGTTAAACCAGGGCAAGACGTACACAGTGGATGGCAGGGTTCTGAGGAGTGTTGTACATCAGAGAAACTTAGACAGGTGGTGACATGTTAATACGGTAAAGCAGGCTTACGACGCGTTTGCCTTTATTGGTTGGGACTTGAGTTCAAGTGTTGGAATGTCATGATACAGCTTTACAAATCATCGGGAAGACCTTACTTGGAGTTTTGTGCACAGTTCTGAAGAAGGATGTGACTAACCCTGAGAAGGTGCAGAAAAGATTTGCAAGGAGTGCTCCTGGAGAGGGCATGAGTTACAAGAAGAAACTGCCTAGGTTGGGACTGTTTTCTCTGAAGTATGGGAGGTTGAGTGGTGACCTCATAGAGGTTTATAAAATCATGAGGGACATTTAAAAGGAAGTCACAGATTTTTTTTCTCTTAGCATAGGTGAGCCAAAAACTAGAAGACATAGTTTTAAAACGAGAGGGGAACAACTTTAAAGGGGACCTGAGAGGCAAGGTCTTCACATAAAAAGGTTGGGAAAGGTGCAGAGGGAGATGGATTTTTTTTTAAATGGGACCAGTTCAGAATGGGACCTTATGTGTATATGAATTGGACTGAAGGGCATTTATGTGTGGTCTATGATTAAAGCTGGACAGTGCAGGAAAATATTAGTGGGACAGTGATTTATGGCATGGATTAAAAAAATGAGTTTGACTGAGCATTGCCTCAGAGATCGACAAGAAGAGTCATGTTTCTAAACCAGAAAGGGCAGCCTTCCACACCTGTGAGGTGAGACAACAAAACTGAATGAAATCTGCCACTTGAAGGTGCACCTGCCCCTGACAAAGGCAATGGGAAACAGTTCACATGTTGGTGGGAAACCACAGACCTACAAAGCAATAGGGTGTGAGCACCAAATCTCAATAACTACATGATTCCAACAGCCTAGGGCCAGCGTGTTCCAGTGAGATTGAAGGGCAAAGAAGGCAAGATCAGAGAATCTTATATGACTAAGGATACTGAAGGTTTGATTAGGAATAAGCAGGAAGCAGATTACTGGATTTGAGGGATATGAGTGTAGGAAGCATTCATTGCTATAATGTCATAGAAAGGGGTGAATCTTCTCATCGGTTCAAAGCTACCTCCCCTCTCTTTATTTGTACGTAGTCCAGCCATTTTTTTCTCACTAACGCTCATTATTTCCCTTTTGGCTATTTTTTTGGCATTAACTAAGTGGTCATTTGCAGTAGCCTACCTGTACATCTTTGGAAATGAGAGGAACCCAGAGGAACCCCAGGTAGTCAGGGAGAATACACAAGCGTTAGAAAGGTGGCACCCAAGATCAGAATTGAGCCCAAGTTCTAGAACTAACTCGTGACAGACCCAGTCAGACAATCTCTCCCCTGAGGTAGACCTGGGACATGAGGAACGTCACCTCTAAACTATACTCAACTAGATCCTCACCTTTGTTGGCCACTTCCCACGCTACCTCTACCAGCATCACATCTTCCTGCACCAGTGTCCGGAGGCTATCTAGCCGATTGAGCGAGGTAGTGGATAGTTTGTTAAGCAGGGAGATTGTCGATCCTCTGGGAACTGCACTCATGATGCATCACAACAGAATGGGAGGGAAGGCGAAGCAGTCTCGGAATTGCACGCTGTCATGTAAACCCAAAATTGTACTATGGCCAGGGTCGAGCTCCGGTGAATGTTATTCAATACATCGGGAGAGGTACCAAGATTAGACCATTGCTTCTGACAAATGCCAATGTTGTTCGGTAGCTGGGGAAGTGTACTAACTCCTGGTCAACGTTAGCTCTGGCTTGGAGAGAGATGGACAGTCCTGTTGGGTGTTTTCTTTGGCCTGGGAAGAACTGGCAGGTCCCGATAGGTGTTGTCTGTGGCCTGGGGAGAGATGGCAAATACCGGCAGGTATTGTCTCCGGCCTGGGACGGGGTGCGGGTGAGCGGGGACGGACGCCGCCTTTAATTCCGCCGACAATCAGCTGCCCTACCTCATCGCCGCCGTCGGGGTTTGCACAGCCAATCAGCGGGCCCATTGCGAACGTTCATCCAATCAGAAACACGAGAAGGGCAACAGGCTTGCGTGATTGGCCCATAATCACGTCATAAAGCCGGAGGCCGCGTCAGTGGTATATTTGAATAAGGGCGCGAACGCAATGGGACGGTCGAGGGTTCAGTTCCTTTCGTCTCTCAACCGGTGGCCGCTTTCCGGGACAGAGGGAGACCCGGCGGGTCCCGGCCAGGGATGGGAAAGAAATGGTCCTTAACATTAATATGCAATTTTTTGAGGGTGTCGGGCAAATTTTTTTTAGGAGCAGTGAATCTTTCTCTCTCACCTTACTCTGGGGGAAAGGGTGAATGGTACAGCCTATCTACACCCGGAAAGCAGTGGGGAGGGGATGGTAAAGACTTGTTTGGTGGTTGGGTCCCTTTGAAGATGTCTGAGGTTGTGGAGGATGTGTTGGATGTGGAGAGTGATGGGGTGGTCAGTGAGGACGAGAGGAACCATCACTATTATGGCAGCAGGAAAATATGATGAGAATAGTATAGATAGACAAAGAAAGCCAGCATTGATTCAATGACAAAAGTTTTAAACCAGACGTGGTGTTCTCAGACTCCATTTTCTTGCTACTGCTCCAAAGCTGTATCCCATTGTAGTTAACAGCCCAATACAAATTACTTTTGCTAGCAGAAAGTCACAAAACAAAATGGTACAAATGCACTGCTCCCTTTGCAAGAGCAATACTTTATGCTGTTCATTCCCTCTCCTTCAAACACGAAAGGAGCAATTACAAGGATTAGGGATCCTAATTATGTGCTCAAAGTGATGAAAAGCTTTCAGAAGACAAATGCTGCTTCTACCCAGGCTGTTGTGTTCAATTAGGCCCCATGCATCTACTCAATGCAGAATATTTATAGTCCTGTTGCTCCAAGTCCTCCACATTTAAGTGAAAGGAATCAACAATGGGACTTTCTAACAGCATTTCCATTGGGACCCTTGGCTCCAGAGCAGGAAAAACTTACTTAAAGCAAGCTGCTTAAAAATTAAATTCTCCACCTGTTGGAGTCATGTTCCCAGCAGCACTTAGGGCTGGCCATCTTCAGTAATCTGTGGGGAAGCTGGGAGGAATATTCTATGTAGTAGGTGGTAGTTATATTTGAATATTTCTCCATCCTATACAGCAACTCTACCAGTTCATTGAGTACCATTTGCAAGATGCATTGCAGTTACATGCCAATACTTCCTAGTGCATTTGACACAGAAGGACAAGCCTAGAGTAAAGGGATGTTCCACTCAACTGTACACCAGTCCATCTTGCTCAGGGGTTCCCAATCTGCATGCTTGATGGTATTGGTCAATGGCTTGAGAGAAAACTAGGTAATGAAGAAAATATCATTTGCAACTCCAATATTGATACTCCCTTACTGGGAGCAGCTTCCCAGATTGGAGTAACTTACTGAAGAATGTCCAATGATGCAATTAGTAATGGCCTTGCCCCAGTGGCAATAAAATCCAACATCTTGAAATTGATGTTTTCCGACAAAAGTTTGCTGCATGCAACCGCTAGTTTCTAGTACAGTAATTATGATCCAGTGCTTTTATTTTCTTTTCTTTAAAACATTAAGACCACCAACAAGAAATTTCATTTCCAACCAGCAACTACAGTGGTGAAGAGGGCCGCTGACAAGAGCACAGTGATCACAATCATGTTAGAAGATCGCAGTCCAGCGTCCCACACCTCGATAGAGAGATAGCTCGGAGGGTCACCTGTAAGAGAAGTAGTTTAGGTAGGTGTCGCAATTTCATGAGGCTACAACATGCAGTTTAGATTAACACAGCACAGACATAAACCCTTCAGCCACATGTGATCTCATCCATACTGAACCCAGATACAAGACATGCTGGAAATGATGATCAGCACACAAAATGCTGGAGGAACTCAACAGGTCAGGCAGCATCTTTGGGAAGGAATAAACAGTCAATGTTTCATGCCAAGGCTCTTTAGGAGGACTGGAAAGGAACAAGAATAATGTGGGGGAAAGAGTACGAGCTGGCAGGTGAAGCCAGGTTAAGAGGAAGGTGGGAGAGTAGGGGCCGAACATTTTAATTCTGCTTCCCATTCTAGCATGTCAGTTCTTGGCCTCCTCTATGGTCACAAGGAGGCCACTTTCCGGTTGGAGGAGCAACATCTCATTTTGCCTGGTTAGCCTGATGGTAGTAACATAGATTCCCAATTTCCTGTAATTTCATTCCCTCCCCCTTTTCTATTCCTCATTCAGGTTTTCCTCTTAGCCCCCTTTCCACTTGGTCAGCACCTCCCCATGGTGTTCCTTGTCCTTCCCTTTCTCCCTTGGTTCACTCTTCAGATTACTTCAGTTCTTTACTTCTTCCAACTATCACATCCCAGCTTCTTGTTTCATTCCCCGCCCTTCCCTTCATTGTTTCACCTACCTTTATCCACCTTGTACTCTCCCCACCAACGTCAACTGTTTATTCCTTCCATACATTTTGACCGACCTACTGAGTTCTTCCAGCATTTTGTGTTGCTCCATACTGATCCTATTTAGTCACCTTCTGTACCTTGTAATTCAAGAGCTTGTGTTGTTTCTGCCTCTACCCCCATCTCAGGCAGTGCTTTCCTGACCATCCATGGTAACATAGATCAGGGCATTCTGGAGTTTGGAGTTCAATTTTAGGGCCATCTGTAAGGAGTTTGCACTTTCTTCCCACGACCATGCAGGTTCACTCCAGGTGCTGTGATTCCTTCCTACAGTCCAAAGGTGTACTGTCTAGTAGATTAGTTGGCCATTGTGGATGGTCCTGTGATTAGGACAGTGCTAAATAGCAGGGTTACTCCGTGTTGCGGCTCATTGGCCCATAAGGGTCTGTCCTGTGTCTCTAAATAAATATTCCCTGTCAGATCCCCTCTAAACTACCTACCACTCAAATATACGCTTTTGCAGGGGAAGGCACCACAAGAGAAAAAGGGTTTTTCTACATGATCAATTTCCTTCAAATTTTACATTCCTTAGTCTCCTCTCCTTAGCCCAGCCTAAAGTCCCCATTCATAGCTACAGTCTGATAAATCTCCCCTACACCATCACACAACATCTTGGCTTGGTTGGACCATACTGATTGCCAGCATTTGATAAAGCCCGCTCTTATTTACGGCTGCAGTCAAAGGCATGGGATTATGGGATGTTTGGCTTCATCAGCTTTTCCACCCAAGGATCAGTGCACAGTGAAATGAAATGAACTTTTAAGCCATACGTATCAGGACATTGGCTGATAAATGGTATACAACACAAGAAAATCTGCAGATGCTAGAAATCTAAGCAACATAGACACACAAAAAAATGGAAGAACTCAGCATCTATGGAGGAAAAAAAAAGTACACCATTGACATTTCGGGCCAAGACCCTTCATCTGGATTTTGAGTCCTGATGAAGGGTCTCAGCCCAAAACGTCAACTGTTTATATTCTTTTCCATTAATGGCATACAACCCTGGTAGCAGAGAATGGCTAGGCAATTCAGTGTAGAAGTTAGCCCTTCAGTGCTCTGTCAGGTGTCACCTGGGCTTTAATCAGGGTTCATATGGATAGTCCAATAAACAAGTTGGGCAGCTGATTGGTGTCAGCCCAACTCACACTTGGATAAACACACACAAAATGCTGGAGGAACTCAGCAAGCCCTGCAGCATCTCGGAAAAGAGTACAGTTGACGTTTTGGGCCGAAACCCTTCAGTTTCCTAGATGCTGCCTGGCCTGCTGAGTTCCTCCAGCATTTTTTTGCGTGTTGCTGGAATTTACAACGTCTGCAGATTTTCTCTTGTTGGTGACTGGATTACTGGACTTGGATGAAGTTATTTTGTACTAAAATACAGGATCTGGTACTCGCAACCTGTACTTAGGTGTGACAGTTCAAGGTGAATGTGCCCTCAATTATGAGGCAATCCCAAATGAGGGGCTCTCTGGACATGATCCTTTAACCATTGAGAATAAGCCAGGTGATGCAGCTTAAGGGGTCCCACACCCTATTACAAATTAGGTATGGACAGAAAATCATTTTTGTGAGTTTTAAGCTTAAGTAATGAAATTGGTTTGAGAGATGTTGGATAGACGATATTTGGAGAGCAGTTTAAAAGATTTAGTTGTAGCTAAACAACAGTAGATATTCTCTGCAGTAAAATGTAATGAAATCAAACCAAAATAGCTGTTAACCAGAAGGTAAAAGGGAATGAGGGCCCTGAAAATGGGTGTCATGAGAGGAAAAGAACTGGGCAAGGAGGGGAAACTAGAGGCTGACAAAATGCCTGCAAATGTACGTCTTCCTCTGAGAATTTCAAAAGGTTTGGCTAGTGATGGAACAAGTCTGAGCTAGTTGTCAGATTAATCCCGTTCCTTGGTAATTACCCTGTAACCCAGGAGTTCCCAACTTTTTCATGCCATGGACCAATGCCATTAAGTAAGAAGTCTGTGGACCCCAGGCTGGGAACCTATTCTCTCTCTATAACTTATTTCAGATTCTCCTTCCAGCCATCTTCTCGAGGGGTAGCGCACAGTAGAGTTAACCTATCAAACACCTGTTTTGGGGACGTGGAAAGAAATCGGAATAGCCGAGCAGGGTCACAGGAGAATGTGCAAACTCCACACAGAGAGCACTGGAGACTGGGACTGTACTCATCTAACTAAGTATAAGACAACAGTAATACCTACTGAGCCACTGCAATGTCTTGCAAAATTCTCTCTTTCACTCCTGGAGCAGTTTCAGCAAATTAGAAAACAGTCAGTGTCAAAATGATAAAGAATGGAATACAGCCCGGTCAGTTGGTATTTAGTTATTATCTCACGTATGAAGATAGTGTGAAAATGTTCATTTTGCATGCCACCTACACAGATTATTTCATCGTATCAGTACATCCAATGTCACAAGGGTAAAGCAGTAATTGAATGCAAAATAAAGAGTTACAGTTACAGAAAAAGTGCAACGCAGGTAGACAATAAGATGCAAGGGCCACAACAAGATTGAAAGATTAAGAATTTCTCATAAGAGGTCAATTCAGAAGTCTTATGACAGTGGGATAGAAGTTGCCTTGGAGACTGGCAGTGTGTTTTCAATTTTTTGTATTTTTTCCTCGTTGGAAGGGGGGCAAGAATGTCCAGGGTGTGAGGGATCTTCAATTATGTTGGCTGCTTTTACAACATGAAGTACAGAAAGACTCCTAAATGAACATTGAATCTTTGGACACTACCTTACCTTTCTTAATATACAGTATTTCTGTTTTTGGACATTTTTAAAATCCATTCAATATATGTAATTGACTTGTTTATTTATTATTATTATTTTTCTCTGCTAGATTATGTATTGCATTGAACTGCTGCTGCTAAGTTAACAAATTTCACATCACATGCTGGTGATAATAAACCTGATTCTGAAGGCTCTGTGGAATGGAGGCTAGTTTCCATGATAGGGTGGACCCTGTCCACAGCTCTCTGCAATACATACATCAAGACCAAGAGGATAGGGGGAAAATAGAACCACTCAGGATAATGGCGAGAACATGTGCTTGGGGGTGGAAGATGTGATCCAAGTCCAAAATCAGTAAATACTTTGCATCAGGATTTTCCAGTCTGAAGCATGTGGATGAAGAGGTGTTTTGAGATGAAGAAGAAGTTGTGTTGAGTCTCTTGACGATCATTAAGGTGGATAAGTGTCCAGGGCCTGATGGGATATACTCCTGAGAGAGGCAAGAGATGAGATTGCTGGGGCCTTGGCCAAGATCTTCATGTCCTCTTCAGTCACATGTGACATCCCAGAGGACCGATGAGCAGCTGATGTTGTTCCATTATTCCCAAAGCAAAACAGGGATAACCCTGGAAACTAGAGCAGTGAGTCTCATATCAGAATGGAAACTATTGGAGAAGATTCTTGTGGATAGGATTTATGAGCATTTGGAAAACTGTGGCCTAATCAGGGACAGTCAGCATATTTTTTTTTCTGTAGAGCGAGTCACATCTTCCTAATGTGATTACATTTTTCAAAGTTGATTGACGAAAGTAGAGCTGTGGATTTTGTTCACGTGGAATTTAGTAAGGTCTTTCACAAGGTCCATCATGGAAAGCTGATCTAGAAGATTAACATGCATGGGATCTACAGTGACTTGGCTGTTTGGACTTAGAAGTGGCTTGTCCGTAGAAGACAGGGTGTGGTCAATGGGACATTCTGGATAGAGGTCGGTGACTAGCAGTGTTCCACAGGGATACGTAACTGAGACCATAGCTATTTGTGATATAAATGATCAGGATGAAAACGTAGATGGGTGGGTTAGTAAATTCTCAGGTGATACCGTGGACACTCAAATATAAAGGTACAGTGCACGTTATGGCAGGAGCCTTAACAGGGTGCTGATATACTGAGGGATCTAGGTGTCCAAGTGCATAGCGCTCTGAAAGTAGCTGCACGGATTGACAAGGTGGTAAAGAAGGCAGATGGCATGCTCGCTTTTATTGGTCGAGGCACTGAGTTCAAAAGTCAGGAAGTTATGTTGCAGATTTATAAAACTCTAGTTATTCTGTATATGGAGTATTGTACTGAATTCTGGTTTCCCTATTATAGGAAACATGTAGAGATTTAGAAAGGATGCAGAAGGGGTTTACCAGAACGTTGCCTTTATTAGAGGCCATGTGCTACAAAGGAAGGTTGGGCAAACTTGGGTTGTTTTCTTTGGAGTGGTGGAAACTGAGGGGCGATCTGATAGAACTCCCCCCCCCCCACCACCACCATTCTTCTAAACTCCAGAAAGTAAAGGCGAGAGCCATCGAACACTCCCCATGCATTGACCCTTTCAATCCCAGGATCATTCACATGAACCTCCTCTGGACCCTTTCCAATACTAGCACATCTTTTCTTAGCTAAGGGGCTCAAAACTGCTTGCAATACTCTAAGTGTGTTCTGAACAGTGTCTTGTAAAGCCTCAGGATTATATCCTTGCTTTTATATTCTAGTGTTCTAGAAATTAATGCTAATACTTGCCTTTCTGACCACTGACTCAACCTGCAAGTTAACCTTTAAGGGATCCTGCATGAGGACTCCCAAGTCCCCTTGCACCTCTGATTTCTGAATTTTCTCCCTGTTTAGAACATAATCGACTCCTTTATTCCTTCTACCAAAATGCATGACCATATACTTCCCTACACTGGATTCCATCTGCTACTTTGTTGTGCATTCTCCTAAATTATCCAAGTCCTTCTGCAGATATCAACACGACCTGCCCTTCTACCTACCTTTATCCACAAACTTCGCCACAAAGCCATCAATTCCATCATCCAAATCATTGACGTATAATATGAAAAGAAGCTGTCCCAACACCTGCTCTGCAGAACACCCCTAGTCACTGCCAGCCAACCAGAAAAGGTACCCTTTATTCCCACTCTTTGTCTCCCGCCAGTCAGCCATAAGACATTAAGGCATAGGAACTGAATCAGGCCAGCTGACCCAACAAGTTTGCTTCACCATTCCATCATGGTTGATTTATTATTCCCAATCTCATACCTCTCCCCATAACCTTTGATGCCCTAACTAATCAAGAACCTATCAACCTGCTCTTTAAATATACCCTATGACATCCTCCACAGCTGTCTGTGGCAATGAATTCTACCTATTCAACACCCTCTGGCTAGAGAAATTCCCCTTCATCTCTGTTCTAAATGGATATCCCTCTTTTCTGAGGTTTTGCTCTCTGGTCCTAGACTCACCCACTATAGGAAACATCCTCTCCACATCCGCCCTATCTTGGCCTTTCACTATGCCCCTCATAGTTCAGTGAGATCCCCCTCATTCTTCTAAACTCCAGCAAGTACACGCCCAGAACCATCAAATGCTCCTCATATGTTGACACTTTTATTCTCGGAATCATTCTTGTGAACATCCTATGGACCATCTCCAATGCCAACATGCCTTTTCTTCAAAAAGAGGCTCAAACTTGTTCACAGTACTGCAAGCGCAGTCTGACCAATGCCTCATAGAGCATAAGCCTTACGCCACTGATGCCAATCTTCTCTCCATGCTAGTATCTTTCCAATAACATAGACACTATTAATCATGACCAATGCCCTCACAATCTCTTTAGCCCTAGGATGTAGTCCATCCAGTCCAGGTGAATTAACTACTTTCAGACTTTTCAGCTTCCCGAGCACCTTCTCCTAATAATAGCAACTACACTCACTTCTGCCCCCTGACATGCATTCGAATTTCTAGCATACCGCCAGTGTCTTCCACAGTGAAGGCTGATGCGACATGCTGATTAAGTTTGGCTGCCGTTTGTGTTGTTCCCCATAACCACCTCTCAGCATCATTTTCCCATCGGGTTTTTTCATCCTTGCAGTTTCTTAACTGTACCCACAGGATTCTACATCTTCCGATCTATGTTACCTCAATGTAAGGATTTGATTTCGTTTCTTCCCAACAGAGCCACACCAACACCAATTCTTTTGATACAACGTGTGTCCTTAGATGATAACCTCCCAGCTATGATCTTCTTTCAGCCACGACTCAGATGCCCAGAATGTCACACCTGCCAATCTCTAACTGTCATGGTTCTGGTCGGCCGTTCCCCTTTAACACTCCTTTCTCCCTGATCATGCCCCAATTTCAGTTAATTGCTGCTAGTTACCCAATTACCGTACATCTGGCTTTCAATCAGAGAATGGGAAATAAAAACGAGGACGACCCTATCACAGGCTGCCAGTTCGTTGGTCAACCCTTGTGTGATATTTTGTTCCCCATTCTGATTGGAATCGGCAATTCTAAGTTCCGCCCTAGTTCTAGAGAATCCCTGTGAATCCTGTCTCCTTGTCAAGATCCCCCGGTTTTCTGCTCTACATTCAAGTCTACGACAGCCTCTCCAACTGAGTCGACGTGCCAGTGTCCTGCACTGGGGTTCTCCGCTGTCGCCCCCGTGTAACACTAGCTGCACCACAAGATCATTTACCTTGTTCTGTATACTGTGTACATTCAAATATAATACTTTCAGTCCTGTATTCAAAACCCTTTCAAATTTCCCCTCGTGTTACCAGAACTTAAAACTACTACAGAACTACTACAGGAACTACAGAAGTTAAAAGTTTCAGGAGGTTGGGGTGCTGCTCGTTTCTGCAAGTAAGGAATGGCATGCTGGTCCAGTCTCTGCTGGGCTGCTCAGTTACAGAAGTATTTTCATCCTCACACGAATACGTCACAGCCAGGTGAAATCCAATGAGAATTCAGTACAAGCTCTCTCATCTCTTCTGAATTCTTCTTGCACTTTTCGTTCTCACTGAATTGTTCTGTTTCATTCCATTTTGACCATTAATTTATTCAATTGAAGCCTCTTGTTATTTCCTCAAACCTTCCAAATCCTCAGAAATATTTCATTCTTTTAAGAATGAAGGAGTTGCCCAGTCAGGAATATAAAGCATCAAACAGAAAGAAGGCAGATACAGGGTTAATGGCAGGATTGTTAGCAGTGTGGAAGAACAGACAGATCTTGGAGCCAATGTCCATAGATCCCTCAATGTTGCCATGGATGTTGATAGTTTGATATTGGCCTTCATTAGTTGAGGGACCGAGTTCGAGAGCGTGAGGTAATGTTGCAACTGGTTCAACCACACGTGGAATATTGAGGTCAGTTCTCATTATAGGAAGGATGTGGAGGCTGTAGTGGAGCTGCAGAAGAAATTTACCAGCACGCTGCCTGGACTAGAGCACGTGTCTTATGAGGAGAGGTTGAGTAAGGTAGGGATTTGCTCTCTGAAGAAAAGGACGATGAGATAGAGGTGTACAAGATGATAAGAGGCATAGACTGAGTAGATAACCAGAGGCGTTTCCCAGGGTGGAAACGGCTAATAGGATGGGCCATAATTTTAATGTGATTAAAAGAATATAAGGGGGATGTCAGGGGTAATTTTGTTTTACAGAGTATGGTGGGTGTGTGGATTACCCTGTCACGGGTGGTGGTAGAAGCAGATACATTGGGGGCATGTAAGAAACTCTTCGATCAGCACATGGATGATAGAAAGATGGAGGGCTATGTGTGAGAGAGAAGGGTTAGATTGATCTTAGAATAGGTTATAGAACCCCAAAGGGCTTCTATTAATGGATGTAGGGATGGTGTAAGTGGGACATCTATGCTTGGCATGGCTCACTGGCTGTATGACTCTCTTTGTGGTTTTTTTCCCTCAGAGAGTCACCAGGACTCCAAGTTAGTCACGCAAGGTGTGAACTTATTCAGTAGTGGATCCAGTTTGAGGGGCCAAGTAACTGAGGTCTGTTCATATGAGTTTGTATGTACGTTTATAATCTCATAGCTTGTGACCGTTCACCGTTCCTGTGCTCAATCTGGAGAGCTGTTGTATTCCTAAGTCATTGTAAAATCTGTAAAGTTTGGTCTTTTCAGTCAGACCACAGCAGGAAACCAGAGGTACACATCCATCCGTATGATCACTGAGGTGCTGACATTGCTGTGGGCCTAGGACACAGGCCTCTCTAGAAAGGGCAGACACTGCAACAGCCTCGCCTGTCACTCCATCTGGACGAGGCCGTCGTTTATTCTGTGAAAGTTGATTTAACGGGCAGTGTTGGACAGCTGGTGACGGGATGGAAGTGTCCCATCCGATGAGCGATCCTTCTGGGACCTGATCGGTAGATGAAGAGCCGAGTTAAAAAGCCAATGTTTATGTGAACCCATTGTTTGGTCCTGGCAATCCCCATTCTGAACCAAACCTGATCTGTCTCTTTCATTCTGCAGCCTTCGCAGTTTCTTACCACCCCACTGAGTATCTTTTTTAACTGTGTACAGTAAATGGTTCTGGGTGTGGACGATTTACCTCTGAACAGACGGTAACTTTTTCAATGAATGGCATCCTCTGTGAATACTCCTGCAAGCCTCTTCCCAATGTGTGAAACCAGTGCTGGATGCCCTCTTCCCAGATTGCTTTCAGACACTCTTCCCAGAAGAACCAGTGGTTGGCACAACCCTTCCCACGGTTTCAGTACCCAGTTGCAGAGAACCCCTACCCCTTGCCCGCTGCACCAATATGAAGGACTCTCCCCTAAGTCTAGTGGCCCGTATGGTGTTCACTTACATAGATCGATGAGCGCTGGACTCCGCTCCCGCACCAAGTACAGGTCTGTTTCAAGATCATGGGGTTCGCATTAACTTTTGAACCCAGACACTCCACTGTCTGCCAGGCCAAGCCCCTTATTCTGTAATAAATCTTCACAGGACAGAAACAGGCCTTTTGGCCCATTCATTCTGTGCTGACCATTGTGCACCGACCTAAACTAATCCTCCTTTCTTCTCTTCCCACTCTCATTGACTGTCCCCAGATTCTTCCCCTCCTCAATACCCACGGGGTGGGTTACAGAGGCCAATTAACCCATCAAGACACACGCCTTTGGGACATCCTGTGGAAGGATGATTCCACTGATGTCACTCCCTCCCTCCACCTTCACCGTTTACCCCAGCCCTTTCCCAGTGAATCTCCTTTCACTGCCCGTTTTGGCAGTGTGTTCCATTTCACAACTCTCTGTTTGAAAACTTCCTTTCCCGGCCTCAGTAACTTGTCCTCTGTCACTGGAAATAATTTATCTGTATTCTTCTTGCACATTTCAGAATGTGGTGCCTCTGTAAATCTCCTTCACTGTTCAAAGAACAAGCCCAACTTTCCCAGACTCTACACAGTCCTGTAAATCATCTTTCCAGCCCTACCTGTCTTCCTGTGTAATCCCTCGCTCAGTCACATCACCCTGCTAACTCTGTCCTTCCACTTTCCCCCTTCTCTGACCTACATCCAATGGCCTCACTTTCTTGCCCCCATTCTTACCTCTCCTCCTTTACTGTTACCTCCCTCTTGCCCTAATCCAGCCCCTCCTTGACTTCCCATTCCTCTGTCACACTCCTCCATTCCCAATGTGAATCCCCAACCGCTGACCCACTGCCCACACCCTCCTCTGCTGGGCCCCCCCATTCTACCTGCACCCCAGTACACACAGAGGGTTGGGTTGGAATCCACCCAAAGCAAGCTGTCAATCAGAAGCTGCTGTCTGCAATTCTAAAGCACACAGGAGACGGTGTGTTGCAGAGAAATTTATTAGAGTTCAGGAGTGAATCCACGTGGAGACTCTGAGCCTTTGTGGAGACTGCACAATTAGGTAACCACAAGGCGACTCATCATCGACTTCAGCCATTTCTGCCTCTCCAGAGCAGCCAATAACTTGCTCTTTTCCCGGAAAAGCACGTCATCCGCCACCACGGTGCTTCGCTTTGCTTCTGCTTTGGTGCTGGGCTCCAGCCAGTCAGAGCCCCAGTTCTTGTCCGGCAGAGCCCCAGTCCCTCCTGCTCCACTGTCAGAAGCGCTGCGCTCCAGCGAGCTCCCGTCGAGGCCTTCTCTCGAATTTAATGCCAAGATCTGCCAGCTCCTAGAGTCTTTCCCTGAGAGACCTCTGGGACCAGCGAGTGTTGCCATTTCCTTCCCATTGCTCCCACATTCTGGGCCAGAGGCGTGACAGCCCATGATGATCTGCAGAAGGCTCCCCCACTGCTCGTCTCCCATCACATCCGGCCGCTTTGTAATTGTCCCAGACCTAGACATGGACAAAGCAAGTCTCAGTTCCTGCAAACCTTTCACATCACGTGTTTTCCAGTGATAGAAGCAGCCTTTGTAGAGTGCTCTCCGCAGGGAAAGAAGTGTAGGGCATTGTGTTTAGGGAGTCACAATTTAGAAAGAGCAGAAAAGTGAGGAAAATGGGGGACTGGTATGGAGATCAGCCAGGATTAGGTGGAATGAAGGACCAAATGGCCACAGGAACTCCTCCAATTGCTGTGGGAATTCTGAGAGACAGGATCTAAAACACCAGGAGAGACAGGATCTGATTCCAAACAGTCAGCGTGGCTCTGTGTATGGGATTTGGTGTCTAACAAATCCCTTGGAGTTCTTTGAGGAGGTAACTAAGAGGCTAGATGAGGGTAGGCTGTAGATTGTCCATATGGACTTTAGCAAAATCTTTGACAAGGTCCTTCACGACAGGCCGGTCTGGAAGATTAGATCGGATGGGAATCGGGGACGATGGCAGAACAGGTTTATAATTGGCTCAGTGGGAGGAAGCAGAGGGTGATGGTTCAGGATCGTTTCACAGACTGGAAGCCTGTCACAGGAGTTGGTGCTGGGACCTTTGTTGATTATAATTTATATAAATGATTTGGATGTGAATGTATAAAGTTTGTAAGTGATATAAAAATAGGTGGTTTTATAGATAGTGTAGAAGGTTATGAAAAACGACATGGCGTATTGATGAGCTCGGTGTGAGGGTGAGGCTTGGCAAATGGATGTCCATCCAGATCAATGTGAGGATTTGTACTGTGGGAGATCATACCAGGGAGGACTTGTACAGTGAATCGTTCGATCCTGGGGAATGTTATGAAAGAGGGACCCAGCAGTACAAGTGTAGAGCTCATCACAGATAGATAGGGTGGTGAAGGTAGTGTTTGGTATACCAGTCTTCATCAGCCTGGACACTGAGTATAGGAGTTCAGATACAATTATTTAAGTTATTGGTGAGGAGCATTATATACAGTTATAGCCATTCTGTTACAGGAAAAATGTTGGTAAACTAGCAACAGTACAAAAAGATTTTGGCTGGAGTTGGGGGTGTGAATTACAAGGAGAGGGTGCATAGAACATTGGCCCTTTGACTCACAATGTTATGCCAGTCTTTTAACTTACTTTAAGATCCGTCTAACCCTTCCCTCTCACATAGTCCTCCATTTTTCTTTCATCCACGTGTCTATCCAAGAGTCTCTTAAATGTCCCTAACGTATCTGTCTCTACCACCACCTCCGGCACTCTGAGTGGGAAAAAAAACTACCTCTGACAACCTCCCCCCCACCCCCACCTTAATTTCCTTCAATCAACATTAAAGTATCCCCTGTTATTAGCTATAGCTGGGAAAAAGTCTCTGGCTGTCCACTCTCAATGTCTCTTATCTTGTACACCTCCATCACGTCACTGCTTATTCTCCTACATTACAAGGAGAAAAGCCCTCACTCACACTACTTTTCAACTAGGCTGTACGTTTGGACTTTATTCCCTGGAGTGTAAGAGTTTGAGGGGTGACATGATAAAGGTACCCAAGATCATGATGGGTATTGTCAGGGGAAAAAGTATACTGTCTTTTTCTCAGGGAAGATTTACTATAGAGGGCATAGGTTTAAGATCAAGGATGATATACTTAATACGGATGACAGACGCAGTTTCCTCACACACACGCTGGTGTGTGTTTTAAATGAGCTGCCAGAAATAGTGTCTCATACAGCTGTAACACGACATCCCAACCCCTGTGCTCAATCCCCTGGCCAAAGAGCTTCTTCACCCTCTCCACCTCTGTCACCACTTTCAGGGAAGTACCTAACTGTAACACTACATCTCTGTTGACAATGCTCCCCCGTTTCTATTGAAGGCCTGCACTGGTTCAACAATCCAAAATACAACACTTCCCACTGTCAGAGTTAAACTCCATCTGTCATTCAAATGCAGTTAGATCCTGCCCCTCAGAATCACTTCCAGTAACTTTGATACCACTGACGAGCTCACCAGCCTGGAGTTCCTTGGCTTGTCCTTGTCACTCTTCTTAAATAAAGACACAATGTTTGCCATCTTCCAGTCTCCTGGCACCTCACCCATTGCTGATGATATAAATATCTCTACCTGGCCTCCTGGAATTTCTCCCCTGGTTTCCCACAATGCACTTGGTTAGGCCCCCGGGGGTTTATCCACCTTTTTGTGAGTTAAGACCACTTGCACCTCCTCTCTCTTCTCATGGACATGATCCAAGACATCACTATTCTCTCCCTGAATTCCCAGCTTCCATGACCTTCTCCACGTTTAATACGGACGGCACGTGGGCAACAGCAACTGTTGCTGAGGGGAATTTTACCTCTCTGGGTGTCGAGCTGAGGCAGGAACAGCTTCAGCACACAGGGCTGGGACGCAGCTCAGTACCAGTCCCACCAGCAGCACCCGAACATAGGACCAAGGCTCCATGACCTGTGAGAGAAATGAGAAACAACGGCCTGAACGTTTCTTTCAGGCCCACGGTAAAACACAGGGCAGGCTGAGTCTACAGCTTGTGTAGAACAGTGGAGTTGCATTCTGCCAATGGGACTGGTTCTTACTCAAGGATGTACCTGGCAATCAACTCACACCCAGACTCACACCCGATAGTGACTCACACCCAGACACACATACGCAGAATCACACACCCAACAGCAGCGCAGCACACACGTACTTAAATCACATGCACCAAATCGCACCTAATCGTTCACTAGAGCATGTAATTCTACAAAATCCTACAAAAGGTAGTGGATTCAGTCCTGTACCTCATGGGTAAAGCCCTTCCAACCATTGAGCACATCTACATGAAACACGATCGTAGGAAAGCAGAATCTATCGTCAAAGATCCTCACCACTCAGGCCGTGCTCTTTTCTCACTGCTGCCATAAGGCAGAAGGTACAAGAGCCTCAGGACTCGCACCGCCAGGTTCAAGAACAGTCACTAGCCCTCAACCATCAGGCTCCTGAACAAGAGGATAATTGCATTCATCTATTGAGATGTTCCCACAACCATTGATTTCACTTATCTTGTTATTGGCCACCCATTTTGAATTCCACTTCCATTCCCTTTCCAATATGCCCATCCACTGCCTCCTCCACCATCGGGATAAGGCCACACATAGGTTAGAGGAACAACACCTTACATTCATTTGTGTAGTCTCCAACCTGATGGCATGAACATCAATTTCTCAAACTTTCAGTAATGCCTCCCCTCCCCCACCCCTTCACCATTTCCCATCCCCTTGTCCCTCTCTCATGTTACCTCCTTGCCCGCCCATCACCTCCCTCTGGTGCTCCTCACTCCCTTTCTTCCATGGCCCTCTGTCTCTTTCACCAATCAACTTCCCGGCTCTTTGCTTCATCCCCCCCCCCTCCGAGTTTCACCTATCGCCTGGTGTTTCTCCCTCCCCTTCCCCCATCTTTCAAATCTACTCCTCAACTTTTTTTCTCCAGTCCTGCTGAAGGGTCTCGGCTCAAACTGTCGACTGTACTTTTCCCCCCATAGAAGCTGCCTGGCCTGCTGAGTTCCTCGGATTTCCAGGATCTGCAGATTTTTTTCTTGTTTGTGATTGTTATTTCAAGCTCTCGTTGTTTATTGCTATTTATTCATAGTTGCATTTCAACAGTTCATTTCCTTCTCTGCTCTTGCTCTTTCATTGATCCTGTTTACAATTATTATACTATAGATTTGCTGAGTATGCCCACAGGATAAAGAATCACAAGGTTACATGTGGTGAAGTGTCTATACCCTGATTTTACTTTGAACTTTAATATATACACCCCAACCTGCACATAACATCTTATATCTTTATATACGCAATGCAAAACACTCTGATATAATGGTAATACACCTCAACTGACGTTGGATACACACACACACACACACACACACACACACACACACACACACACACACACACACACACACACACACACACACACACACACACACACACACACACACACACACACACACACACACACACACACACACACACACACACTCAAGAACTGGGTTGTAAGCATTTAGTCTGTGTCTTGTCCAGGAGTCCAAAGTCACAGGTTCTCGGTGGGACTTCCGGAGTGATTACCAGGCACTGTTAGTGGCAACAGTCTGATGGACCGTGTCATCTCCACAAACTCCATCTGATGCTGGAAATCTGAAATAACAGCAGGTCCTGGAATTTCTCAGCAGATCAGGCAGCATCTGTGAGGAGAGCAACTTTTCACGTTAAAGACTCTCTGTCAGAACTGGGAAGGAGATCGGAGTAGCTCGGTAAGCAGCAGAGAGGGTGGAAGAGGAGAATGTCACTGGGAGGATGAAACTGAGGTGAATGGGTTCATCCCTAAGCAATAGGTCTGTCGAGCGTAAATCTTGTGGGTCAGTTTGGGATCACGTATGAGCCCATCCCAGTGAGGACAGCAGAATTCCTTCTCCGAGGGACATCATGAACTAAATAACATTCACCATTACTGAAAGAAGTATTTTCATATAAAAATTCCAGATTAATAAAATAACTTGCATGGGAATGTCTAGGGTTCCAACTCACATTTCGAGATCAATGGTGAAATACTGGTTGTCAATCACTGAACCCTTTGGGGTGCTGCTGATCACTGGGTTCTGGTGGGTGGGAGCCACTGATAGGAAGACTATGGTGATGGAGAATTGGGTTACAAGCACTAATGGGTGCAGGATTTTGCTGCTGATCAAAGGCTTCATGCAGATCTCTGAACTGCATCGCAGTGAGGTATCTATTCACTTTCTTATTCATTTCAGTTCTGACTTCACTCTCGCAAAGAAAAGATTGTACTCACCAGAAATACTGTGTTTCAGTCTTTGATATCAGACTAGTGTCTTAGTGGTAGTAGATGGTTGTCAGTCGGTGTGAGCTGGTCTCACTGTTGGTCAGTGTGTGCTCGACCCTATACTGCTGGGTTTATATAAGACTCAGAGACAGGGACAGTGACATCAATAAACTCATTAGGGAAATAAAATTCAAACAATGGCATTCTTTAATGTTTATAAAATGCATTTCAAAACACAGCTGAGAGATAATGAGGATGCTGTGGGAAGAGAAACTTGGGCAAGTCACTAAATTCCCTTTATTTCAAGTCACTTGCCCTGAGCTTGGTTTTAATAAACCTCTGTGTGTCAAGTCCCCGTTGTTGCAGAAGAAAACTCAGCAAGCATTTCATTTAAATCTTTGAAGTGGACATGAAAGAATGGTTGCCACGCCTCTTGGCCATTAAAAGATGATGTTCTGTTTCCTCAAATATGGTTCAGATTGTGTGTGTTCTGTGCAAGTTAAAAGCTGTCCTTTAATGAGCGATGTAGATCTGGAAGACGAGATGTGATTCACTCTCGTTAACCAGAGGCCAGGCCAGGCTCAGATGTTGATTCTCAGCATCTTCTCATTAGTTCATGTTTCTTCCCGTAGATGCTGGGATGATGTTGAATTGGCAAACACACCCAGCGTCAGATGGTTACAGAGCACGAGTTGTGAGGTGGTGTGTTCAGTGAAGTGAAGATGAGTTTATTGGGCTCTAAGTTAAAGTCATGCAGTCAAGATGAAGAAACATGAGGTGTTGCACTTCGGGAAAGCAAATGTAAGTAAAGGACAGTATGCAGTAATGGCAGCTCCCTTAGTGTTGGTGTACAGAGGGATTTAGGGATTTATAGCTCCCTGAAAGTGATTGCACAGGTTGAACGGATGGTAAAGAGGGCATGTGACATGCTTGCCTTTATTAATCAAGGTGCTGAGTTTGAAAATAGATAGAGTAGACATGCAGCGTCTTTTACCCAAGGTTAAAAAGTTTAATACCTGAGGGCATATATTTAAAGCAGGGGTTTTATGCCATGGACCCCATTAACTGGGGGGGAGGGGTCTGTGGACTCCAAGTTAGGAATTCCTGATTTAAAGTAAGTTCAATTAAATGCACAGGGCAAGTTCTTTTACACAAAGTGGTGGGTGTCTGGAATGCACTGCCGGGGGTAGTGGTGGAGGCACACATGATAGAGGCGTTTAAGGGGCTCTAAGATAGGTATACAAGAGAGAGGGAGAGATATGGACTTGTGTCGGCAAAAGGGATTGGTTTAGTTAGGCTTTCAATTACTAGTTTAATAGAACATTGTGGGTCTGTTCTTGTGCTGTACTGTTCTGTATTCAATGTTCTCTGACCAGAGGCACCCCACTAATCCGGCCCCCAGTCTAAAAGTAACACCCTCCCTCCATCACCCTCTGCTTGTTATAATCAGGCCAATTCTGGATCTACTTGGACAGCTCTGCCTGGATCCCATGCAACCAGATAGCATTCTACCACGTAGGACCTTATCAAAGTCCTGACTGAAGTCTGCAAAGACCACAACTAACCTACCCTCATCGGCCTTGCTTACTGCTTCAAAAACCTCAATTGTAGTGGCGAGACACTCATTAAACCTGCAGCTCAGTACGAGACTGGGATCTGAAAAGCTTTGCTTTCCTCTCATCCAGCACTGTTCACTTCTCAGTGGTTGCTGGGGGGTCCTGACTGTAACTAAGAGTGACAGTGTCCTAGGAGGCTTGATTGTAACTGCCCTGGGCGGGAAGGGGCTGTAAAGGAGGAGGGAAAACCGGCTGCAACTGTACCCCGAGGACATGATTATAGACAAGCTGTGTTGATGGAGGGGGGGGTGTTGTGTTCTGTAACAACAGTGAGAAGGTCGGAGTGGTGGTACATTTCTGTTATGGGAGGGATGGGGAGGTGAACTGGTGGTTGACAGGGAGAATTGATGGGGTAGATATTATTCCCTAGAATCACTGCTCCCTGAGTGCATTCATGTTTTAATTTATTTTTTTAAATTCTATTCCCTAGTGCTGGAAAATATTTGAATACAAGCTCCACAGGAATTTAATCCTAAAACATAAGGCTCAAGAGCACAATTAAGCTATTCGACCATCATGTCTTATCCACCATTCCGTCATGGTTGACCACGCACTTCTTTACTCTGTAGTCATCTGCCTCTTCTTTGCCCATTCCCCCAACGTGTCCTAGTCCTTCTACAGACACCCTGCTTCCTCAACACTACCTGCCCCTCCACCCAGCTCAGTATCATCTGCAAACAATAGACAATAGACAATAGGTGCAGAAGTAGACCATTCGGCCCTTCGAGCCTGCACCGCCATTTTGAGATCATGGCTGATCAACTACTATCAATACCCGGTTCCTGCCTTGTCCCCATATCCCTTGATTCCCCTATCCATAAGATACCTATCTAGCTCCTTCTTGAAAGCATCCAGAGAACTGGCCTCCACTGCCTTCCGAGGCAGTGAATTCCAGACCCCCACAACTCTCTGGGAGAAGAAGTTTTTCCTTAACTCTGTCCTAAATGACCTACCCCTTATTCTCAAACCATGCCCTCTGGTACTGGACTCTCCCAGCATCTGGAACATATTTCCTGCCTCTATCTTGTCCAATCCCTTAATAATCTTATGTTTCAATCAGATCCCCTCTCAATCTCCTTAATTCCAGCGTGTACAAGCCCAGTCTCTCTAACCTCTCTGCGTAAGACAGTTCAGACATCCCAGGAATTAACCTTGTGAATCTATGCTGCACTTCCTCTACAGCATATATGTCAAACTCAAGGCCCGCGGGCCAAATCCGGCCCGCGGTGGAATTATCTTTGGCCCGCGAGATAATATCTAATTACTATTAAAGCTGGCCCCAGTAATCGAAGCGCCTATGGCGTATGATATGGCTAATGCTGAGTTTATTCAGGTACCAGGTTTTCAGGGTTTTTAGTGTTTATTCGGCAGTCTTGCTCGGCAGTCTTCTTCATAAGAAACGGAATTTGTAAAGTGAAACACTTTGTAGTTATAGCAGAGACTGAGACACATGAGAGCAGGCTGAAAAAACGGAGGCAACGAAAGCTGCGTTCGCACGCGTCCGACTGATCCGGCCCGCATGAAGCTGCATTTTGCTCAATCTGGCCCGTGACCTATAATGAGTTTGACACCCCTGCTCTACAGCCAGGATGTCCTTCCTTAACCCTGGAGACCAAAACTGTACACAAAACTCCAGGTGTGGTCTCACCAGGGCTCTGTACAAATGCAAGAGGATTTCCTTGCTCTTGTACTCAATTCCCTTTGTAATAAAGGCCAACATTCCATTAGCCTTCTTCACTGCCTGATGCACTTGCTCATTCACCTTCAGTGACTGATGAACAAGGACTCCTAGATCTCTTTGTATTTCTCCCTTACCTAACTCTACACCATTCAGATAATAATCTGCCTTCCTGTTCTTACTCCAAAAGTGGATAACCTCACACTTATTCACATTAAACATCATCTGCCAAGTATCTGCCCACTCACCCAGCCTATCCAAGTCACCCTGAATTCTCCTAACATCCTCATCACATGTCACACTGCCACCCAGCTTAGTATCATCAGCAAATTTGCTGATGTTATTTTCAATGCCTTCATCCAAATCGTTAACGTAAACTGTAAACAGCTGTGGTCCCAATACCGAGCCCTGTGGCACCCCACTAGTCACCACCTGCCATTCCGAGAAACACCCATTCACTGCTACCCTTTGCTTTCTATCTGCCAACCAGTTTTCTATCCATGCCAATGTCTTCCCCCCGATGCCCTGAGCTTTGATTTTACCCACCAATCTCCTATGTGGGACCTTATCAAATGCCTTCTGAAAATCGAGGTACACTACATCCACTGGATCTCCCCCGTCTAACTTCCTGGTTACATCCTCGAAAAACCAGCAAAGCAGTCAATTCCTTCATCCAAATTAATGACATACAGTAGAACTTGAAAAGAAATTGTCCCAACCCTGACACTTGCGGCACATCACTACTCACTGGCAGCCAACTAGAAGAGGCCCCCTTTATTCCCACTCTGCCTTCAGTCAGTCAGTCAATCTTCTATCCATGCCTGTACCTTTCCTGTAATATCATTGCTCAAATGCAACACCTTGTCAAAGGCCTTCTGAAAATCCAAATAAACAACATCCACTGACTCTCCGTTGTCTATCTTGTCTGTTATTTCCTCAAATAATTCTAACAGATTTGTCTGGGAAGATCTCCCTTTTAGAAAGCCTTGTTGACTTTGGTCCATTTTATCATGTGCCTCCAAGTAGTCCGAAACCTCATTCTCAATAATAGACTCCAACTGCTTTCCAACCACTGAAGTCCTAGAATTTCGCTCCTATTGCCTCCCTCCCTTCCCTCCTATTGCCTCCTTCCCTTCTTAAAGAATGGAGTGACATTTGCAATTTTCCGGTTCTTAGGAACCATTCCAGAATGTAGTGATTCTTGAAATATCAATACTAATACCTACACAATCTCTTACACTACCTCTTTCAGACACCTGAGGGATGTAGTCCATCTGATCCAGGTGACTTATCTACTGTCAGACCTTTAAGCTTCTCAAGCCACTTCTCCTCATTAATAGCAACTACACTCAGTTGGGCTCCCTGATACTCTCTAATTTCACCCGCATTCTGCTAGTGTCTTCCACAGTGAAGACTGATGCAAAATTCTTACTCAGTTCATCCACCGTTTCTTTGTCCCCCATTACTACTTCTCTCCAGCATCATTTTCCAGTGGTCTAATATCCACTCTCATCTCTTTTACTCTTTATATTTCTGAAAAAAAAATTACTCTGTTAGACTATCGTCTCACTTACCTTCATAATTTACCTTTTCTCTCTTTATGGCATTTTTAGTTGCCCTCTGTTGGTTTTTAAAAGCTCCCCAATTGTCTAACTTCCCACTAACTTTTGTTATATTATATGCCCTCTCTTTAGCTTTAATACTTTCTTTGACTTCCCTTATCCTCTCTTTGGGGAGTATCTATTCTGGACCGTCTGAATTTTCCCCAGAAGCTCCAGCCACTGCTGTTCTGCTGTCATTCCTACGAGTGTATCCTTCCAATCATCTTTGGCCAGCTTCTTTCTCATGCCACTAATTCCCTTTACTCCACTGCAATAATGATATATCCAATTTTAGCTTCTCCTTCTCAAATCATCCTTTACCCAAAGCTCCCCAATTAAATATGGGTCACTACCCAACACCCCATCCCGAAGTGCCTTTTCCCTAGTGGGCTCAACCACAAGCTGCTCTAACAAGCCGTCTTGTAGGCATTCCACAAATTCCCTGTCTTGGGATCCAGCACCAACCTGAATTTTTCCAACCTACCTGCATGTCTAAATCCCTCATGATCATCACAACATTGCCCTTTTTACATGCCTTTTCTGTCTCCTAATGTAATTTGTAGCCCATCCTGGCTCCAGTTTGGAGGCCTGTATAACTCTCATCAGGGTCTTGTTACCCTCGCAGTTTCTTAACTCTACCCACAAGGATTCTACATCTTCAAATCCTATGCCACCTCTTTTGAAGGATTTGAATTCATTTTTGTTCACCAACAAAGCCAGCCCACCTCCCTTTGCCTATCTTTTACGATACAACGTGTATCCTTGGATGATAAGCTCCCAACTATGATCTTCTTTCAGCCACGATTCAGCAATGCCCACAACATCATACCTGCCAAGCTCTAACTGTTCTACAAGATCATCTGCATACTGTGGGCATTCAGATACAACACCTTCAGTTCTCTATTCATCATCCTTTTTGATTTTGGCCCCATTACACTTTAACTCCTCCCACTGACTGCAATTTTGCCCTAACGTCGGTCTGTCCTTCCTCACAGTCTCATTACACACTGATCTACCTGTATACCAACGTCCCCATCCTCAGCCCTATCACTCAGTTCCTCATCCTCTGCCAGATTAGTTTAAATTAACTCCAGCAAACATGTCAGAAAGGATATTGGTCCCCTTGAGGTTCAGGTGGAACCCATTCATTTTGTACAGGTCATACCTTGCTGAGAAGAAATCCCAATGACCCTCCTGCACCAATCCTTCAGCTATGCATTCATCTGCCAAATCATCTAATTCTTGTCCTCAACACATGTCACAGGCAGCAATCCACAGATTACTACCCTGAAGGTCCTGCATTTTAGGATTCTGCCTTCTCCCACTAATATGTACCACAACTTCCAGCTGTTCACCTTCCACTTTGAGTATACAATTGACTCAATCTCAAGTCAAGTCAACTTTTATTGTCATTTCGACCACAACTGCTGGTACAGTGCATAGTAA
Organism: Hemitrygon akajei; assembly: GCF_048418815.1. Classification (NCBI taxonomy): domain Eukaryota; kingdom Metazoa; phylum Chordata; class Chondrichthyes; order Myliobatiformes; family Dasyatidae; genus Hemitrygon; species Hemitrygon akajei. Next base: position 21,067,297 of record NC_133154.1, read on the forward strand.
AAATGAGACAACGTTTTTCAGGACCATGGTGTTGCATGACACAGTACAAAAACTAGACGGAACTATGTAATATATAAAAACACAACACAGAGAAAGCTACACTAGACTACAGACCTACACTGGACTGCATAAAGTGCACAAAAACAGTGCAGGCTTTACAATAAATAATGAACAGGACAGTAGGGCAAGGTGTCAGTCCAGGCTTCCGGTATTGAGGAGTCTGATAGCTTGAGGGAAGAAACTGTTACATAGTCTGGTCGTGAGAGCCTGAATGCTTCGGAGCCTTTTCCCAGACGGCAGGAGGGAGAAGAGATTGTATGAGGGGTGAGTGGGGTCCTTCATAATGCTGTTTCCATTGTGGATGCAGCGTGTAGTGTAAATGTCCGTGATGGTGGGAAGAGAGACCCCGATGATCTTCTCAGCTGACCTCACTATCCACTGCAGGGTCTTGCAATCCAAGATGGTGCAATTTCTGAACCAGGCAGTGATGCAGCTGCTCAGGATGCTCTCAATACAACCCCTGTAGAATGTGATGAGGATGGAGGGTGGGAGATGGACTTTCCTCAGCCTTCGCAGAAAGTAGAGATGCTGCTGGGCTTTCTTTGCTATGGAGCTGGTGTTGAGGGACCAGGTGAGATTCTCCGTTTGATGAACACCAAGAAATTTGGTGCTCTTTACGATCTCTACTGAGGAGCCATCGATGTTCAGCGGGAGTGGCCGCTCTGTGCCCTCCTGAAGTCAACAACCATCTCTTTTGTTTTGTTCACATTCAGAGACAGGTTGTTGGCTCTGCACCAGTCCGTTAGCCACTGCACCTCCTCTCTGTAAGCTGACTTGTCGTTCTTGCTGATGAGACCCACCACGGTCATGTCATCGGCGAACTTGATGATATGGTTCGAGCTATGTGTTGCAGCACAGTCATGGGTCAGCAGAGTGAACAGCAGTGGACTGAGCACGCAACCCTGGGGAGCCCCGTGCTCAGTGACATTCCTGGCATTAGGGAAGCAACATACCATCTGGTGTCTTTATCACATCCACAGAATCTGCTTTCTGCTCCTCTAATTATGGAATCTCTTGTCTCTACTTCACTCATCTTCTCTCCTTTCTCTGCTAAGCCACAGAGCCAGACATAGTCACTGCAGCTTCCTCCTGGTAGGTCATCCCCACAAGGCAATTACTGTATACTTACTAATGAGAGGGTTGGGCATGGGAGCACTCTGCACTGACTGCCTATTTCCTCTCCCTCTCCTGACAGTCACCCAGATACCTGCCTCCTGCAACCTCCCTGTAGCTCCTACCTATCACCACCTCATTTTCCCGTATAAGCCAAAGGTCACTGAGGTACAGCTTCAGCTCCTTAACACAGTCTGCAAGGAGCCGCACCTCAGTGCACTTCGTGTGGATGTAGTTATCAGGGAGATTGGAGTTCTTCCAGAGTTCCCACAGCTCATGCAAAAACACACCACCATCTCCAGACCTATCCTCAGCACACTAGCTGTGCACTAATAGAGGGAAAAAAAACTTACCAGAAACTTACTCAGAATCTCTGCCTGTGCTTGCCCAAGCCTGTTGCCCCCTATTGTAACCCTGCAGACCTCCTAATCTGTCGGAGTCAGCTCTGCAATAACGTGTAACAGAATCACAGAGAAACCTCACAACTCAGTCCCTGAAACTTTATCCTGAACCAGTACTTCACAGCCAACTAACCTGCAGTTGACTGCATGATTATTATCCACTCATTAACTCATCCTTACTAGCATTTTCCTGGTTTAGCAACTATCATGGAGGGAGCTGCCACTGACTAACTGACCATTCATTAATAGTTATTGATTATTGCTATTTATTATTTGCCTGTTAGCTAACTATCACCAGTTCATCCTAATTAACTGTTACTTCATTAGTTGCTACTCACCCACTAATTAACTGGCTCTGGTTAACAGCTGCCTGATTGACCATTAATGATTTCTGCTGGTCACTTACTGCTTACTAATCAATTATGTTCAATGGCTAACATCCCATCAAATAATTTGAATGAATGAATGAAATTAATTTATTTCAGTCAGTACAAACATAACAAAAAGCATCATTTACAACCATGATTTCACAGGACAAAATTATGACAAAACATAGATATTCTTCAAACCAGACCGAAAGGGTGTAGGCTGAAACTACAGCTTATTACGCCCACCCCTCTTACCGAGACAACAACCTATTTAGCGTCAATCATCACATCAAAAACAAAAAAATTATCTTTTAACTCAAAATCCAATTCCAAATATCATTTATTTACATTACTCCCATTCATCTTAAATCATGTTTTATATTTGTTCATTAATTTTTAAAAACTCTTTTAAAACTTAATTGTGGTGCATGTTTTTAAATTCTCACTACAACTGTTCGATAGATTCGCCCCTCTGACTGAAATACAATGATTTTTTACATTTGTTCTTATCCTTTGTTTTTGAAATATACATATTCCTCTCAGATCATGTTGACTTTCTCTCATTTTAAACAATCTTTAGATACTTTGTGGTATCTGTCCATTTTTTACTGTATACATAACTCGTATTATTTTAAAATCTACAAAATCTGAATTTTAAAGTGTTTAGTTGAATAAATAGTGGATTGCTTGGCTCACAATAACTTGTCTTATTTACAATTCATTTAACTTTCTTTTGGAGTAGAGAAATTAAGTCATCTCATGGTTATTTGGCATGAGTAACTGCCAAACAATTAACCCAATACATTGACCAGTACTAAGTTAATTGTTTGGTAGCTGGTTGTCCTTTGATTAATTGATACTGCTAATGCTGATAATTTACAAATAAAGGTTAACAGCCAGCTTATTAAATACCTCTGATCATTTGTCTGCTAGTTATTTATCACTAATTAATTATTGTTTTTTGAACTCTGGCTAATTAACTACCAACTCACACTGTCTACTGGTTGCGTGAAACTGGCTAACAGGTCACTGGTAAGGATTCTGACAATCACTATTACACTACAAACAGAATTCTTTTCTGAAATAACTTGGTCCCCAGCAACGCGAAGCTTACGGTTTCCTTCTGTGGACGGTGAGCAACGATGCCAGCGGGCAGAGGAGGAGTGCAGGACAGGGAGCTCCTTGCCTTCGGTTGTTGCCGGGGGCTGAGCCAATGTGTCAGCCGCTTCCTGGGTGCTGTGTCTGTTGCCACTGAGGCAGACGGTGCCTTTAATATACCTGTCAGCTCACTCGGCTGTACAAAGTCCCACCCCTTCTCCTCCCCTCACCTGGAACTCAGTGTCAGTGAATAGCTCAAAGCGGTGGTACGGGGGGGGGGGGGGGTGAACTGCTAAACAGTTTCTGGGGGAGAAAGCCTGGTATCCACACTTGACACCGCGCTCCTCAACACTATTCCCTTTGCTTTTTGTAGTATAGTCCCTCGAAGTCCGAGGAAGACGAATGTGTTGCGCGGTCAACGTCTGTGCGCACGCACATGACTTCTGAGGCCGAGGTCCGAAGCGCAGATACGGTTGCAGATGGGGCAAGGAGCACCGCCTGTTGGGGCAGGAGCGGACGCCTTCCTGTGTCTTTCTTGACTCGCCTTGAGGTGCTGCATGCGCTGCCTTGGAGCATAGTTTGCGCCACTTGGACCGATCAGCAGCGGGGTGTTCGAGATCGCGGGGCTGGAGTTTGGCCCACTTAAGGTTTGACTTGAGGTTGTCCTTGTACCTCTTCTTTGGGCGACCTTGGGCACGGTTGCCCTGCTCCAGATCTCCGTAGAACAACTGACGCGGCATTCTGGACTCATCCATGCGGATCACGTGGCCGGTCCATCTGAGCTGAGCCTTCAAAACCTTGGCTTCAATGGCTCGGTCCAGGACTGTCAGGTTGGAGATACGGTCTTGCCAGCGGATTTGCATGATTGATCGCAGAGCGCGATTGTGGAATTGTTCAAGCTGTTTGACATGTCTGCGATACAGTGTCCAGGTGTCACAGCCATATGGAAGTGATGAGACCACAACAGCATTGTAAACCTTCAGTTTAGCGGAGAGGCGAATGGCTTTGTGCTGCAGAACTTTGACCCGGAGCCTTCCGAGTGCCTGGCTCGCTTTCTGGATCCCTGACGTGATTTCTTTATCAAGGGCACCGTCGCTGGAGATGGTATTTGAAGTTGTCAACGTTCCGTAGTTGTGTGTCATCGATGGTGATGCATGGCTGTGGCGGGGCGCTGTTAGGTGCAGGCTGCAGGAGGACCTCTGTTTTACCGAGGCTGATTGTCAAGCCGAACAATTTAGATGCGGCGGAGGATCTGTTGACCATTGTTTGTAGGTGGTCCTCTTGGTGCGCCATGAGTGCGCAGTCATCTGCAAAGAGCGCTTCCATGAACAGCTTTCGGAGGGTCTTTGTGTGTGCTGCAAGGCGACGTAGGTCAAAGAGTGACCCGTCCAGGCGGTATTTCATATAAATGCCCAGGTTTAGGTCTTTGACAGCATGCATTAGTAGTTGAGTGACGAAAAGGTTGAAAAGTACTGGTGCAAGCACACAGCCCTGTTCAACGCCGTTGAGATGTCAAATTTCTCGCAAGGTTCGTCAGCTGAGAGAATCTCTCCGGTCATGTTGTCATGGAAGAGGCGTATGAGGTTGATGAACTTTGGAGGGCAGCCAAGTTTCCCGAGGATGACCCACAAGGCTTCTCTGTTGACAGTATCAAACGCTTTAGTCAGATCAATGAAGACAAAGTACAAGTTCATGTTCCGCTCCAGGCATTTCTCCTGCATTTATCTAACAGTGAAGATCATATCCACAGTACTGCGTTTAGGCCGAAAGCCGCATTGCGATTCTGGGATACTGTTGAAATAAGTCTATTGAGGATGATGCGAGCCAGGATTTTGCCGGCGATGGAAAGTAGGGAGATGCCCCGGTAGTTCCCACAGTCTGTCCGCGAGCCTTTGATTTTGTATAGGGCGACTATTGCAGCATCCCGAAGGTCGGGTGGTATTACTTCCTCTTCCCAGATACTGACCAGGACGTCCTGGAATGCTCCGAGTGACTCCTGGTGGAGGGCTTTGAACAGTTCTGCGGGAATGCCATCCTTGCCTGGTGCTTTGCCACAGCTCATCCGTTTGATGGCTGTGCTGACCTCGGTCAGGGAGGGGGGGTTGTTGAGGTGCTCGTGGACTGGGCTCTGGGGAATCTGGTCGACAGTGGAGGGGCGGTTCAGGAGCTGACTGAAGTGTTCCTTCCACCTGCTGTTGATGCCCCTTTTGTCCTTGATAAGCGAGGATCCATCTGCAGAAAGCAGAGGAGCTATGCTTGACTTTGAGGGACCAAATACAGACTTGATGGCGTTGAAGAACTGCTTGGTGTTGTTTGTGTCAGCATAGTGCTGAACCTCATCCGCCTTCTTATTCCACCATGTGTCGCGCGTTATACGGATTTCCCGTTGAGCGAGTGCCCGATAGGACTTGAATCTGTCCCTTTGTGCAGGTGGAGTTCGGGTCACCCTGCCATTCTCTGAATGCCTTATTCTTCTTGGTGAGTAGGTAATCGATGGTGGTGCTATTCTCATTGACCCAATCTGGGTGGGTGCGCTTTCTGCGGCCTAGGGTTGATTTTAGGGTCTCGGCCCGAAACGTTGGCTACTCTTTTCTCACGGATGCTGCCTGACCTGCTGAGTTCTTCCAGCGTCGTGTTCGTATTCTTCGATCCACAGCATCTGCAGTTGTATTTTTGTGTCTAGGGTTGATTTTGCCGTTTCAGTTATAGCATTTTTGAAGCGGCTCCATTTCTGGATTGGGTTACCCGTGAGTGGCTGGTTTGTTGATAGTTTCTGTTTAAGAGTATTTTGAAATTCGCGTAGACACGGAGGGTGCTGAAGTTTGGAGGTGTTAAAGGATGGACGTACTGCCTTTGGACGCTTTTTGTGAGATTGAACGATTAGCTTGAGGGTGGTGCGGAGGAGTCTGTGGTCCGTCCAGCACTCTGCTCCTCGCACGGCTCGTGTGATGTCACGTTGACGGACAATGACATAATCGATCAGATGCCATTGTTTGGATCTAGGGTGCATCCATGTTGTCTTGAATTTGTTGGCCATTCTGAACACTGTGTTCGTGACAGTGAGGTCATACTCTTCACAGTTGCTGAGAAGCAGAAGGCCACTGCTGTTCATCTTCCCGACTCCGTGTCTGCCGAGCACTCCACTCCACTGATCATGGTCTTGGCCGACTCGGGCATTAAAGTCTCCCAGCAAGATCAGCTTATCACTGGCCGGCACTGAGCGCAGGATGGAGTCAAGGTCGGCGTAAAACTGCTCTATGGTTTCAGTAGGGCTGGTCAGGGTGGGGGCATAGGCACTAATAATAGTTGCATCAAACAACACACACAAAATGCTGGTGGAACGCAGCAGGCCAGGCAGCATCTATAGGGAGAAGCACTGTCGACGTTTCGGGCCGAGACCCTTCGTCAGGACTAACCGAAAGGAAAGATACTAAGAGATTTGAAAGTAGATGGGGGAGGGGGAAATGCGAAATGATAGGAGAAGACTGGAAGGAGTGGGATGAAGCTAAGAGCTGGAAAGGTAATTGGTGAAAGTGATACAGAGCTGGAGAAGGGAAAGGATCATGGGACGGGAGGCCTCGGGAGAAAGAAAGGGGGAGGGGGGAAGCACCAGAGGGAGATGGAGAACAGGCAGGGTGATGGGCAGAGAGAGAGAAAAACAAATAACTAAATATTGTCAGGAATGGGGTAAGAAGGGGAGGAGGGGCATTAACGGAAGTTAGAGAAGTCAATGTTCATGCCATCAGGTTGGAGGCTACACAGCCGGTATATAAGGTGTTTTTCCTCCAACCTGAGCGTGGCTTCATCTTGACAGTAGAGGAGGCCATGGATAGACATACCAGAATGGGAATGGGACGGTAAATTAAAATGTACGGCCATTGGGAGATCCCGCTTTCTCTGGCGGACCGAGCATAGGTGTTCAGCGAAACGGTCCCCCAGTCTGTGTTGGGTCTCACCAATATATAAAAGGCCACACCGGGAGCACTGGACGCAGTATACCACAGCAGCCGACTCACAGGTGAAGTGTCGCCTCACCTGGAAGGAATGTCTGGGGCCCTGAATGGTGGTGAGGCAGGTGTAGCACTTGTTCCGCTTACAAGGATAAGTGCCAGGAGGGAGATCGGTGGGAAGGGATGGAGGGGGACGAGTGGACAAGGAAGTCGCGTAGGGAGCGATCCCTGCGGAAAGCAGAAAGGGGGGGGGGGAGGGAAAAATGTGTTTGGGATCCCGTTGGAGGTGGTGGAAGTTACGGAGAATTATACGTTGGACCTGGAGGTTGGTGGGGTGGTAGGTGAGGACAAGGGGAACCCTATCCCGAGTGGGGTGAGGGCAGATGTGCGGGAAATGGGAGAGATGCGTTTGAGTTGCATGTCGATTTTGGCTGAGGGGCAGACGTCGCTTCATCAATCTTTCGCTGATGCCAACAGGCAGGTCGGGGAGCTGTTTCATCAGGGTACTCCTTATGGCGAAGCCCACTCCGTGGATCCTGTCTTCGTTCTGCGCCCTTCCTCTCCAGAAGAAGTCGTAGCAGCTGGCAAGCTGACTGATGGATCCCTCATCTCAACCCTGGTTTCACTCAGCGCTGCGATGTCAATGTTGTGGCGAGCAAGTTCTTTACCAGTGAGAGCTGTTCTCCTTTCAGGTCTGGCAAGGTTTTCCTTATCCATTAAGGTGCGAACGATCCATGCTCCTAGACGGAGAATCATTTTCTTTTGATTTTGATTTCGACCGCAATGATTGGGTGATCCGTCAGTCGCGGTTAACTAGCCGGATGATCTAGGGCAGCCGATGTTTAGGCCACCTTTTCTAGGCCCCTCCCTGATTACAGGGTGGGCAGCGCTGTCCTAAAAAGGGCTGCCCAGTCACCCTGGATGCTGCCGGACTCCCCTACTGCCCTGGGTTCAGAGGAGAACGACCATCTGTCCAAGGGCCGCCTACCTGCAGGTTTGCAACGGCAACTCAGTGGTCACCTCCTCCTGTTGGTTCGCTGCTCCCATCTCCGTAGGACTTCTGAAGAGAGAAAGAAGACGAAGATGCCCAACACAAGGACCTGTGCGTGGAAGATATTATAGTGAAAACGCCTTAGCACGGAGACAGTCCCACTCTCTCGGCCTCGGAGGTCAGGACCCACTGGCACAAAGATCGTTACACATGGTGGCCTCTTCGGCTGCAGGAGTTGTCGGACAATAGATCGATGAAGTCCTCCCAATTGATCGCCTACGGGACTCCGGCTCCGGATTTGTCCTCAGGGTTCACTCCCATAGCCTTTCCCATGATTGGGTGAGGCCACAAGGCAGCGGAGGTTTTAAAATCAGACTTTTCCTTCTCCTCGGTGGGCAGTCGACCAGGACTAACGAGCCCCACCTGCCCGAAGCATCTGGTTTTGAGGCGCCAGAAACCCGCCTTTGCCCCTTCTCCCGTTGGTAGGAACAGTTCCGCCACCTGAAGGCCGGGAGCTGGACTTGGTTGACAGAGGCTATTTGAGACGCAAGCCACGTGGAAGCACTTTATAGGTAGTGAGAGCTTATCCTCATTACCACCTCCGGCTATGTCAACCTTGGAGCCTTGCTTTTTATAATAAAGATGTATTCTGTCAAGATACTTTCAAATGTAACATTCCGTTTTCCTCCTTTCTTTCCCCCAAAGCCCTCTGAGAAGCTGTTAAAGACACAAACACGGAACAGAACCTGAGCAGGCCATTCAGCCCATCATAACTGCACTGACCATGATGCCAGTCTAACTTATCCCAATCTGCCTGTATACGGTCAATATCCTCCATTAGTCAACACATAGTACACTGCAGATGCTGTGGTCAAATCAAGACGTACAAACAAGCTGGATGAACTCAACAGGTCGGGCAGCATCCCTGGAAACGAGCAGTCAACGTTTCGGGCCGAGACCCTTCGTCAGGAATAATAATAATAATACGAAGGGTCTCGGCCCGAAACGTTGACTGCTCGTTTCAACGGATGCTGCCCGACCTGTTGAGTTCCTCCAGCTTGTTTGTACGTGTTCAATACCCTCCATTTCCTGGTTGAGTGAAAACCTCTTAACCATTTGCTCTCATTTCTGCTTCTTTCTCTCACCTCATCTATTTTTTTTCTCCAGTCCTGATGAAGGATTTTGGCCGGAAACGTTGACTGCACTCTTCTCTACAGATGCTGCCTGGCGACTGTGACTCCTCATCTTTTTTTCTCAAGTCCTGATGAAGGGTCTCAGCCTGAAACATCGACTGTAATCTTTTCATAGATGCTGCCTGGCCTGCTGAGTTCCTCCAGCATTTTGTGTGTGTGGCTTGGATTCCCAGCCTCTGCAGATTTCCTCTTGTTTGTGGCCTAACTAACTACACAATGTCACATCCCTCCATTCTCTGCAAGTCCATGTGTCAATCTAAGGGAGTCCTTATAATACCAGGCAGCGTCCTGTTAAACCTCTTCTGCACATCTTTCCTACATTGGGGGTGACCAGAATTGAATGTAGACGAATCAGAGTTTTGTAAAAACTGCCACATAACTTCCTCAATTCCTCGACTAATTAAAGTAAACCTTCTATAACTTTTCCTTACCACCCTGTTAACCTGTGCAGCCACTTTCAGGGAGCTATGGACTTGGATCTTGTTGATATCCTTCTTCTGTTGACAGTGATAAATAGGCCAGGGATTCAATTCAGATAGATATGAAGAGTTGCAGTCTAGGAAGCCAAACTATGGTAGGACTTATGGTCGGGTCCTGGGGAGTGTTGTGGAACAGAAGTCTTAGGAGTACAAGTACAGAATTTGTTGAAAGCAGTGCTTCAGGTAGACAAGGTGGTTAGTACATTTTAAAATTGTTACAATTGTTAAATATGTTAAAATTGTACAAGGCATTGGTAAGGCCAAATTTGAGTATTGCGTACAGTTCTGGTCACCGAATTATAGGAAAGATGTCAACAGAATAGAGAGAGTACAGAGAAGATTTACTAGAATGTTACCTGGGTTTCAGCACCTGAGTTACAGGGAAAGGTTGAACAAGTTAGGTCTTTATTCTTTGGAGCGTAGAAGGTTGAGGGGGGACTTGATAGAGGTATTTAAAATTATGAGGGGGATAGATAGAGTTGACGTGGATAGGCTTTTTCCATTGAGAGTAGAGGAGATTCAAACAAGAGGACATGAGTTGAGAGTTGGGGACAAAAGTTTAGGGGTAACACGAGGGGGAACTTCTTTACTCAGAGAGTGGTAGCTGTGTGGAACGAACTTCCAGTAGAAGTGGTAGAGGCAGGTTCGGTATTGTCATTTAAAGTAAAATTGGATAGGTAAATGGACAGGAAAGGAATGGAGGGTTATGGGCTGAGTGCAGGTCGTTGGGACTAGGTGAGAGTAAGCGTTCGGCACGGACTAGAAGGGCCAAGATGGCCTGTTTCTGTGCTGTAATTGTTATATCTTTGCCTTCATCATGTGAGGGACGGGCCAGTTCAGCTCACTGCTCCCTGAGATTTGCTTGCCCCTGCAGTGGCCTGCAACTAATAGGCACCTGAATCGGCTGCAGTGATGACCGGATTTGTGGCTGTGGACTCACCTCCATGAACTTCAGTTCTGAATGTCATTTGCCTACTTTTATTACTTTCACGATTTGTTCTTTTTTTCTCACTTTGGGTGTTTGACCATCTTCCTATTTAAAAAAAAACGAGTTCTATTCGGTTTCTTTGTTTTGTGGCTACCTGTAAGGAAATGAATCTCAAACTTGTATATAGTATACGTACTTTGATAATAAATGTACTTTGAAGAGATTTGGTATGTTACCGAAGACACTCGCAATTCCTACAGATGGAGAACGTTCTGACTGGCTGTTCACTGTCTGGTATGGGGGGGGGGGTGTGGGGGTGCTACTACACAGGATCGAAATAAGCTGCAGAAAACTGTAAACTCGGTCAGCTCCATCATGGGCACAAGTCTCCCCAGCATCCAGGACATCTTCAGGGAACGATGCCTCAAAATGACGGTGACATCCATCACCACCCATGTCATGGCTTTACTTTACTGTCACCAAACAATTGATACTAGAGCGTACAATCGTCACAGCGATATTTGATTCTGCGCTTCGCGCTCCCTGAAGTACAAATCGAATTAAATATAATAAAAATTTAAATTATAAATCATAATTAGAAAATAGAAAATGGAAAGTAACGTAGTGCAAGTCAGGTCTGGATATTTGGAAGGTACGGCCCAGATCCGGGTCAGGATCCGTTCAGCAGTCTTATCACAGTTGGAAAGAAGCTGTTCCCAAATCTGGCCGTACGAATCTTCAAGCTCCTGAACCTTCTCCCAGAGGGAAGAGGGACAAAAAGTGTGTTGGCTGCATGGGTTGTGTCCTTGATTATCCTGGCAACATTGCTCTGACAGTGTGTGGTGTAAGGTGAGTCCAAGGATGGAAGATTGGTTTGTGTGATGTGCTGGGCTATGTTCACAATCTTCTGCAGCTTCTTCCGGTCTTGGACAGGACAACTTCTATACCAGGTTGTGATGCACCCTAGAAGAATGCTTTCTACGGTGCACCTATAAAAATTAGTGAGGGTTTTAGGGGACAGGCCAAATTTCTTCAGCTTTCTCAGGAAGTAAAGGCGCTGGTGGGCCTTCTTGGCAGTGGACTCTGCTTGGTTAGACCAAGTCAGGTCATTTGTGATATTCACCCCGCGGAACTTAAAGCTTTTGACCTTTTCCACCTGTTTGGCTTGTTCTCATTGCTACTATTAGGAAGGAGGTACAGGAAGGCACACACTGAATGAGTAAGGAACAGCTTCTTCCCCTCTGTCATCAGATTTCTGAATGGACATTGAACCCACAAACACTACCTCACTACTTCTTTTGCACTACTTCTTTAATTTAATATATATATATTTACAGTAATTCAGTGTAAATACAGTGACTGAACTATCTTTCACTCCACCCACTTCAGTCTGCCTCACTGTTCATCTGTTCCGCTGATCTATCCACACTCTGCCCGTGTCACATTAATGGCTCCAGTCTGCATGTGTGCACTTGTCACCATGACACCACATCACTCCCATCCACACAGCCTCTCTCACCCTGTGGCCCAGATTCTCTGTACACCAGTCCCAGCCACAGAGTTATTTCAAGCTTCATGATACTTTCATTGGAAAGCTGTGTCTCCTGGACCCGGTTCCAGATCTGAGCACACGGGGGATTGCCTAACACTGGAATTGGAGGGTCCTAGGTTGACCCCCAAAAGCTGGCATCAGATGTGGATGCTGAAGAGAGCTGGGCTTTTCAACCCGAAGGAAGCACTGGTGATTGTGAGTCCGTAGAGCAGGAAAAGAAACAACATTGCAAGAGCAAGAATGTACAATCTGGTCGAAAGAAACAGGAATTAAACTTATGGGTCAAGTGTAAACTCCCTTCAGAACCAAAGCATTTCATAAAGGAAGAAATTCCTGGAATAAGAGCAGGCTTGAATTCGTGGAGTGGTGTCACAGCAACAACCTGGCATTCAATATCAGTAAGACGAAAGAGCTGATTGTGGACTTCTGGAAGGGTAAGACGAAGGAACACATACCAATCCTCATAGAGGGATCAGAAGTGGAGAGAGTGAGCAGTTTCAAGTTCCTGGGTGTCAAGATCTCTGAGGATCTAACCTGGTCCCAATATATCGATGCAGTTATAAAGAAGGCAAGACATGCAGCTATACTTCATTAGGGGTTTGAAGAGATTTGGCACGTCAACAAATACACTCAAAAACTTCTATAGATGTACCGTGGAGAGCATTCTGACAGGCTGCATCACTGTCTGGTATGGAGGGGCTACTGCACAGGACCCAAAGAAGTTGCAGAAGGTAGTAAATCTAGCCAGCTCCATCTTGAGTACTAGCCTACAAAGTACCTAGGACATCTTCAAGGAGCGGTGTCTCAGAAAGGCAGCGTCCATTATTAAGGACCTCCAGCACCCAGGGCATGCCCTTTTCTCATTGTTATCATCAGGTAGGAGGTACAGAAGCCTGAAGGCACACACTCAGTGATTCAGGAACAGCAGCTTCCCCTCTGCCATCCGATTCCTAAATGGACATTGAACCCTTGGACACTACCTCACTTTTTTATTAATATATAGTACTTCTGACTTTTTTGCATGATTTTTAATCTATTCAATATACATATACTGTAATTTTTTATTCTTATTATTTTCTTTTATATTATGTATTGCATTGAACTGCTGCTGCTCAGTTAACAAATTTCAGGTCACATGCCAGTGATAATAAACCTGATTTTGTAGGATCCACGGTAACTCTGCAGGAGTGTAACATAGGGAACATGAGAAAGCAAATCAGCTTCACTCCAGCAGCAGTCCTCTGTGAGTCTAGATTATAAGATCATAAGATGTGGGAGCAGAATTAGGTTATTTGGCCCATCGAGCTGCTCCACCATTTGATCACGGCTGATTTATTTTCCCTCAGAACCCTGTTCTCCTGCCTTCTCATCATAACCATTGACACATTAATTAAGCACCTACCAACTTCCACTTTAAAGGTAAGACCATAAGACATTGTAGCAGAATTAGGCCATTTGGCCCATCAAGTCTGCTCTGCCATTTGATCATGGCTGAACCATTTCCCCCCTGCCTTCTCCCTGCAACATTCCATGCCCTGACATAGCAAAAATCTGTCAACCTCTGCCTTAAATGCACTCAATGGCCTGGCCTCCAGAGCTGTCTATGGTAATGATTTCCACAAATTCAGCATCCTCTGGCTAAAGAAATTTCTTCTCAACTCTGTACTAAAGGGACACCCTTCTACTCTGAGACTGTGGCCTTTGGTCCTTCACTCCCCACTATTGAAATTTCCAGTACATGTTCACTCCATCTAAGACTTACAATATTCAAAAAGTTTCAGTAAGATCAACCCCCCCCCCCCACCATTCTTTGAAACTCCACTGAGAATAGGCCCAAAGCCATCAAGTGCACTTCATATGTTAACCCTTTTATTGCTAGGATCGTTCTTGTAAATATCCTCTGGACCTTCTCCAATGCCAGCACGTTCTTTCTCAGCCCTGGGGCCCAAAACCTGATCAACGTCTCAGAAAGGCTCAGCAATATATCCTTGTTTTATCATCATCATTACATTTATGTGCCGTGTCATGTGACGTGGACAACCAGGGTCCTCCATCTGTCATCTCTATCCATGACTGATTGTTCTTTCCAAATTATACTACAGAAGTGGTTTGCCTTTGCCTTCTGGGCAGTGCCTTTACAAGACAGGTGACCCGAGCCACTATCAATACTTTTCAGAGATTGTCTGCCTCGTGTCAGTGGTCACATTACCAGGACTTGTGATCTGCACTGGCTGCTCATACGACCATCCGCCACCCACTCCCATGGCTTCCTGTGACCCTGATTGGGGGCAAAGCAGGTGCTCACCTTGCCCAAGGGTGGCCTGCAGGCTAGCAGAGAGAAAGAGCGCCTTACACCTCTTTTGGTAGAGACGTATCCCCATCCTGTCACCCACTTTTATAATCCTCTCAAAATGAATGCTAACATTGCATTTGCTTTTCTTACTACTGATTCAACCTGTAACTTAAACTTTAGGGAATCCTGCACCAGGACTCCCAAGTCCCTTTGCATTTTAGATTTCTGAATCTGCTCCCTGTTTAGAAAATATTAGTGCCTTTATTCCTTCTACCAAAGCGAATGATCATACACTTCCTTACACTGCATTCTATCTGCAAATAATTTGTCCATTCTCCTAATCTAAGTACTTCTGCAAACTCCCTGTTTTCTCCACATTACCTTCCTCTGCAAACACGGCCACAAAGCCATTAATCTGTCGTCCAGATCATTAACGTATAACATGAAAAGAAGTGGGCCCAAAACAAACCCCTGCAGAACACAATTCATTCCCACTCTTTGCCTTCTGCTGTCAACCAGTCTTCTGTCCTTGATAGAATACCATGGGCTGTTATCGTGTTTAACAGCCTCATAAGTGGCACCTTGCCAAAGGAGTTCTGAACATCATCCACTCTCCCTTACGTGTCTATGCTGCCCGTTATTTCCCCAAAGAATTCCAACAGATTTGTCAGGCAAGATCTTCCCTTCAGAAAACCATGCTGACTTCAACGCACTTTAACCTGTGCTTCCAAGTGCCCCAAAACCTCACCCTTAATAATGAACTCTAACATCTTTCCAACCACTGAAGACAAACTAACCGGCCTATAACTTCCTTCCTTTAGCCTCCCTCCCTTCTTAAAGAATGGAGTGATATTTGCAATTATCCAGTCCTCTGAAATATCACTACCAGTGCCTCCACAATCTCTTTATTTATCTCTTTCAGAGCACTGGGATCTAGTCCACCTGGTCCCAGTGACTTATCCACCTTCAAAACTTTCAGCATCCCAGCACCTTCTCCTTAGTAATATTGCAATACTAACTTCTGTCCCATGACACTCTTCAAATAACTGGCATTTTTCCCACAGTAAAGACTGATGCAAATTACTTATAAAATTCATTAGCATTTCTCTGTCCCCCACTACTGTGCCTCTAGTGTCATTTTCCATCAGTTCAATGTCTACTCTTCCTGGAAAAACTTTGTTTCATCCTTTCTCTCTTTATGGCTGTGTAGCTGCCTTCTGTTAGTTTTTAAAGGCTTCCCAGTCCTTTAGCTTCCCACTCGTTGTTGTTATATTATAGAAAACCTACAGCACAATACAGGCCCTTCGGCTCATAATATTGTGCCAAACATGTGCTTACTTAAGAAATTACCTAGTGTTACCCATAGCCCTCAATTTTTCTAAGCTCCATGTACCTATCCAAGAGTCTCTTAAAATTGTATCTGCCTATTGTATCCGCCTCCACCTCTGTCACCGGCAGCCCATTCCATGCATTCACCACTCACTGCGTTTAAGAAACAAAACTTACCCGACATCTCCTCTGTACTTACTTCCAAGCACCTTAAAACTGCGCCCTCTCGTGTTAGCCATTTCAGCCCTGGGAAAAAGCCTCTGACTATCCACACGATCAATACCTCTCATTATCTTGTACACCTCTATCAGATCACCTCTCATCCTCCGTCGCTCCAAGGAAAAAAGGCTGAGTTCACTCAACCTATTCTCATAAGGCATGCTCCCCAATCCAGGCAACATCCTTGTAAATCTCCTCTACACCCTTTCTATGGCTTCCACATGCTTCCTGTCGTGAGGTGACAAGAACTGAGCACAGTCCTCCAAGTGGGGTCTGACCAGGGTCCTATATAGCTGTAACATTACCTCTCAGTAATGAACTCAATCCCATGTTGATGAAGGCCAGTACACTGTATGCCTTCTTAACCACACAGTCAACCTGTGCAGCAGCTTTGAGTGTCCTATGGACTCAGACCCCAAGATCCCTCTGATCCTCCACACTGCCAAGAGTCTTACCATTAATACTATATTCTGCCATCATATTTGACCCACCAAAATGAACCACCTCACACTTATCTGTGCTGAACTCCATCTGCCATTTCTCAGCCCAGTTTTGCATCCTATCAATGTTCTGCTGTAACCTCTGACAGCCCTCCACACTATCCACAACACCTCCAACCTTTGTGTCATCAACAAATTTACTAACCCATCCCTTCACTTCTTCATCCAGGTCATTTATAAAAATCACAAACAGAAGGAGTCCCAGAACAGATCCCTGAGGCACACCACTGGTCACCAACCTCCATGCAGAATATTACCTGTCTACAACCACTCTTTGCCTTCTGTGGGCAAGCCAATTCTGGATCCACAAAGCAAGGTCCTCTTGGATCCCATGCCTCCTTACTTTCTCAATAAGCCTTGTGTGGGGTACCTTATCAAATGCTTTGCTGAAATCCATATATATTACATCTACTACTCTACCTCCATCAATGTGTTTAGTCACATCCTCAGAAAATTCAATCAGGCTCGTACAGCACGACTTGCCTTTGACAAATTCCTGACTATTCCTAATCATATTATGCCTCTCCAAATATTCATAAATCCTGCCTCTCAGGATCTTCTCCATCAACTTACCAACCACTGAAGTAAGACTCATTGGTCTATAATTTCCTGGGTTATCCCTACTCCTTTTCTTGAACAAGGGAACAACATCTGCAACTCTACAATCCTCCAGAACCTCTCCTGTCCCCATTGATGATGCAAAGATCATTGCCAGAGGCTCAGCAATCTCCTCCCTTGCCTCCCACATAGCTCGTTCGGTCCTGGTGACTTATCCAACTTGGTGCCTTCCAAAAGCTCCAGCACATGCTCTTTCTTAATGTCTATATGCTCAAGCTTTTCATTCTGCTGTAAGTCATCCCTACAATCGCCAAGATCCTTTTACGTAGTGAATACTGAAGCTAAGTATTCATTAAATACCTCTGCTACCTCCTCCGGTTCCTTACACATTTTCCACTGTCACACTTGATTGGTCCTATTCTCTCACGTCTTATCCTCTTACTGTTCACATACTTGTAGAATGCCTTGGGGTTTTCCTTAATCCTGCCTGCCAAGGCCTTCTCATGGCTCCTTCTGGCTCTCCTAATTTCATTCTTAAACTCCTTCCTGCTGGCATAATTTTCTAGATCTCTATCATTACCTAGTTTTTTGAACCTTTTGTAAGCTTTTCTTTTCTTCTTGACTAGATTTTCAACAGCCTTTGTACACCACGGTTCCTGTACCCTACCATCCTTTCCCTGTCTCATTGGAACATACCGATGCAGAATTCCATGCAAGTATCCCCTGAACTTTTGCCACATTTCTGCTGTACATTTCCCTGAGAACACCTGCTCCCAATTTATGCTTCCAAGCTTCATATTTCCCCTTACTCCAATTAAACGTTCCCATAAATTGTCTGCTCCTATCCCTCTCCAATGCTATGGTATAAGGAGATAGAATTGTGATCACTATCTCCAAAATCCTCTCCCACTGAGAGACCTGACACCTAAGCAGGTTCATTTCCCAATACTAAATCAAGTACAGCCTCTCCTCTTGTAGGCTTATCTACATATTATGTCAGGAAACCTTCCTGAACACACCTAACAAACTCCACCCCATCTAAACCCCTTGATCTGGGGTGTTGCTGATCAATATTGGGGAAATTAAAACCTCCCATCACGACAACCCTGTTATTATTACTCCTTTCCAGAATCTGTCCCCCATCTGCTCTTCGATGTCCCTGTTACTATTGTCTATAAAAAAAACACCCAGTAGAGTTATTGACTCCTTCCTGTTTCTAACTTCCACCTACAGAGACTCCGTAGACAATCCCTCCTTGACTTCCTCCTTTTCTGCAGCCATGACACTATCTCTGATCAGCAGTGCCATGCCCCCACCTCTTTTGTCTCCCTCCCTGTCCTTTCTGAAACATCTAAAGCCTGGCACTTGAAGTAGCCATTCCTTCCTCTGACCCATCCAAGTCTCAGTATTGGCCACAACATCACAGCTCCAAGAGCTGATCCATGCTATAAGCTCCTCCGCTTTGTTCATGATACTCCTTGCATTAAAATAGACATCTCAAACCATCCACCTGAGCACATCCCTTCTCTATCACCTGCATATCCTCCCTCTCCGAATGCCTACAGGCTTTCTCTATTTGTGAACCATTGTCTCTTCAGTTCAGTTCCCACCCCACAGCAATTCTCCCCATTAACGTTAGCAAACCTCCCTGCCAGGATATTGGTCCCCCTCGGATTCAAGTGCATCTTCATTGCACAGTTCATACCTGCCCCAAAAGAGGTCCCAATGATCCAGAAATCTGAATCCTTGCCCTCTGCTCCAATCTCTCAGCCACGCATTTATCCTTCACCTCACTCTATTCCTATACTCACTGTCACTTGGCACAGGCAGTAATCCTGAGATTACTACCCTTGTGTTCCTGCTTCTCAGCTTCTTTTGTAACTCCCGGTAGTCTGTTTTCAGGACCTCCTCCCTTTTCCTGCCTATGTTGTTGGTACCAATATGTACCACGACCTCTGGCTGTTCACCTTCCCACTTCAGGATATTGTGGACGTGATCAGAAACATCCCAGACCCTGGCATCTGGAAGGCAAATTACCATTTGTGTTTCTTTCCTGCATCCACAGAACTGCCTGTCTGACCCCCTAACTATAGAGTCCCCTATCACTACTGCCTTCCTCTTCCTTTCCGTACCCTTCTGAGCCACAGGGCCAGACTCTGTGCCAGAGGCACAGCCACTGTTGTTTCCCCCAGGTATGACCCCCCACCTCCCCAACAGTATCAAACAGGAGTACTTATTGTTAGGGGGAAATCCACAGGGGTACTCTCTAGTATCTGACTCTTGCCCTTCCCTCTCCTGCCTGTTACCCACTTACCTGTCTCCCAAGGCCCCAGTGTGACTACTTGCCTATAACTCCTATCTATCACCTCTTTATTTTCCCTGACTAGATGAAGGTCTTCGAGCTGCATCTCCAGTTTCCTAACCTGGTCCTGGTCTCGCAGACATACTTCCTATTCTTCACAAGTAACTTAACTCGCCCAAGTCCCGTTGAGCCAAAGCCCTCCAACTCTGACACCCGCTCTATAAAGCTGTCTTCTTTTTAAATTCTTCCTGCCGGCCTAACTCACTGATGTCCATGCTCCTGTGAAGTCATGCCTCAATCAAACCGTTGAAGAAAAAATGCTCTGCTTTTAAAATCATCCCACTGACGTCCACGCGCCTGTGCTGTCATGCCTCGATATGCCCTCTTTTGCTATGATGCTCCCTTTGACTTCCCTTCTCAGCTATGGTCACCTCATCCTCCTTTTAGAATATTTCTTCTTCTTTGGGATCCTTTAAGGTCTTGTGTCTTTCAAATTACTCCCAGAAGCTCAAACCATTGCTGCTCAACTGTCAACCCTGTTATCCCCCTCCCTTCCAATCATCTCTGGACTCTCTCATGTCTCTGAATCTGCCTTTACTCAACTGTAATACCAATAAATTTGTTTTTAGCTTCCGCCTCTCAGACTGTAGTGTGAATTCTAACATACCAAGACCAATTTCTTCCAAGGGTTCCTTTACCTTAAGCTCCCTAATTAAATCTGGTTCATTACATATTACATGTTACTCATTTCCCTGGCGTGCTTAACCATAAGCTGCTCTAAAAATCCATCTTATATGTGTTGTACAAATTCTTTCTCTTGAGATCCAGCAGGACCCTGATTTTCCCAATCTAACTGCACTTTATGGGTGTAGTTGAACCTAGAGATGCTCAGGCCAAGACACAAAAGACAGGGGAAATGTGCAGCAATATTCTAAATGGGGAGAATTTTTTTTTTTGCTTGATGTTGTTAGAAGGCAGGTTAGAGCGTTTATTCCAGCTAAGTCATCTCAAGGCCTAGTTCAGGCCTCTTGAGTCTGCTCTGTCAGGGCGCGGTCCAGGTTATTCAGGGTCAGGACTCCCATCAAAGGCAGCAGAAAGCACAAACCATTTTAATCATCAGTTGTCACACTCTGTAAAGGTCAGCAATGACAAACTGTCAGCTCTGTGACATTTAGAAATGTCGTTGTAGACACCGATCAACAGCCTGAACATGTAACCACACATCACCACCACTGTAACTGGGACCGTGGCCCCGGTTAGTGACCGGGAATGGAATTCTTGAACATATAACCACACATCACCATCACTGTAACTGGGACTCCATACCCAGTTGGAATTCTTGGATCTGGGGAACAGGGATGTTGATGGGAGGTGGGAGTTGCTGTCAGTTGGTGTACAGTTCACCCCCTTCCAGGCCCACCGACCGGTGATCCCGTGACCGACCTAATGTTCCAGTCCTCTGGAAATCTCATCCAGCCCTCCAATCCCCCTCACCCCTCCCCACCAAGCTATTGCTTCTGCCAGGCTTCTCTGTGAGATGTCATTGTAACCAGCAGCCTGACCACATCCACATCTGGACTTTGTCTCCACAGTCCAGCAGCCTAAGCTGCTGCAAGTTATTCCACAGGAGCAGAATTAGGCCATTTGGCCTGTTGAGTCTGATCAGCCATTCGATCCTCTCAACTCCATTCTCCTGCCTTCTCTCCACAACCTTAATAATCAAGAACCTATCTATCTCTGCTTTAAATACAGTATACCTATTGACTTGGCCTCCACTGCCACCTATAGCAATAAATTCCACAGATTCACCACCCTCTAGCTGAAGAAACTCTTTCTTATCTCTATTCTAAAGGGACATCCTTATATTCTGAGGCTGTGCCCTCTGGTCCTAGACTCCCCCATCATGGGAAACATCCTCTCCACATCACCTCTATCGAAGCCTTTCAATATTTATTTAGTGATACAGCGTGGAGTAGGGCCCTGTAGCCCTTTGAGTCATCCTGCCCCAGCAACCCCGACAAACTTGATTAACGCATTCCACGGGGAGAATGTACAGAGAGTCCTTACTGCCCGGTGGAGAAATTGAACTCTGGAACACCAGGAGCTGTAAGAGAGTCTTGCTAACTGCTAAGCTACTGTGACACTGATACATTTGATAGGTTTCAATGAGATCCCCCCCTCCCCATTCTTCTAAACTCCAGCGAGTACAGGCCCGGAGCCATCAAGCACAACTCATACTTTAACTCTTTCATTCTTGGATTGTTCTCGTGAACATCCTCTGGACCATCTCCAACGAAACACATCCTTTCTTAGTTATGGGTTCCAAAGCTGCTCACGATACTCCGAATGTGCCTCAGCATTCCATCTTTTATATTCTAGTCCTCTCAAAACGAATGCTAACATTGCATTTGTCTTCCTCACCAACAACTCAACCTGCAAGTTAAGCTTTAGGGAATCCAGCACAAGGACTCCCCAATTCCCATTGTACCTTGGATTTTCTCCCCATCCAGAATATTGTCTATGCTTTTATTTCTTCTTCCAAAGTGCATGACCATACACTTCCCGACACTGTATTCCATCTGCTACTGTTTTCCCATCCTCCTAATCTGTCTAGGTCCTTCTGCAGACTCCCTATTTCCCCAACACTGCCTGCTCCTACACCTATCTCTGTGTCATCTGTAATCTTGGAAACTATGCAATCAATTCCGTCATCCAGATCGTTGACATATAATGTGAAAGGAAGTGTCCCAGCACGACCCAGCAGTCATTCCTTGGCACCTCTGCCCTGGAACTGCCTCCTCAGCCGTGCATCTCCGTGGACTATACCCCCACTCCCCCCCACCTACCCCTCACCCACATAACCTCCTACCCCACTCTCTCTCAACTCCAACCCATCCCTCTCCCACATACCCTCCCACCCCAACCCAGTCACATCCCACCATTACCCCCTACCACCTCCCACCCACTCCTCTCCCAACCCAACCTCACCCTACCCCTACTGCCCTACACACCCTCCCACTCTACCTTCAACTCACCACTCTTCTACGGCCTCCATTCCTACCACACCCATGGCACAACTGAACATAGTCCATTACATACACTTGATCCACCCTACTCCATGTCCCACACACACACCCGCCCCTCACCACACCCCACCCCTCCCCACATCCCTCACACACATCCCCAGTGCTCACCCACCCCAGCCTAGTTCTCCACCACCCAGGGATGGGCTGGCCAGGCAACTCACAGTTTTACACAGCAATCAATTTCCTGTACCTGGCTCCAGTGACATCTCTTTTCCCAGCAAGTGTGAGCCTGTCCATCTGTGACTGGATGTGATTCCAAGCAACTGAAGCAAGAGGACAAAGGGAACTTAACTTGTCACCAGTGTGAACACTGGGAGTGACCAGAAACAGACACTGGGCCCAACACTGGGAGTGACCGGTAACAGAAACTGGCGCTAACACTGGGAATGATCAGTAACCGTCACTGGGTCCAGCACTGGGAGTGACTGGTAACAGACACTGGGTCCAACATTGGGAGTGACCGGTAACAGACACTGGGCCCAACACTGGGAGTGACTGGTAACAGACACTGGGACCAGCACTGGGAGTGACCGGTAACAGACACTGGCGCTAACACTGGGAATAATCAGTAACTGTCACTGGGCCCAGCACTGGGAGTGACTGGTAACAGACACTGGGCCCAACACTGGGAGTGACCGGTAACAGACACTGGGCCCAGCACTGGGAGTGACTGGTAACAGACACTGGGCCCAACACTGGGAGTGACCGGTAACAGACACTGGCGCTAACACTGGGAGTGACCGGTAACAGACACTGGGTCCAACATTGGGAGTAACCGGTAACCGTCACTGGGCCCAGCACTGGGAGTGACCGGTAACAGACACTGGCGCTAACACTGGGAATAATCAGTAACCGTCACTGGGCCCAGCACTGGGAGTGACTGGTAACAGACACTGGCGCTAACACTGGGAGTGACCGGTAACAGACACTGGGTCCGACATTGGGAGTAACCGGTAACCAGCACTGGGCCCAGCACTGGGAGTGACCAGTAACAGACACTGGGCCCAGCACTGGGAGTGACTGGTAACAGACACAGGTCCCAGCACTGGGAGTCACTGGTAACAGACACTGGGTCCAACACTGGGAATGATCAGTAACCGTCACTGGGCCCAGCACTGGGAGTGACTGGTAACAGACACTGGGACCAGCACTGGGAGTGACCGGTAACAGACACTGGGACCAGCACTGGGAGTGACTGGTAACAGACACTGGCGCTAACACTGGGAATGATCGGTAACCATCACTGGGCCCAGCACTGGGAGTGACTGGTAACAGACACTGGGCCCAGCACTGGGAGTGACCAGTAACAGACACTGGGCCCAACACTGGGAGTGACCTGTAACAGACACTGGGACCAGCACTAGGAGTGACCGGAAACAGACACAGGGCCCAGCACTGGGAGTGACCGGTAACAGACACTGGGCCCAACACTGGGAGTGACCAGTAGCAGACACTGGGCCCAACACTGGGAGTGACCGGTAACAGACACTGGGCCCAGCACTGGGAGTGACTGGTAACAGACACTGGGTCCAACATTGGGAGTAACCGGTAACAGACACTGGGCCCAGCACTGGGAGTGACTGGTAACAGACACTGGGCCCAACACTGGGAGTGACCAGAAACAGACAGTGGGCCCAACACTGGGAGTGACCGGAAACAGACACAGGGCCCAGCACTGGGAGTGACTGGTAACAGACACTGGGTCCAACATTGGGAGTAACCGGTAACCGTCACTGGGCCCAGCACTGGGAGTGACTGGTAACAGACACTGGGCCCAGCACTGGGAGTGACTGGTAACAGACACTGGGACCAACACTGGGAGTGACCAGAAACAGACAGTGGGCCCAACACTGGGAGTGACCGGAAACAGACACAGGGCCCAACACTGGGAGTGACCGGTAACAGACACTGGGTCCAACATTGGGAGTAACCGGTAACAGAAACTGGGCCCAGCACTGGGAGTGACTGGTAACAGACACTGGGCCCAGCACTGGGAGTGACTGGTAACAGACACTGGGCCCAGCACTGGGAGTGACTGGTAACAGACACTGGGCCCAACACTGGGAGTGACCAGAAACAGACAGTGGGCCCAACACTGGGAGTGACCGGAAACAGACACGGGGCCCAGCACTGGGAGTGACTGGTAACAGACACTGGGTCCAACATTGGGAGTAACCGGTAACCGTCACTGGGCCCAGCACTGGGAGTGACTGGTAACAGACACTGGGCCCAGCACTGGGAGTGACTGGTAACAGACACTGGGTCCAACATTGGGAGTAACCGGTAACCGTCACTGGGCCCAGCACTGGAAGTGACTGGTAACAGACACTGGGCCCAGCACTGGGAGTGACTGGTAACAGACACTGGGCCCAACACTGGGAGTGACTGGTAACAGACACTGGACCCAGCACTGGGAGTGACTGGTAACAGACACTGGGCCCAACATTGGAAATTACCCGTAACAGGCACTAGACCAACACTTACACAGGCCAGCAGTGTTACCTCACTGAGAGGTGTGATGGGGTGTTTCCATATCTCATGTGAAGACACTCGATTGGCTACAGATTGACTCAAACACTGAGCCCTCTGGAGAAACTGTGCAGTGTTGTTGGGCACAGCAATGTGGGTCTCCTCTCTCAGAGAGTGAGGGGTGGAGCAGGCAGGGGGAGTGACATCGAGCAGGGAGGGGGAGTGAGTGGAGTGGGTGTGAGTAATAGGGTGGTAGTGAGTGAGTGGTGATGTGGAACAGAAGAGATGAATGCATTGGAACTGAGGAGGAGGAGAGTTGGGAGTGGGTGATAGGATGGGATGTAGGTGGAGTTGGGTTGTGTCCCTCCAACCTCACTGTACTCCTGTGCCTTTCTAATTGTCTTGTTAACATTGCTCTTGTATCTGCCTCCACCTACCCACCCCTCTGTGTAAAATCACTCTCACACATCTGCTTTAAACATTCTCGTTCTCACCTTTAACCCATACCCTCCTGTATGTGACATTTCCACCCTGGGACAACGGCGCTGACCATCTACCTTATCTCAGACTTTTGTAATTTTACAAACTTTCACCAGGTCTCCCCTCAGCTTCCGATGTCAAATCAGAAAGAATATTCCAAACTCTATGAAAAGTTTGGTCCTGACTTTTCGACATTTCTCCTTTGTCAGATTCCTCAGCCTGTAGAAATAGTCTCCCCATCCACCCCGCGGGTTTCCCTTATTATGAAGAAAACTTCCACTGAACCAATAGAGTTCCAGGGAAAACATCCCAGTTTGTATAATCCTTCCTAATCTAACCCCTGGAGTCGGGTATCATGCTGATCACCTCACGCTTATTTGGGTCTAATCAGGGCTTTGTAAAACTATAGTAAACATCTCCTGAAATTTTACAACAGAGAAACTGGTCCTTCAGCCCATCGAGTCTTATCTTATCTCCCATATCCTTATAATTCATGCCCCTCAATGTGCCTATCCAAGTACTTAAATGATACTATTGTACCTGTTTCAACCAGGTCCTCTGGAAGCTCATTCCACATAATCCTGTCTACCTGTGATATTGGTTTCAATGAACTATCTACTTGTATCTGTAGGTCCCTCTGTTCCATTCCACTCCCCAGTGCCCTACCATTCATAGTACAAGTACCACGCTGATTTGACTTTCCAAAATGCATCATCTCATATTTCTCTGTATTGAAATCTACTTGCCACTCATTGGCTCACTTCCCTGACTGTACAAGATCCCCTTTCATTATATCTTGGTACTTGTGACAATAATAAACCAAAACCAAATCTCCCCAGATTTTCCAGTCAGCAGTGACCACTTATCCAACCAACCCGCACGTTTCTGGGACCTGGGAGGAAACTGGAGAGGTAGAGAAACCCCACAGGGAGAATGTGTCGGCACCCAAGGTCAGGACTGAACTAGGATCTCTGGAGTGAAGGCAGCAGCACTTGTTACTGCACCAATGTACAGATATAAAGGCCTGTTAGTCTTTTGATTATTATCTGGAATTCTTCATGACTCGTTCATAATTTTGTACATGGGAAATTCCCCCCTAATATTTGTGTCCAGTGCATTTTGCATACGACAATGTGATTATGACAACGATATGCTGCAAAGTTCGAGTTTCCCTTTTCTTCTCATCGGTGAAGTCCACGTTACTGGGCGTGAAGCAGGGGCAGTCCATGTGACTGTTACTTACCGGGACCTAAGAGATAGCCAGCACTGTTCAGTGTCCAGCCTCTTCCTTCTTTTGGCTGAAAGGTAAGTTTAACAGTTTTAGTTTAAAAGGGGCATCATTTTTTTTACGTTAATTCACTCAGCCTTTTCAGTAGCAAACATATGTTGTGAAGACAAAGTACACTGCAGATGCTGGGGTCAAAGCAACACGTACAAAAAGCTGGAGGAACTCAGCAGGTCGGGCAGCATCCGTGGAAATGAGCAGTCAATGTTTCGGGCTGAGATCCTTCATCAGGACTGAAGAGGGAGGGGTCTCACCGATTGAGAGGAGTCTCACCTGGCACTCATCCCTACAAGCATAATTACTACACTTGTCCCTACATCTCCTCTCTTACCACCATTCAGGGCCCCAGATAGTCCTTCCAGGTGGCAACACTTCACTTGTGGGTCTGTTGGGGTCACCTATCGCATCCGGTGCTCCCAGTGCAGCCTCCTCTACGTTGGCAAGACATGACGCAGATTGGGGGACCGCTTCGTCGAGCACCTCCACTCCGTCCGCCACAACAGACAGGATCTCCCGGTTGCCACTTACTTCAACTCTGCTTCACATTCCCATTCGGATATGTCCATACATAGCCTCCTCTACTGCCATGATGAGGCCAAACTCAGGTTGGAGGAGCAACACCTCATATACCGTCTGGGTAGTCTCCAGCCCCTTGGCATGAACATTGAGTTCTCAAACCTTCAGTTATTCCCTCCCTCTCCCTTCCCCAATCTCACTTTCACTCTGCCTCCTCTTCCAGCTGCCTATCACCTCTCTCATGACTCTGCCTTCTTCTACTACTGTTATGCCCGCAGCCCCCTCCTTTGTGAGAATCGCAAGGGCACTAGTGGGTTGGGTCAGTGGACCCAGGAAATGGGAGAGAGACGTGCCGGATGCCTCGTTCCCCGGCGATGCAAAATGACGCGACATTGGCCATTGTCTCTTGGAGGCACATTTGTGGATTGGGGACTAGGATACGTGCAAGCCCTCGGGCAAAGTGGGCTGGTTGAGAGAGAGATTGCATCACCCCCAACCTGATTGACAACTACTACCCTGTGAGTCAAGATAAAAGAGGGGCTGTAGAGACGGCCCCTCAGACGCACCAGAAGAAACGCTAGCGATCCCGTAGTAGCGGGAAGCCATTTGAAGGAAGCCACGTGCGTTCGGTTCCCTTGCCTGGGAGCCGGTGGCTGGTACCACGGAAACGATTTTTGAACTAACAACGGGGAACCAACTCCCCCGACTCAACGGATCGACCTCATAAAAGACACGGGCAAGTTTAAGACTGTCTCTCTCTACAACCCAAGAAAACTGCATCTTTAATGACAATCGACTTTTATTGGTTCAACGGACAATACAGTATCCCCTAGACAAACGATAGAGTTATTTCTTATTGATGATTATGATTATACCCGCGCTTTTAGATTGAGTATTGACGACATATATTATCTGAATGTTTGTATTAATCTTATTTTTGTGCCCCTTTATAAATAAAGACTTTTAAAAATAGTACCATCAGACTTCAACGGACCTCTCTATCTTTGCTGGTACGTGACCCAGTTACGGGGTACGTAACACTACACAGTGCTTTCCCCTTAGATTCCTTCTTCACCTTTCCTGCCTATCCCCTGTTTCCCCTCCCCCACCCCTTAATCTTCCCTCTGATTGGATTTTAACCTGACATCCACCAGCCTTCTCCTTCCCACCCTCTCCCCACCTTCTTTATAGGGCCCCTGCCCCCTCCCTCTTCAGTCCTGACGAAGGGTCTCGGCCTGAAATGTTGACTGCTCGTTTCCACGGATGCTGCCCGACCTGCTGAGTTCCTCCAGCTTTTTGTACGTGTTGTGAAGCTCTGGTCAAAAAGTGCTTGCTTGGTTTTGACACACAAGATTCTCCCACTAATGCCAAAGGAACTCAGCAGGTCAGGCAGCATCAATGGAGAAGAATGAAGAGTCAATACTTCAGGCAGAGACCTTACATCAGCCAGAAATGTTAAATGTTGACTCTTCATTCCTCTTTATAGACGCTGCCAAGGACAGACGGAGATGGAGGACCTTCATTGCTACATGAAACGCCAGCGGCGTAACGGGAAGCAAGTCAGGAAGTATAGATGCTGCCTGGGCTGCTGAGTTCCTCCAACATCTTGTGTGTGCTCGTCATTGGTTTTGACTCCCCCCCACACAGTTACAGAAAGAAAGGAAAATGGAGACCTTTTAAAGCAAGGAAGCTGCCAAGGAGACACAGTTTCAATGGAGTCTCCTCTCTCCCACATGTCGTCACCAAAGCAAACACATTCCCCCAGAGGAACACACTGCTGGGCTAAAATAAAGTTAGGGCCAACTAATTCTCTGCACAGGAATGGGGGTGCTGGCAGTTTGCAGCCACCTTCGAAAGTCGGCAAGTACTTAGAGGGAAGACGAGGGATTAATTTCACATTCAGAATTTGTCAGGGCACAGTGAGAAGCAGAGGTCTCAACAGCTGTTCACAGATTTAAACTGGATTTAATAGGTGAATAACACATTCTGCTCTCTCTTCCATCAGCTGTTTTAACTGGCACTAGACAGAGGCAGAGGATTGACCTATGACCCCACTGGCAACTTGGACGCACACACACACACACACACACACACACACACACACACACACACACACACACACACACACACACACACACACACACACACACACACACACACACACACACACACACACACACACCAATTACCATCAGAATGAATCCAAAGCACCCCATTGTTAAACCACAAAGGGTCAAAGATCTCCAGGTGAGGGAGCTGCCTCACCATGTCTCTGAAACTGGATCCTCAACTTCTTGACTGGAAGTCCACAATCAGTGCAGATTGGAAATAACATCTCCACCTCGCTGCCAATCAATGTCGGTGCACCACAGGGCTGTGTGCTTTGCCTACTGTTCTACACGCATGACTGGCTAGGCACAGCTCAAATTCCATCTATAAGTTTACTGATGATACAACCATTGCTGCCAGTATCTCAGATGGTGTCGAGAAGGCGTACAGGAGTGAGATATCAGCTGTATGAGTGGGGTTGTAGCAACAACTTTGCACTCAACAACTTATCAGGACCAATCCTCATAGAGGATTCAGAAGTGGAGAGAGTGAGCAATTTCAAGTTCCTGGGTGTCAATATCTCTGAGGACCCAACCTGGTCACAACATATTGCTGCAGCTATAAAGAAGGCAGGACAGCAGCTTTATTTCATTTGGAGTTTGAGGAAATTTGGTTTGTCACCTAAAGCACTTGAAAACCTCTACAGATGTACCATGGAGAGCATCATTGGCTGGTATGGTTGTGCTACTACACAAGATCGAAATAAGTTGCAGAAAGTTGTAAAATTAGTCATCTTCACCATGGGTTCTAGCCTCCGTAGTATCCAAGACATCTTCAAGGAGCAGTGCCTCAGGAAGACAGCGTCCATCATTAATGACCCCCACCACCCAAGACATTCCCTCTTACAGTTGGGAAGGAGGTACAGAAGCCTGAAGGCACACACTCAGCGACTCAGGAACAGCTTCTCCCCGTCTGCCATTGGATCTCTGAATGAACTTGGAGCCCATAAACACTACCTCACTACTTTTTTAAAAAAAAAATCTGTTTTTACACTACTTATTTTAAATTAATAATTTAATGTATATAATTACTGTATTTCAATTCTTTTTCTATATTTATCATGTATTGCATTGTGCTGCTGCTTCAAAGTGAACAAATTTCACAACATATGCCAGTGATATTAAACCCGATTCTGATATCTGGAGAGAGAAAGTCAGCAGGTGGTGAGAGGAGCCCACCCAGGGCTCAAGCATTTTCTAGATAACCATCAAAAAGGAAAGGACCACACTCTAGCCATGATTCTTTAACATATTCCCCATCACTGACAAGTTTTTTGTATTAATCTTTGCAACCTCAAACACTAGCAGCAGCTAAGTTAGAACTACCTGAAGTAAACACCATCAAAAGATTTAATTGTGGTTTTTTCTATGTTGCAGATTTCCTTGTGTTTGCATTTCTGTTCTTACTCACTTTTATCGCAAAGCCATTTATGAGCAGTTTCACTTTACGGAGGAAGTCCTCCACACCGCTGTTTCGGAACATAAGGTGCTCAGTGCTTTTTTGTGCTTTTTAATCGTGCCAACTCTTTCACTCCACCCATCTTGAAAATCTGCTGCTTCTCCCAACATTTGAACATTTTTGTTTCTGACATTCTGAACAGGGTAAATACAATTAAAACATATCTCACCAATAAAAAAAATTACAAAAAAAGGGGTACTAAACTACATACAGTGCTTACTGTTATTATCACTCAACACCCAGCATTCACTCACAAATGACCAAAGTGTGCCAACAAAACTTTTGTACTGTCATTGGTTCGCTGCCCCTGTCTTAGGGTAGTCTTGGTCAGGTACTATGGATTCTTTCCTCTACTCCTTTATAATCCTCAACTTCGTCAAAAACTCCTGGTTTTTAGACTCTATTATTTTGTCATATCTGTGGCAGAATAAGCGCTCTAGAATTAATAAAATCCACCTCCAAAAATCTAAAAAAGAGGGTGGCATGGCTTTACCTAACTTTCGCTTATATTACTGGGCAGCTAATATACGTTGTGCTGCCTTCTGGTCTTTCTTCCACAGTCAACCCGAGTGCCCTAACTGGGTGGCAATGGAGTTGAGCTCCACTAAAGAATTATCTATATCTGCACTTCTTGGCTCTGCACTCCCTAGTAGTCTGCCCAGATCAATAGCCAATCCTCTGGTTAGACACACTTTGCATATATGGGCTCAGTTCAGGAAATGCTATGGTTTCCAGGGGTTTTCCATTTCTAGCCCTGTCGCACATAATCACCTTTTTTTACCTACTACGTACGATTCAGCATTCCATGTTTGGTACAGGAAGGGCATTAGACATTTTGAAGATCTCTTCATTGATAATCGCTTCGCTTCTTTTCAGCAGCTCTCCGTTAAGTTCAACCTGCCTAATGCTCACTTTTTCAGATATCTCCAAATCCGACACTTTACTGCTCCTTTAATTCCTAACTTTCCTGAAATGCCTGCGAAAAATGCTATGGACCTATTTCTTTCCATTAATCCACTAGGTAAAGGTTTAATTTCAATTATCCGAGATAAACTAGCAGCCTTACGACGGGCCCCTGTGGATAAAATTAAAATGGCCTGGGAGCAGGATTTAAATATCTCCTTATCCGAGGAGAGCTGGGACTCAGTTCTCAAATTGGTTAACTCAACCTCCCTTTGTGCTCGCCATTGCCTCTTACAGTTTAAGATTGTTCATAAAGCCCATATGTCTAAATCTAAACTATCTCGATTCTACCCTGGCATTAGTCTGCTCTGTGATAAATGCAAGAGGGGCGTGGCCTCTCTCATCCATATGTACTGGTTCTGTCCTAGCTTGGAGAAATTCTGGAAAGATGTCTTCACTACATTATCGGGTATTTTGAATCAGCACCTAGAACCTAACCCCTTAATTGCTCTGTTCGGTTTTTGGGGCGAGACAGATTTATGTCTGGGTCCGACCAAATGCCGAATACTATCCTTTGCCTCTCTCCTGGCGAGACGCTTGATCCTCCTTAGATGGAGAGATGTTGCCCCGCCCACTAATGCGCAATGGCTTAACGACATTATGGCCTGCTTGGACCTCGAAAAAATTCATTATTCAGTTCTTAATTCGGATCTAAAGTTCCATAAGGTCTGGGGACCTTTTATCGAGTACTTTCATAACCTTCCTCTTGACTAGGGTTTTTTTTTTCCTTTTTTTTTCTCTTCTTTTCGGTCCCTTGCTTTCAGCTCCCTTTTTTTTTCTGGTAGTAGGCATTATTATCCTCTGTTGCTAAGTGTATTCACAGTCTGGGAGTTTGACTGTCCGGACTTATACTCTTTATACTGTGTGGTGGTTGGTCTGGAGTTGTTGTTGTTTTCTTGTGTTGTGGGGCTTGGGGAGGACACTCAGCTCACTTGTCTTTAATTTAGGTGCTTTTTTGTTAAGTTCTCTTCCTTTGTAGCTTATTTTTATTGTATGCTTAATCTTGCACTGTATTAATGCTCCTCATTGGGATTTGGGGTTTTTAATTTTGTAAAATGTTTTGAAAAACTAATAAAAAAAATTTTAAAAAAAACAAAACTCCTGGTTTGTAATTGGATTTATTCGTCAGGCACTGAAACCTACAATGAAATGCATTGTTTGTGTCAAATTAATTTGGTAAGGATTGCGCTGGACAGCCCATGGTGTCACCACTCTTCTGGTGCTAACACAACGTGCCCACAGATCTCTAATCCTAACTCTATGTCTTTGGAATGTGAGAGGAAACCCACGAGGTTTTGGGGAAAGCGTACGAAACTCCTCACAACGGCAGGAATCGAGTCCTGATCTTACGGCTGGAGCTTAGAGAGATGGCAGGAATGGCCCTATTATGCCATATGCCATATTTCAGAACATCACCATTTTCCCCTCAGCTACCAAGGTAAATACAGAGGAGAAACATTCACTAAGACCTCACGCAGTCTCTTGTGGATCCACACGTAGACAACAGCACCAAACCTTAAGGAATCTGTTCTTTCCCTATTGACCCTTTTACTCTTAAAATACTCCTAGAATCTCTTTGGATTCTCCTTCACCTTATCTGACAAGAATAGGGTGTAAGAAAGGCATTCATCGAGACATTGAGTTCAAGAGCTTGATAGAATTTATAAGATTATGAGAGGCATAGACAGTAGACAGCCAGTACCTCTTTGCCAGGGTCAAAATACTAGAGGGCAGTAATTTACGGTGAGAAGAGATAAGTTCAAAGGAGATGTGTGGGGTAGGTTTTTTTTACACACAGAGAGTGGTAGGAGTCTCAGTGTCACTGCCAGGGTGGGGTGGGTGATGGAGGCAGATACAATAGAGGGGTTTGAGTGGCTCTTAGATGGCCATATGAATGTGCAGAGAATGGAGGGATATGTACAATGTGTATCCAGAGATTGTTGTTAGTTATGAGTAAAAAAAAACATTCAGCTTGATAACGTGGGCAGAAGAGTCTGTTCCTGCACTGTACTGCTCTACGTTTTATGTTCTACATTTGGCCACTTTGCAGTCCTCTGTAATGAACAGTCAACGCTCCAGCTTCAGGTAAACTGCTCTCTCATCATTTCCATGTTGGTGCTGATGTCCCTGCCCCACCTGGTTCTATCAAATCCCTCCTTCGGTCTTCACTTGCTCAGTCTGTTACCTGATCTGTCCAAAGCAGCCTCCACATTGCTTTGTGGATCCAGAACTGGCTTGCCCACAGAAGGCAAAGAGTGGTTGTGGACAGGTCATATTCTGCATGGAGGTCGGTCACCAGTGGTGTGCCTCAGGGATCTGTTCTGGGACACCTACTCTTTGTGATTTTTATAAATGACCTGGACGAGGAAGTGGAGGGATGGGTTAGTAAGTTTGCTGATGACACAAAGGTTGGAGGTGTTGTGGATAGTATGGAGGGCTGTCAGAGGTTATAGCGGGACATCGATAGGATGCAAAACTGGGCTGAGAAATGGCAGATGGAGTTCAACCCAGGTAAGTGTGAGGTGGTTCATTTTGGTAGGTCAAATATGATGGCAGAATATAGCATTAATGGTAAGACTCTTGGCAGTGTGGAGGATCAGAGGGACCTTGGGGTCCGGGTCCATAGGACGCTCAAAGCTGCTGTGCAGGTGGACTCTGTGGTTAAGAAGGCGTATGGTGTATTGGGTTTCATCAATCATGGGATTGAGTTTAAGAGGCAAGAGGTAATGTTGCAGTTATATAGGACCCTGGTCAGACCCCACTTGGAGTACTGTGCTCAGTTCTGGTCGCCTCACTACAGGAAGGATGTGGAAGCCATAGAAAGGGTGCAGAGGAGATTTACAAGGATGTTGCCTGGATTGGAGAGCATGCCTTATGTGAACTCGGCCTTTTCTCCTTAGAGTGATGGAGGATGAGAGGTGACCTGATAGAGGTGTACAAGATGATGAGAGGCATTGATCGTGCGGATAGTCAGAGGCTTTTTCCCAGGGCTGAAATAGTTAGCACGAGAGGGCACAATTTTAAGGTACTTGGAAGTAGGTATAGAAGAGATGACGGGGTAAGTTTTTACGCAGAGAGTGGTGAGTGCATGGAATGGGCTGCCGACGACGGTGGTGGAGGCAGATACGATAGAGTCTTTTAAGAGACTCCTGGATAGGTACATGGAGCTCAGAAAAATAGAGGGCTATGGGTAACCCTAGGTAATTTCTATGGTAAGGACATTCCGGCACAGCTTTGTGGGCCGAAGGGCCTGTATTGTGCTGTAGATTTTCTATGTTTCTATGTTCTATAGATGTTTGTCTTACACCTCACCCCCACACCCACTGTTAAAAAAACTTGCCCACCTGGTTCTGAGGAAGGGTCCTTGAGCTGAAACATTGGGTTCCCTTTCCACAAATGTGGTTTGACTGGCTGGGTTCTTCCAGCATTTTTTGAGGTAAGGGATAACAGGTTAGAATGATGTAACAGGTTGCAGTGAGGGTAACGGGTTGAGGTGAGGCGTAGGAGGTTGGGGTGAGGGGGGATGTTTTGCAGTGAATTTTATTGAAATATTTTGTACTTACAAAGATGGAGAAAGTTTTCCTCCTGCTCTGACAAGTTAATTATTTTGTTTCATTCCTCTCTGGAGACAGATCCTGTCGAATGATTCACTGGAGTTCATTTTCACATCAAAGTGTTGTCATTTTGCTCTGGTTAATTGCTGCTTTCAGCAGGTTTCACTGTGGAGACAGCGTTCCGATGGGCACCTCTCCAGGACTAATTTCAATTCATCAGTAACTGTCCCACTGTTTACGCTGGGTGCTTTTTGGCAGGATTAACAAAGATTAAACAGAATGTAATGAAATCATCTTCACTCTCAGAGGAAATGAAATATCTGCATTAACAGGTGACTGAGCTAGGGGCCTGACTGATGTTCTTGTAGTGGGTGTCTGACCCCAGTGGGTGGATAATTGGAAGTTCCTGGCTGAGTTACTGGTTACAATGATTACTGATGTTTTCAAACAGATTTCAATTTAATAACAACAGCTTTTGAAAGACAGTCGCGTGTCGTCTCAAAGAATCTTTACTGAGATTTGTTACATGAATCAACAGCTTTAAATGTCACTTTAGATCAGACGTTCTCCATTAGATATTCAATTTTAACCCTGTAATGAAGATCTGGAGGCTGCAAAACTTCCTTACACACCCACTGATAGCGAGGTTACACACCTTGAGAATGTATTCGTCCTTACAACCCACTGGCATATCTTCCTTACACACCCACTGACAGTGAGGTTACACACCTTGAGAATGTATTCGTCCTTACAACCCACTGGCATATCTTCCTTACACACCCACTGACATGGAGGTTACACACCTTGAGAATGTATTCGTCCTTACACCCCACTGGCATATCTTCCTTACACACCCGCTGACAGTGAGCTCCTCTTTACACTCTTTATTGAGCGTGAGAGTGTACTTGCTCAGTCATATGTTGAGACCACACACTGAACACTGTGCAGTTCTGTGTGCCACAGTACAGGAAGGATGTGACTGAGGTAGACAGGAAGCAGAAAAGTTTCACAAGGATACAATAGGATATTTTAAGAGACTCATAGGCAGGTACATGGAGCTTAGAAAAATAGAGGGCTGTGCAGTCAGGTAATTCTATGCTGTCTCTAGGGTAGGTTACATGTTCGGCATAATGTTGTGGGCCGAAGGGCCTGTAATGTGCTGTAGACTTCTATGTTTCTAAGGAAGTTGCTAGGACTGGAGCACTCAGTTACAAGGAGAGACTGAACAGTCTGGACTGCTTTCCTTGGAGTGAAGGAGGCTGAGAGGTGACCTTGTAGAGGTTTATAAGTCAGGAGGGGCAAAGATAAGATGAATGGTCAGTTTGGGGAGTCTAAAACTAGAGGACACAGGCTTAAGGAGAGAGGGGAATGATTTAAAGGGAAAGTTTTTCCACAAGAGGGCAGTGGGGATGGAAGGTTCTGCCAGAGGGAATGGGAAAGACAGGTACAATTACAATGGTTGAGATATATTTAGACATGTACATGGATAGGAATGTATCAGGGACAAACATGGGGAATGGAGTTTTGCTCAGGAATGCTCCTTGGTTAGCACGGATGAGTTGGGCCAAAGGGCCCATTTCCTTGCTAATATGACTGTGAATCTAAATAAATTTTAGTTGCAACTCTGTTCACCTGCATGAGCTGCTGCTGACACACCTCTCCAGCTGGGCGAGCACACACTAATGCTCTGAGCTGTGTCTATTTCAGTGCAAGAAGTATTGTAGGTAAGGCAGATGAGCTTACAGCATGGACCAGAATGTGGAGTTATGATGCTGGAGAGATAGTAATGGGGTCCATTTAGAATGGAGATGAGGAGACTTTCGGTTTAAGATGGCAGTACTGAAGTGTGCACCAGCTTACTGCTAGATCAGAAGGCAAATAACGACTGAAAACATTACTAATAAAGCCTTTTCTGAAGTAACTTGTGGTCAACTATCACCGCAAAGAATGGATAAGCAAGCGGAGATGAAGCACGATTTGAAGGATAAGCTGTATTGGGGTATCTCAAAGCAGGAACTCAAAGCGTTCAAGACGGCGTCACGGACGCAATTGGTATCGCTGTCAGCTGTTTGAGTGAACGATTTGGTGAGGAGGAGCCACTGCGGAAGAGTTTCGATGCCCGTCCACCTAACCCGGGTGCGAAGTTGGATCACTCCAAGCACTGAGCCGATTTGGTGAGATCGAGAATGGCTTCGGGTTGTGCGGTCTGGGTGTGTCACTGTGCCAGGGCCCGGGTCCTAGAGCGAGGCACTACATGGCGCCAGGACAATTTAAACGTCAGTCCAGATAGACTGGAAAGCCCGAGTGCAGAAGCGACGGTCGGGCTGATTTCGCTCACTCTCACGCGATGTTCATTCCTCTCTCTGGTAGTTGTCATCTCTCCAAGTTTTGCGGCGTCTTTGCCTGGCTAAAATGATGAACTTGAGATGGAGGCTTGGGCCTACTACTCCGGCTGCTCTTGGGAGCAGACCTAAGGGCTCGGCCTGATTCAGAATGCTGTTGTTTGCATCTGGTGTCTGCATGACATGGACTTTTTTCCCCTTTATCTCTGTAGTGGTTATGGTCCTTCTCTATTTTAATTTGGATTCTTTGTGGCTGCCTGTAAGCAAACAAATCTCAAGGTGTATATACATTCCTTGATAATAAATGTACTTTGACTTTGAGGAATTTCTTTAGGCAGAGGGTGATGAATCTGTGGAATTCGTTGCCACAGACGGCTGTGGAGGACAGGAGGTCATGGAGTGTATTTAAAGTGGAGGTTGATAGGTTCTTGATAAGTCAGAGCGTGAAAGGTTACGGGGAGAAGGCAGGAGAATGGGATTGAATGAGGAAATGGAATAGCCGTGATGAAATGGTGGAGGAGGCTCAATGGGCCAAAAGGCCTAATTCTGCTAAGATGTCTTATGGTCTTATTAATGAGACTTAGTTGCAGGAGGGGCAGGATTGGCAGTTCACAGAGTGGGAGGGAGCAAAGGGGGAGGGTGGCATTACTCATCAGGGAAAGTGTCGTGTAAGTGCTCAGTCAACATGTTCTGGACATCTCATCTAATGAGTTACCATGAGTGGAAATAAGATATAAAAAAGTGATGACCACATTAATAGGACTATATTGTAGGTCTCCAAACATTCAGCGGGATTTAGAGGAATAAATTTATTGAGAGACAGCAGACAGTTGCAGAAAATGTAAGGTTTTGACAGCAGGTAACTTTCCATATATTGACTGTAAAAGGGATGGGTGGGTTAGAGTTCATCAAGTATGTTCATCAATATGTAGAGGTCCCAACTACAGAAGGTACCATACTGGGTCTCTATTAGCGAACGAGACAGCACAGGTGACAGAAATGTGTGCAGGTCACTTTGGAGCTATTGGAATTCTATTACTTTCAAGATAATTATGGAGAAGGATAGGTCTGGTCCTCAGATTCAGATTGAAAGTTGCAGAAAGGCCAATTTTGATGGCATCAGAGGGGATCTAGAGAGTACAGAATCTGTATGTTCCTGGTAAGGCTAACAGGTTTAGGGGACCTTGGCAATCAAGAGATA
Source organism: Hemitrygon akajei (assembly GCF_048418815.1). Lineage (NCBI taxonomy): Eukaryota > Metazoa > Chordata > Chondrichthyes > Myliobatiformes > Dasyatidae > Hemitrygon > Hemitrygon akajei. The sequence continues at coordinate 21,106,094 of NC_133154.1, forward strand.
TTAAGGCTCTAGTAAAGAAAGAGAAGGAGGCATAGGTTATTCAAATCAATTGAGATGTTTGAAGAGTATAATAAATGCTAAAGAACACAAGAGAGTGATCACGAGGCCTGAAAGAGAACATGAGACTGCTCTGGCAGAGAAGGTAAAAGAGAATCCCGGGGGCTTCTTCAGATCTTAGTGAAAGGATAGCAAGGGATAACACTGGTCCTCTCGAAGATCAGCATGATCAGCTATGATTGGAGCAGAAAGAGATGCGGGAGATCTTAAATGAAATTTTTGCATCTTGGTTTAGTTGAGAGACACACAGAGTCCATAGAACTGAGGTAAAAAATTAGTGAGGTCATAAACCATATACAAATTGTGAAAGAGAGAGTTGCAGGCTGTCCTGAGATAGATTAGGGTGGATAAATCCCCAGAGTCAGATAAGGAGTCCCCTTGGACCTTGTGGGAGGTTAATGCAGAAAATGCAGGGGACAAGGCTGAGATATTTAAAATGTCCTTATGAAATGTTGTTCAGTTGTTCAAGAAAGGCTCCAAGAATAAATTGGGAAATTCAAGGCCAATGAGCTTGATGTCAGTGAGAGTAAATTATTGGAAGGTATTCTAAGGGCGGGATATTTAAATATTTGGATAGGCAGAACCTAATTACAATAGTCGATATGGTTTTGTGTGCAGTAGGTCTCATCTATCCAATCTTACAAAGTTTTTTTGAGGAGGCTGATGAAAGAAAAGTGATGGACATTCTCTGCAAGGTCATTAGCAAGACCTTTGACAAAGCCCCATATGGGAGATGGATCCAGAAGGTTAAGTCATGTGGCATTCAGGTTGAAGTAATCAATGGGATTTGACATTGGCTTTGTAGAAGAAGCCAGGGACTGGTAGTAGACAATTGCCTCTCTGACTGGGGGCCTGTGACTAGTGGTGTGCCACAGGGATTGGTGTTGGGTCCTCTATTGTTACTAATTTAGATGATAATGTAGTAGACTGGATCCACAGATTTGCAGATGACACCAAGATTTGGCATACATATACATCTCTCTCTCTCTCTCACACACACCCCCCCCCCAAGACTTTTATGCAATACTGTATTTGTGAACATGGAATGGAGAGTGAGTTTGTAAATCTAGTGGAAGCAAAGGATGTTGGGACTGGCGAGGATGGAGTACCCCGGCAGGAGTGTGGGACAGGTGGCAGAGGACGAGTGCCAGGTACAGACACACCCAACCCTGAGACAACAGGCAGGGTCATTTGATTCCAAACTATCGGTTTATTGATCATTACAGAATGTATCTCTGGCATTTCCCACTCCCTCCCCTCTCTCTTCCCTTTACCCCAACCATGAGACCCCTTCCCACTCTTAGTCCACAAAAGAGACTCATATCAGAATCAGGTTTATCATCACTCATGTATGTCATGAAATTTGTTTTTTTTGCGGCAGCAGTACAGTGCAATATATAAATGTACTGTGCAAAAGTCTTAGGCACCCTAGCTGCACGTGTGCTTAGGACTTTAGTGCAGTACTGCTCTTGGTTTTCCTTTAATTGATAAACATCCAATGGCGTTGCAGACATTTTTTATTATGTGACATTTATAGAATGCAAAGAGGAACTGCTGAAAACCCGAACAAGGCGAGCAGAGGTCGAAGATTTGTTTCTCCTGTTACTCCCTCCACAGATACTGACTGACCAGCTGCCTGTTAATATTTTTTGCTTCAGCTCTCCAGCACCTGCAGTTCTTTCAATTTTGAACTGTGTCTGGAAACGGATACAAGTCCGTTGTAGCAAATCTGCTCAGACAGAAGGGACAAAATCAGGATAACACTGACAGGTATGGAACATGTTCGCCAATGACAGGTTCGTTCATTATGTGGCGTGTCATATTGACGTTGGTGATTGTACTCTTTCCATGGCCATGATTGTTCTCGGCAAATTTTTCTACAGAAGTGTTTTGCCATTGCCTTCTTCAGGGCAGTGTCTTGACAAGACAGGTGGCCCCAGCCATTATCAATTCTCTTCAGAGATTGTCTGCCTGGCTGCAGTGGTTACATAACCAGGACTTGTGATATGCACCAGTTGCTAGTAGGACCATCCACCACCTGCTCCCATAGCTTCACGTGACCCTGGTTCATGGAGGGAAGGAGCACCTCACACCTCCTTTAGTAGGGACGCATCTCCACCCTGCCACCCAGTACAACAATTAGTGAACTGTAAAGTAACTGAGTAGGTGAAGGAAAGCAGACTGCTCTGTTCTCCATGGCTTAGACCAGTGAAGGGATTAACATGAGAGGGGATTTATTGATTAGGCCTTGTGAAAACAGGTGACAATGTTCTCTATTAGAAATTGCTTGAGTTGATTGGCCATAAAGAGTAGAATATTGAAAGCGACAGAGAAATGATCTAATGGAGACAGCAAGTATCTGTGATAAATGAATACTACTGAAGGTGCTGTCAGGCTGAATTCCCCGGGGATTGCTTTATGGATCACACTTTTCTCTGAAGAATGAACAGCCTGCATTTAGAGTTGAAGGCTGGATGTCAAAAGCTCAGTGATCAGGACAAGATGACTGTCAGTTCACATTGACTCTGTACCTGGGCCACCCACTCCGTCTCTTCCCGGCACCAGCTGAGGTTTCACTGAGATTATCACCTTCTCACTACACCTGCAGCACTTTCACAGTCCAGGGTGTGGTAAAACAGGGGGACAGACTAGTACAGATACACAGTTCCCCAGAGTAGCGACACAGGTAGATAGCGTGGTGAAGAATGCATTTGGCATGCTGGCCTTCATCAGTCAAGGCGTTGAATATAGGAGTGGGGAGGTTATGTTGCAGTTGTACAAGATGTTAGTGAGGCCAAATTTAGGATACTGTGTTCGGTTTTGGTCACCACTCAAGGATAAAGGAGGGAATATGTGCTTGGAGGAGGAGGATATGGGCAAGATCCTAAATGAGTAGTTTGAGTCATTCTTCACCAAGAAGGAGGACATGGAGAAGAGTGAGAAAGGTGTGAAGTGTGTTAATATGGTAGGGCATTTTGAGATGAGGAGGTAGAGTTAGGTCTCATAAAGCATATTAAAGTGGAGAAGTCTCCAGGTTATTGAGGGAGGCAAGAAATGAGATTGCTGAGGCATTGTCCAAGTAGACCAGTTTACTTAGGTATTTAATTACTAGCTTAATCTCTGTACTGTATTGTATTCTACAGTGTACTCTAATTCTGTAGCACTGTTTTCTGTTCGTGTCTAACCCGATGCTTTTGCTTTTCAGTTTTTCCCCCAGTGCAAGGAGAATTGTCCATTTATCATCATGTGTAGATTCCACAAGATTCCTGTGGCCACAATCTTTACAACACACGCCACATTGCTGGGACGGTACCTGTGTGCTGGGAATGCCGATTTCTACAACAACCTTTCAAATGTGTGTTAACATCCTTCCATTTCTGAGAAGGCACTGTTCTGAACTTTGGTGTTTCAAGAGCATCTGAGAGGATTAGGGTGGGAATCCCAGTTCAAGGGTCCTGGCAGGCATCTGGAGATGCTCAAGAGAAGCTAGGAGTTGTGGAGAATTTGTGGTCTGATTGGGCGAAGAGATCAGAGAAGAATTGGAAAAATCAAGGATAATAACTTTAAACTGAGGCTCTGCTGGACCAGGAATGATGAGGATTGGTGAGGAGAGGGATAAGACATGTAGATGGTGATGGGAATTAGAGGGCGGGGCGGGGGGGTGGGGCAGGACCTCTTGAGATGGAGGGAAGAAGGAGGGTGGCTGGAACAGTCAGCTCCAGGTAACAAGGGCACAAATGATGGTTACAAAAGCAGAGGAAAGGGCAGACAGAAGAGGGGGGGAAAGATGGAGTTGTACGGGGGAGGGGAAGGATGGAGTTGTATGGGGGGAAGGATGGAGTTGTACGGGGAGGGGAAGGATGGAGTTGTACGGGGGGGTGAAGGATGGAGTTGTACGGGGGGTGAAGGATGGAGTTGTACGGGGGGTGAAGGATGGAGTTGTATGGGGGGGTGAAGGATGGAGTTGTATGGGGTGAAGGATGGAGTTGTATGGGGGGTGAAGGATGGAGTTGTATGGGGGGTGAAGGATGGAGTTGTACAGGGGAGGGGAAGGATAGAGTTGTACAAGTGGGAAGGATGGAGTTGTACGGGGGAGGGGAAGGATGGAGTTGTACGGGGAGGGGGAGGATGGAGTTGTACGGGGAGGGGGAGGATGGAGTTGTACGGGGAGGGGGAGGATGGAGTTGTACGGGGGGTGAAGGATGGAGTTGTACGGGGGGTGAAGGATGGAGTTGTATGGGGGGAAGGATGGAGTTGTACGGGGGGGTGAAGGATAGAGTTGTACAAGTGGGAAGGATGGAGTTGTACGGGGGAGGGGAAGGATGGAGTTGTACGGGGAGGGGGAGGATGGAGTTGTACGGGGAGGGGGAGGATGGAGTTGTACGGGGAGGGGGAGGATGGAGTTGTACGGGGAGGGGGAGGATGGAGTTGTACGGGGAGGGGGAAGATGGAGTTGTACGGGGGGTGAAGGATGGAGTAGTATGGGGGGGTGAAGGATGGAGTTGGATGGGGAGGGGGAGGATGGAGTTGTATGGGGAGGGGGAGGATGGAGTTGTACGGGGGAGGGGAAGGATGGAGTTGTATGGGGGGAAGGATGGAGTTGGACGGGGAGGGGGAGGATGGAGTTGTATGGGGGTGAAGGATGGAGTTGTACGGGGGGGTAAAGGATGGAGTTGTACGGGGAGGGGGAGGATGGAGTTGTATGGGGAGGGGGAGGATGGAGTTGTACGGGGAGGGGGAGGATGGAGTTGTATGGGGAGGGGGAGGATGGAGTTGTATGGGGAGGGGGAGGATGGAGTTGTACGGGGGTGAAGGATGGAGTTGTATGGGGGGGTGAAGGATGGAGTTGTATGGGGGGGTAAGGATGGAGTTGTACAGCATGGAAACAGGCCCTTTGGCCCAACTCATCCATGTTGACCAAGATGACCATATTCCTCTAAACATTCCTATCCACGTACCTGTCCAGCTGCCTTTTGAATGTTATTATTGTGCCTGCCTCAACCACTTCCTGACATCTCATTCCATATACTCACCAGCCACTGCTTAAAGAAGTTGACACCCCACTCCCAGTCCCTTTTAAATCTTTTCCTTCTCAAGTTAAATCCACGTTTTCCAGTCTTTGTTTCCCTTTTTCCTGGGAAAAGTCTGTGTGTATTCACTGTCTCTGCCCCTCATGGATTTCTAGACCTCTGTAAGGTAACCTTTCTTTCTCGTATCCTCCAAGGCTTAAAATCCTTGTCTGCCCAATCTTTCCCTTTAAGTCAGGCCCTCACGTTCATAAGTCTTCTTTCCACTCTTTCTTGCTTATTGACATCCTTTCTACAACACAACACAGAACATAGAATATAAAACAGGTTCCTGCCAAATTTCCAACTGCGTTCCACCCCTTGAACTCATTATTATGGATCGGGAAGAAATGGCAATGGACAAAGCAGTGTGAGGTGGTTTTCCGAAAGATAAAGGAAATGGTGACATCAGACACAGTACTGACACATTATTATCCACATCACTTGCCTGTGAAAGTGCCTATAGCTATACCAAATGTAAAGGTGCCGTCATGTCACATGTGATGGAAGTGAACGCCCTATAGCCTTTTGCATCACGTTCTTTTACTGCTGCAGAGAAAAATTATGAACAGATTGACAGAGAAGCCTTGAGTTTGGGTTGGGGTATAAAATGTTTCAACCATTGATTGTATGGAGAGAGTTTACGCTCATTACTGATCAAACACTAGTGTCCAATTTCAATCCACAGAAGGGTGTTCCACCAGCAGCAGTAACACAAATGCAGAGATGGGCTCTGATTCTTGGAGGATGCAATTACAAGATTGAATTCAAGAGGTCAACTGATCATGGAAATGCTTATGGATTGTCCCGTTTATCCTTGGAAAAGAAAATACCTGAAAAATTTACAAAAGAGGACACTCCTCTTGATAGATTCTCCCTGATGCAAACCAGTGCCAGGATGAACTTGCCCTTGTTGGGGTTTGCCTTAGGTGGAGAATTGAGAGCTGAAGTGCTGGAGGAGCTACTTGACAGCCATAATGAAGTGTTGGTTCAAAGCTTTGTCTGGTGGCCTGGGATAGATCAGCAGACCGAGCAGCTTGTCATGCTCTGTTCGGGATGCCAACACATCAAAAAGATGCCAGGAGCTGCCCCTCTCCATCCCTGGGAATGGCCTGCATTGCCCTGGAAGAGGATTCGTGTGGATTTTGCAAGACCGTTCATGGGCAGAAGTTTCTTGCCAGTAGCAGATGCAGCTACAAAGTGGCCAGAAATGTTCCCAACAGCCTCGCACACTGTTGATGTGTTGAGACGCCTCTTTTCAAGGTCTAGTGCTCCAGAACACTTGGTCAGTGACAATGGACCACAGTTTGTTGAGGAACAGTTTCAGTCATTCCTGAAAATGCATGGAATTAGACGTATTACATCTGCACTGTACTACCCAGCTACAAGTGGTTTGGCAGAAGGGTTTGTCCAGAGTCTAAAGAACACACTGTGAGCAATGCCAGCAGAACACACTACACTAACATGGAATCAGAAGCTCACCAATGCAGCAGACTCCACAACCAACAACTCACTAACTTCTAGACTCTTGAACTCAGTGGCTCAATTAATTATGGGAAACATGCCATCGCCTTTCTTACCACCCAATCAACCTGCGCAGTCACTTTCAGGGAGATGCGAACTTGGACTCCAAGATCCCACTATACAAAGTATAAAGTAAATTTATTATTAATGGACATACATGTTACCATTAACAACCCTGAGATTCATCTTCTTGTTGGTGTACAATGTACTGTGTATGTTAATCAAAATGGCTTCTTTGTTTTGTTAAGAGTAAGAATGCTTCTTTGTTATGATAAGTGCTTTCTCTCACGGTTGTTTAGCTTTAGACTTGCTGATATCGGGATTGTATTCTTTTGTTAACCAATGGGGAAATGTTATTTTGTCTTGTGGGTCTGGGAGCTGGGGGGATTTCGCGGTCTTTTCAGGGAGTCAGGAAGAGGACGCCGAGGAAAGTGGACGTGTGCAGCACTGCTCGGCCGACCACCGGGGTGGTCCCAGGTGCAAGGGCGTGGAGGTCGGCGGAAAGCGACGAAGGGTCGAATGGTTCGATGGATGAGCTCCAACGATGTGCACTAAACTGACTTAACTCTGATAAGTTTTGGTGCCTTTTTATTTTATTTTATTTTCCTTCATATATACTGTACTGTAAGTAACCTTTTAGTTCTAGTAAAATCTATAAAGTATATTCTATAACGGTATCTGGTGTGAGTTTGATATTGTGTATGCGTCACTGCATTAACTTGTTTTCCAGAGCACCTGCATATATGGGAGGTGGAGTTGGAGTGTGGCTGGAGTTCTTCCCCTAGACATATACCAGTCTGTTGAGCAGGTGTTACATTTGTGGGGGCTCATCCGGGATTTGGATTTTTCAGGGGCTGTGAAATTGCACAGACAGTAGTGTGGAGATGGACAGAGATAAGATTGTGAGCTGGTGCAAATTAGAAGATGTACCGGCGCATTACGCGTGCGTGGTGAGTGGAGTGGATTTTGGGGTTTCGGGAGAGGCATTAGTGCGGGGATTAAGTTCGGTAAACGGTATGGGGCAGGTACAACTAGTACACTAGTAGGTGTGGTAAAGAGGTAGGGTCTAGCTGGGTGTTGGTTCGTACGAGTGCTGACATCATGACGTTGGATCTGCCAGTGACGTCAGTGTTCCGGGGAGGCGGGGCTGTGGGGACTCCACACCCTCTCATGGATGAGGATGACAAGACACCGGAGGAGGAGCTAGAGCTAGAGGTGGCCCCCGGGGTGGTGCCCATCACTAGTAAAGGGGGGGGGTCGGAGGAAGGAGGCATGACTAGGCCTCGCCCCCCAGGATGCTGGAGGCCTCCGAGCTGGCAGTCACACTTAACTCCCTGGTGGGAGTAGCCGAGAGGCCATGGCTGAAGCTGGGGGTGTTCTCCGGAGCCAAGCCTACTCCGGACGGGGAGGTGGACTATGAGACCTGGATCGAGCATACGTCTTTGATGCTGGAGGAGTGGCCAGGCTCGGAGGAGGAGAAGAGACAGCGATCGGTGGGAAGTTTGAGGGGTGCGGCGGCCAAAACAGTCCGGGAGTTGAAAGCTGAAAAGCCTGGGGCTTCAGTGGAGGAATGTATAGAAGTTTTGGAGGGAGCGTTTGGGTTGTCAGGGGAACCCTGGCTGCTTTTAGCAGAGTTCCAACACCTAGAACAACGGAGAGGGGAAAAACTCTCCGAGTACATATTTCGGATGCTTACGAGGTTGCGGCGCCAGGGGCTAGTGAAGGCGCCCGACGTGGCTAGCGTGAGGATGAGTCAGATATTCAGTGGCTCTCTAGAGGAGGACAAGGTGGCATGAACTATCCTGCAGGCTTATAGAAAGGGCCCCCCTCCATCATTCAGGCAACTGATTAGAGAGGTGCGGGAGGAAGAGAGAGCGTTGGGGTGGAAAAGGGGCTAGGGCCACCAGGAGAGATCCTCAGCGATACAGGAAGTGGTGGCTGGGTGGAGGACTGAATAACCCCAGGGGAGTAGGGACCCCCTCTGGAGGGGAAGGACAGGGAAGGTACCCATTCCCGGGGTGATGCACCATCAATAACTCTCGGAGACGTGAGTTAAGGTAGGCTTTTATTGGCTGGTCAGCAAGCGACCACCACACAACATCCTGGAGACTGAGGGAGGAGCAGTGCCTCCAATCGCCTTTATACCGGGGTCTGTGGGAGGAGCCACGGGAGCAGTCAGCAGGGGGGGCGTGTCCAGACAGGTATATGTAGTTCACCACACGGGGGCGGCTCGTGCAGTGGGTTGGGAGTGGGAGTCGTCCTGGGAGACGAGGGGCGGCGGGCAGCGTGTGCTTTAACTGTGGGAAAGAGGGGCATTTCAGGCGGGACTGTGGGCGGCCGAGGGTGTGCTATAGCTGTAGAGAGGAGGGACACTTTCGGTGGGATTGTGAGAGACAGGGAGTCCCGCGGAGGACAAGCCCCCCTGCGACTAAGAAGGGGGAGGTGTCGGGAAACTTAGGAGAGGCTCAGTGAGGGAACGGACTGGAGCCTCTGGAGGAACACGTTCCCAGAGATCAGCCAGGGGATCACCGGGTGCCCACGCCTCTATTCCGGATGGGCTGGTAGAACCCCGTGCCAGTGTGGGTCTACGGATAGAGGGAGTTTATGTAAAAGCCGTTCTGGATACGGGATCGCAGGTGACCTTATTGTACCGGTCTTTCTACAACCAATATCTAAAGCATTTGCCCGTAACCCCATTTGACGCCCTGCAGATTTGGGGTGTGAGCGAGGGTGACTACCCGTACGATGGGTACCTATCGGTGAGATTGGAGTTTTCGGAGGGCGATGTGGGAGTGTCCGAAGCTATTGAGACGTTGGCGTTGGTGTGTCCGGACCCGGTGGAAACTGGTGGTGCTGCCCTCCTGGTGGGGACTAATTCCCCCGTTGTGCGACGGCTCCTGGCAGCTTGTAAGGAGAGGGGGGGGGGGGAGACTTTCTGGAGACGCTCTCGGTGCATCCAGTGTTTCGAGCGGTATTCGAAGAAGGGGTTGCCCCCCCAAGGGCTGGACCTGGAGTGTAAACGAGGGACGGTGTGGTGTACGCAGGCGAGGCCCAAGGTGATCCGACCCAGGGAGGTAGCACTAATGATGGGGACCCCCAGATTCCCCGGAGTGCCGACGGGCGAAGCCCTGTTAGTAGACGCCCCGGACGATCTTGAGGGGGAGACACGATTTCCGGCGGGGGTGCTGATGAGGCCCGAAGTGCAGAGACCGGGGGTGATACATGTGAGGCGTATAGCCGTAAGTGTCAGGAGCACTACGGCAAGAGAAATCACCTTTAAGAGGGGAATACCGCTGGTTCATCTGTTCCCGGTGACGGTAATGTCTAGCACACCAGTGCGGACCCCTAACGGGGAAGGGTTGGAGTAGCGAAGGGAGCTGACCGCTGAGGCTTTTAACTTCGGGGATTCTCCTGTGTCGCCGGAGTGGAAACGCAGGCTAGTGGAGAAGTATTTTGTACATTATGGCCCTCCCGGGCGGATCCATAGTGATCGGGGCGGGACTTTGAGAGCCGGTTTATCCATGAATTACTGACTATGCTTGGGGTTGAGAAATCCAGGACTACCCCTTATCACCCCCAGGGTGATCCTCAGCCCGAGAGATTTAACCGGACACTGTTGGATATGCTCGGGACGCAGGAGATTGGTCAGAAAAGTAAGTGGAGTCGACACATTGGTTCACTGTTACTATTGTACTCGCAATGACGCTACAAGGTACTCACCTTATTATCTGATGTTCGGGCGGGAAGCGAGGTTGCCCATTGACGTGTTTTGGGGCTGAAGCGGGTGAATTACCCGGGAAGCCCTATCTAAAGTATGTGTCCGATATGAAGAGGGAGTTACAGAGGGCATACGAGTTGGCGGAGGCGGCGGCTACCAAACAAAATCAGAGGAATCAGATGAGATATGATCAAAAGGTGAAGTTTGCCCAATTATTGCCGGGCGACCGGGTCCCTTTACGGAATTTGGGACTCCCCGGTAAGCATAAGTTGGCAGATCGATGGGCGGCCACCCCCTATGTAATAGAGAGCCAGATGCCAAATCTACCGGTTTACCGGGTGAAACCTGAGGATGGTAATGGGCTTGTCAAGGTACTCCATCGGAATCACCTGCTGCCCCTGGGTCAAACGGTGCGGGTGGACAAGGAGCCAGAGTGGGAGGTTACGCCTAGTACAAGGACTCTGTGAGGGCGAGGAGCGAGGGAAGAGCCCGCTGCTGAAGAGCGGGGACGGGTCCCTAACCTGGGAATGGATACCGATTCGGAAGATGACGACTCAGATGAGTGGCCCCTGCTCCCATTCGCTGGCGCTCCAGTACCAGAAGAGGAGGCTCCTGGCCCTTCCCATACTGAGTTGGGCGAGAGGAGGGAAGGTGTTGATGGTCAGATGGAGAGGCAGCCAGCGTTGGGGGGAGAGAGGGTGGAACCCGAACGCCAGCCGGAGGGTTCTCAGGTGAGGGGGAACCCCGTGAGGGAGGGGGTGAAGATCTGACAGGTAGACCCGGGATGTCCGAGGCAGAGGGTTCGCAGGTGAGGGGGGAGCCCCGTGAGGGAGGGAGTGAGGATCTAACAGGTAGACCTGGGGTGTCCGAGGCAGAGGGTTCTCAGGTGAGGGGGGAGCCCAGTGAGGGAGGGGGTGAAGATCTGACAGGTAGACCCGGGGTGTCCAAGGCAGAGGGTTCGCAGGTGAGGGGGGAGCCCCGTGAGGGAGGGGGTGAAGATCTGACAGGTAGACCTGGGGTGTCCAAGGCAGAGGGTTCTCAGGTGAGGGGGGAGCCCAGTGAGGGGGAGGATGAGGGTCTGACAGGTAGACCCGGGGTGTCCGAGGCAGAGGGTTCGCAGGTGAAGAGGGAGCCCAGTGAGGGGGAGGATGAAGGTCTGACAGGAGTGTCCCCCGCGGGGTCTGAGGCGGAAGGGGTACGGAGATCTCAGAGGAGTAGGTGCTCCCCAGAGCGGTTGACAGATGTGGTACCAGGAGAACCGAGTGTGATTTCTACTGCTCTGGGTAGTTATGTCGCTGCTTTCTGCACCTGGGTTGGGTTTTGTGTGTTGCAAGAAGCCCTGAGGAACTCTGGTAATGACATTTGCTGGTGGGGGGAGAATGTACAATGTACTGTGTATGTTAATCAAACTGGCTTCTTTGGTTTGTTAAGAGTAGGAATGATTCTTTGTTATGATAAGTGCTTTCTCTCGCAATTGTTTAGCTTTAGGATTGCTGATATCGGGATTGTATTCATTTGTTAACCAATGGGGAAATGTTATTTTGTCTTGTGGCTGGGAGTGGGGGGGTTTTGCGGTCTTTTCGGGGAGTCGGGAAGAGGACGCCGAGGAAGGTGGACGTGTGCGGCACTGCTCGGTCGACCACCCAGGTGGTCCCAGGTGCAAGGGCGTGGAGGTCGGCGGAAAGCGACGAGGGGTCGAGCGGTTCGATGGATGAGCTCCAACGATGTGCACTAAACTGACTGCACTCCGATTAAAAAAAACAAAAATACAACTGCAGATGCTGTGGATCAAGGAATACGCACACAATGCTGGGAGAACTCAGCAGGTCAGGCAACATCCGTGAGAAAAGAGTAGCCAAGGTTTCGGGCCGAGAGGGTCTTCCAGCATTGTGTGCGTATTCTCTGAACTCTGATCAGTTTTGGCGCCTTTTTACTTCATTTTATTTTCCTTCATATATACTGTATTGTTTTAATATATACATATTAACATATAAATAGTTATATTTTTAATATACTTTAAAGTATATTCTATAACGGTAGCTGGTGTGAGTTTGATATTAACTTGTTTTCCACAGCACCTGCATATACGGGAGGTGGGGTTGGAGAATGGCTGGAGTTCATCCCCGAGACATATACCGGTCTGTTGGGCAGGTGTTACATTGGCATACTCAATAAATCTATAGAATAATAACCTTAACAGGATCAGTGAAAGACCTCATCAACTTGGGTGTACAACAAGTGTACAAAAGACAGCAAACTGTGCAAATAGATAAAGAAGGAATAATAATAATAATAATAAATAAGCAATAAATATCGAGAACATGAGATGAAGAGTCCTTGTAAATAAGTCAATATTTAAGGGTCTTGCTATTAATACCTCAGATTTGGTTGATGAAACACTATCTGCAAATGATCAGCATCCCACTGTATCCTTCAGCAGGCCGCTACCCGATCAAAATCACCAATCATCTTTGTTTCACCTGTGAGCTTAACCTCCACCTATCTACTCTGAAGCATGTTCAGTTTCCAGGGCCTGAAAGACTTCTTGCTGACCTCTTTCTGACACAGAATTTTGACCTTTCTAAAGAGTCAAAGTTGTTTGTAACAAATTTAAACTCCCAACTAATATTGTCATAGGGTGGGGGCGTTGAGAACGGACCCAAATGCAAGACACAGACACTGAAGTACTAGGCACAGGACTAGGTGTGACAAGAAAGCAAGGGAAGAGGGGAAGAAATGATGCCAGACAAGACACAGGCCCTGAACGAGACTAGGATACAGGGCCTGGGCTAGGACTAGACTAGGAAAGCGGGACCTGGATGAGGAACTAGGGACCTGGAACCTGGACAAGGACTCAGAGCCAGAGACTGGACAGGGACCCGGAACCTGGGTCTTGACTCGGGCTCGGACTCCGGATCTAGGCGAGGACAAGATGTGGCAAGGCAACAGGACTGGACGAGGGCAGGACTCGGGACTCCTGGGCTGGATGGGGACATGAAGCTCAGACTCGGACTTGGGAGACTGGAATGCAGAACACAGAGCCTTGGTCTTGGGAGACAGGAACAATAGACAATAGACAGTAGGTGCAGGAGTAGGCCATTCGGCCCTTCTAGCCAGAACCACCATTCACTGTGATCATGGCTGATCATACACAATCAATACCCCATTCCTGCCCTCTCCGCATTTCCCTTGACCCCGCTATCTTTAAGAGCTCTATCTAACTCTCTCTTGAAAGCATCCATAGACTTGGCCTCCACTGCCTTCTGGGACAGAGCATTCCACATATCCAACACTCTCTGGGTGAAAAAGTTTTTCCACATCTCTGTTCTAAATGGCCTACCCCTTATTCTTAAACTGTGGCCTCTAGTTCTGGAATCACCCATCAGCGGGAACATGCTTCCTGCCTCCAGCGTGTCCAATCCCTTAATATTAGACAATAGACAATAGGTGCAGAAGTAGACCATTCGGCCCTTCGAGCCTGTACCGCCATTCTGAGATCATGGCTGATCATCTACTATCAATACCCGGTTCCTGCCTTGTCCCCATATCCCTTGATTCCCCTATCCATAAGATACCTATCTAGCTCCTTTTTGAAAGCATCCAGAGAATTGGCCTCCACTACCTTCCGAGGCAGTGCATTCCACACCCCCACAACTCTCTGGGAGAAGAAGTTTTTCCTTAACTCTGTCCTAAATGACCTACCCCTTATTCTTAAACCATGCCCTCTGATACTGGACTCTCCCAGCATCTGGAACATATTTCCTGCCTCTATCTTGTCCAATCCCTTAATAATCTTATATGTTTCAATCAGATCCCCTCTCAATCTCCTTAATTCCAGTGTGTACAAGCCCAGTCTCTCTAACCTCTCTGCGTAAGACAGTCCAGACATCCCAGGAATTAACCTTGTGAATCTACGCTGCACTTCCTCTACAGCCAGGATGTCCTTCCTTAACCCTGGAGACCAAAACTGTACACAACACTCCAGGTGTGGTCTCACTAGGGCCCTGTACAAATGCAAAAGGATTTCCTTGCTCTTGTACTCAATTCCCTTTGTAATAAAGGCCAACATTCCATTAGCCTTCTTCACTGCCTGCTGCACTTGCTCATTCACCTTCAGTGACTGATGAACAAGGACTCCTAGATCTCTTTGTATTTCTCCCTTACCTAACTCTACACCATTCAGATAATAATCTGCCTTCCTGTTCTTACTCCCAAAATGGATAACCTCACACTTATTCACATTAAACGTCATCTGCCAAGTATCTGTCCACTCACCCAGCCTATCCAAGTCACCCTGAATTCTCCTAACATCCTCATCACATGTCACACTGCCACTCAGCTTAGTATCATCAGCAAACTTGCTGATGTTATTCTCAATGCCTTCATCTAAATCGTTGATGTAAATCGTAAACAGCTGTGGTCCCAATACCGAGCCCTGTGGCACCCCACTAGTCACCACCTGCCATTCCGAGAAACACCCATTCACCACTACCCTTTGCTTTCTATCTGCCAACCAGTTTTCTATCCATGTCAATATCTTCCCCCCAATGCCATGAGCTCTGATTTTACCCACCAATCTCCTATGTGGGACCTTATCAAATGCCTTCTGAAAATCGAGGTACACTACATCCACTGAATCTCCCTTGTCTAACCTCCTGGTTACATCCTCAAAAAACTCCAATAGATTAGTCAAGCATGATTTGCCCTTGGTAAATCCATGCTGGCTCGGCCCAATCCTATCACTGCTATCTAGATATGCCACTATTTCATCTTTAATAATGGACTCTAGCATCGTCCCTACTACTGATGTTAGGCTGACAGGTCGATAGTTCTCTGTTTTCTCCCTCCCTCCTTTCTTAAAAAGTGGGATAACATTAGCCATTCTCCAATCCTCAGGAACTGATCCTGAATCTAAGGAACATTGGAAAATGATTACCAATGCATCTGCAATTTCCAGAGCCACCTCCTTTAGTAACCTAGGATGCAGACCATCTGGACCTGGGGATTTGTTAGCCTTCAGTCCCATCAGTCTACTCATCACTGTTTCCTTCCTAATGTCAATCTGTTTCATTTCCTCTGTTACCCTATGTCCTTGGCCCATCCATACATCTGGGAGATTGCTTGTATCTTCCCTAGTGAAGACAGATCTAAAGTACTTATTAAATTCTTCTGCCATTTCTCTGTTTCCCCATAACAATTTCACCCAATTCATTCTTCAAGGGCCCAACATTGTTCTTAACTATCTTCTTTCTCTTCACATACCTAAAAAAGCTTTTGCTATCCTCCTTTATATTCCTGGCTAGCTTGCGTTCGTACCTCATTTTTTTCTCCCTGTATTGCCTTTTTAGTTAAGTTCTGTTGTTCCTTAAAAATTTCCCAATCATCTGTCTTCCCACTCACCTTAGCTCTGTCATACTTCCTTTTTTTTTTAATGCTATGCAATCTCTGACTTCCTTTGTCAACCACTGTGGCCCCTTTCCCCCCTTTGAATCCTTCCTTCTCCGGGAGATGAACTGATTTTGCACCTTGTGCATTATTCCCAAGAATATTCTTATATGTTTCAATCAGATCCCCTCTCATCCTTCTAAATTCCAGTGTATACAAGCCCTGTTGCTCCAATCTTTCAACATATGATAGTCCCGCCATTCCGGGAATTAACCTTGTGAACCTATGCTGCACTCCCTCAATAGCAAGCATGTCCTTCCTTAAATTTGGAGACCAAAACTGCACACAGTACTCCAGGTGGGGTCTCATCAGGGCCCTGTACAGCTGCAGAAGGACCTCTTTACTCCTATACTCAATTCCTCTTGTTATAAAGGCCAGCATGCCATTAGCTTTCTTCACTGCCTGTTGTACCTGCATGCTTGCTTTCATTGACTGATGTACAAGAACACCTAGATCTCGTTGTACTTCCCCTTTTCCTAACATGACTCCATTTAGATAGTAATCTGCCTTCCTGTTCTTGCCACCAAAGTGGATAACCTCACATTTATCCACGTTAAACTGCATCTGCCATATATTTGCCCACTCACCCAACCTGTCCAAGTCACCCTGCATTCTTATAACATCCTCATGACATTTCACACTGCCACCCAGCTTTGGGTCATCGGCAAATTTGCTAATGTTACTTTTAATCCCTTCATCTAAATCATTAATGTATATTGTAAACAGCTGCGGTCCCAGCACCGAAGCTTGTGGTACCCCACTGGTCACAGCCTGCCATTCCGAAAGGGACCCATTAATCGCTACTCTTTAGTTTCCTGTCAGCCAGCCAATTTTCAATCTGTGTCAGTACTCTGCCTCCAATACCATGTGCCTTAATTTTGCCCACTAATCTCCTATGTGGGAATTTATCAAAAACTTTCTGTAAGTCCAGGTACACTACATCCACTGGCTCTCCCTTGTCTATTTTCATAGTTACATCCTCAAAAAACTCCAGAAGATTAGTCAAGCATGATTTTCCCTTCATAAATCCATGCTGACTCGGACTGATCCTTCTACTGCTATCCAAATGTGTCATAATTTCTTCTTTTATAATTGACTCCAGCATCTTTCCCACTACTGACATCAGACTAACCGGTCTATAATTCCCTGTTTTCTCTCTCCATCCTTTCTTGAAAAGTGCGACAACATTAGCCACCCTCCAATCCGCAGGAACTGATCCTGAATCTATAGAACATTGGAAAATGATTACCAATGCATCCACGATTTCTAGAGCCACCTCCTTAAGTACCCTGGGATGCAGACCATCAGGTCCCTGGGACTTATCAGCCTTCAGACCCAACAGTCTATCCAACACCGTTTCTTGCCTAATAGAAATTTCATTCAGTTCATCCATTACCCTAGTTCCTTTGGCCACTATTACATCTGGGAGATTGTTTGTGTCTTCGCTAGTGAAGACAGATCCAAAGTACCTGTTCAACTGCCATTTCCTTGTTCCCCATAATAAATTCACCCATTTCTGACTTCAATGGCCTAATTTTGGTCTTAACTATTTTTTTGCTTTTCACATACCTAAAGAAGCTTTTACTATCCTCCTTTATATTCTTGGCTAGTTTATCTTCGTACCTCATTTTTTCTCCGCATATTGCCTTTTTTGTTATCTTCTGTTGCTCTTTAAAAGCTTCCCAGTCCTCCGGCTTCCCGCTCATCTTTGCTATGTTATACTTTTCTTTTCTTTTTATACTGTCCTTTACTTCCCTCGTCAGCCATGGCCGCCCCTTACTTAGGATCTTTCTTCCTCTTTGGAATGAACTGATCCTGCACCCTCTGCATTATTCCCAGAAATTGTTGTACCCATTGTTGTTCCACTGTCTTCCCTGCTAGGGTATTGTTCCATTGAATTTTGGCCAGCTCCTCCCTCATAGCTGATTAGTTCCCTTTGTTCAACTGTAATACTGACACATCCGATTTTCCCTTCTCCTTCTCAAATTGTAGGTTAAAACATATCATATTATGGTCACTACCTCCTAATGGCTCCTTTGCCTCGAGGTCCCTGATCAAATCTGGTTCATTGCACAACACTAAATCTAGAATTGCCTTCTCTCTGGTAGGCTCCAGTACAAACTGTTCTAAGAATCCATCTCGGAGGCACTCCACAAACTCCCTTTCTTGGGGTCCAGTACCATTCTGATTCTCCCAGTCTACCTGCATGTTGAAATCCCCCATGACAACTGTATCATTACCTTTGCGACATGCCAATTTTAACTCGTCATTCAACTTACACCCTACATCCAGACTACTGTTTGGGGGCCTGTAGATAACTCCCATTAGGGTCTTTTTACCCTTAGAATTTCTCAGTTCTAGCCATACTGACTCTACATCCCCAGATTCTATGTCCCCCCTCGCAAGGGACTGAATATCATTCCTCACCAACAGAGCCACCCCGCCCCCTCTGCCAGTCAGTCTGTCCTTTCGATAAGATGTATATCCTTGAATATTCATTTCCCAGGCCCTGTCCGCTTGAAGCCATGTCTCTGTTATTCCCACAACATCGTACTTGCCAATTTCCAACTGAGCCTCAAGCTCATCTACTTTATTCCTTATACTTCATGCATTCATATATAATACTTTTAACACCAAACGCAGAGCCAGGACCCCTCCTTGGGAACAGGACGTAGGGCCGGGACTCATACACAGAAAGCTGATCATGACGAGACGGTTCTCAACTCAAGACAGTGGCAAACAGCCGGACCTACTTAGCAAAGGTGAGGACACAAAGAGACAATTCCAAGCAACGAAAGACGGTTCCTTACCTAGACACAGGAAGGCTCCGTTCTTGCTCCGGCGGTAGAACTTGACGGCGAGAACAGGCGAGGCTCCAGGCGAAAGGTAGCAGGCGAGGCTCCAGCCAAGGGCTACAGAAAGGAAGGGAAGGAAACAGTCCAGCCTCAGGGTAACAGCAAAGGCAGCCTGGCTTACCCAACAGCAGCGAGGACAGGATACTGACGAGACAAACCAGCCCCCACACTCAAACCCAGGGCCACTTATATTCCAGTCCCAAGATGAGCATCAGGTGCCTGTGATTAAGCCCAACTGAAACAAGGGACAGCTGGAAGACCCGGAATCCACGGACCGGACCGTGAACCGGAACATGGTCTTCACAGACCGGACCATGACAAATATTCCTTGCTCAGCTTCTGTTTGTGAACAAGAACCAATATTCAGTTCTTAATGCAACTTGCAAGCAGGAATCAGTTTGAAGTTAAAAACACAGCTTTGCAAATAAAGTTGTTTACAAAGTGCAGGCTGCTGGTGTCAGGAACTTGACCCAAAAGCAGAGCAGCAGAGACTTTAACACAAAATGGTACCTTACCAATAAATTGCAAGTAACAAGACATAAGGGGCCATAAAACAAGAGAGGACAGATACCTAACACAACAAGGCAAAAAGGTAGTTAAAGGCTAGCTTCAGCCGATTGAGACTGGCTGGCTCAATGCGAGGAACAAAAGAGTGGATGAGAGCTGGGTTCAAATAGGCTGCAGGTGATGAGTTGGAAACGAATGGCAAGAGACTCCTGTTAGCTGGGTGGAGACTAGGAGGTTCCTGCCTGTGCAGGCCTGACAGGAGCCCCCTCCTACATCTGGCACCCAATGGCCCAGGATCATCTGGATCCCTCAGGTGGAATTTTCGATGAGCGATGGATCCAAAGTGAAACTGGATGGCGCCGAAGACCTCTCCTCCAGGTCGTACCTTCCTAGTCAACCAGATACTGCACACCCCGTCCACAACAACGTGAATCCATCAACCAGCGAACATTGTACACTGGACCACCTTCCACCATCCTTGGTTCCAGGTGTGCAGGCTCTGGAGGGTTGAGTTCTCCATGGACAATGGGCTTGAGGCAGGACACTTGGAAGGTAGGTGTGATCCTCAGGGACAATGGCAGCTGGACACAGTTAGTGAGTGGGCTGATGTGACCAGTGTGAACTGGGGTGAGAGCTTGTGGTGCGTATGGGCAGATTTCAGGTGGACAGCCAGACATCGTCCCCAGGCTGGAGTAGTCTGGCTGGGGGGTCAGCCTGGCAGCAGCAGGCATGGCTGGCAGCTCCGTGCCCTCTTCCAAGCATTACGGCATTGGCGAAACAGGGCCCTGGCTAGTGGGACCTCCACCATTGGCTCTTCCACAGGGAAAAACAGGAGTTTGTAGCTGCGAAGCACTTCAAAGGGTGACATACCTGTGATAGAGGAGGTGTGTAGATTGCAGGGCAGTTCAGTGGTTTCCTGCTGCTCTGGGATTGTGTTCTCCTGTGGACGGATGGCTTCCTTTAGATGAGCGTACTCTGCTAGATCAATTATTAGTTCACCCATCCCGTCGGGAAATATAGAGGAGGCTTGGCCCAGAAGCAGAGTAGTGGGGATGATTTAGCAGTCTACTAATAAACTGCAAAATAACAAGTCATGAGGGGCTACAAAACAAGAGAGGACAGATACTTATGATAAATGACAAGGCAACAAAGGAACTAAAGTCTAGGAGCAACTGGTTGAAGCTGGCTGGTTTGATGGGTGAGCAAGGCATGATGGGTGAACAAGGTGAGAACTGGGCTTAAATAGGCTGTGGGTGATGAGTTGGAAATGAGTGGCAGAGGACTCCTGTTTAGCTGGGTGAAGACTGGGATGTGCTTGCCTGTGCAGGTCTGACAGCTCCCACAGTGGGTCAGCAGAGTGCTGGGGGAGGGCAGGCACGGTGCTGACTGCTGAGAGATGCGGTTTACAAAGTGAAGTGCCCATGCGACTTCTTGACTCCATTAGCCAGCAGAAGGCAATGGGGTTATGCCACTTAACACATCAAAGATGGTCACAGAACTGATCTATCAATAGTTCTGAGAGTCAGCCCTCACAGCATTAATTTTGGGTATTTGGGTGCGTCCCCAGAGGCTTTTAGGCCACCTGTGTGAATTGCTTTGTCTCATCATGTGCAAATACTGTCAACTAGTGGTAAAACAGAATAAATATTAGAAAGTATCAGGGATTGTTAGGAATGACAAGGAGGATGACAGAAAGATGAACTAGAATTCATTCCTCTGCTTTCAGCTTCTGTGACAGATGTCTCGTTCGTCTGGAACTCGTTGCTATGTTCTTTTTTGTACCTGTGTTTGGAAGTCCTTAATAGTTTGTAAACCTTTTGTAATTTGGCAATCGTTTATAATTCAGATACCCTCTGTGAGTGTTAAATGTCTGTTAAGAATTATTTGTCTAAATTTAAACATGAATCATTAAAAATAAAATGGACTGTATTTAAACTTCTTTGTTAGTTAGAGGCTTCTCCTCCTTGGTAGGGAGAGGGGATCCACCACCATTCCAGCAGTGGGTATTGGCCACTAGAACTCTCCTCACTGCACATGGAAGCAAGCTAGTCCATGCGGGGGTCGATGGATACAGTATAACAGCCCTATAGTAAGGGTACCCATATACATGTACAGTATATAGGATAGGGCTTGAAATATCCTTTTGAATTTCGAGCTTTGTGGGCAGTGAATCCAATACCATCACATTACATTTTCATACAGTTCAATTATATCACAAACAGCAGACATCCATCAGGCAGGGCGGATTTCTGCAGAACACCACTAGTCAATGACTTCCAGCCAGAATAAGCCCCATTGGTCTCTGCCAATTCTGAATCGAAATAGCCAAGTCTACATGGGTCCGGTGCTTCTAGAGGAGTAACATCTATAGGTCTGCCTTCATCAATCACAGTTGTCACCTCATTGAAAACTCTTATCAAGTGAGTAAGACGTGACTTGCTCCACACAAAGTCACGTTGACTGTCCCTAATTAGACCATGGCATTCTAAATGCTCAGAAATCCTCTCCAGTGGTTTCCCTACTATTGACATGAATCTTACTGATTGATTTACCAGCAGATACTATTTCTTTTCATGAATAACAGGACAACAGTTACTCATCAGTCCTCGTGGCCAGAGAGGAATTGGAATCAGAGCCAGGTTCATTATCACAGGTGCGTATCCTCAGTGAGGGTGAGCAGTGGAAAGGGGTGATCCTGGGTCTCAACATCCCAGAGGATCTGTCCTGAGCTAAACAGACAGACAGACATACTTTATTGATCCCCAGGGAAATTGGGTTTCGTTACAGCCGCACCAACCAAGAATAATGAAGAAATATAGCAATATAAAACCATAAATAATTCAATAATAATAAGTTAATAATGCCAAGTGGAAATAAGTCCAGGACCAGCCTATTGGCTCAGGGTGTCTGACACTCCGAGGGAGGAGTTGTAAAGTTTGATGGCCACAGGCAGGAATGACTTCCTATGATGCTCAGTGTTGCATCTCGGTGGAATGAGTCTCTGGCTGAATGTACTCCTGTGCCTAACCAGTACATTATGGAGTGGATGGGAGTCATTGTCCAAGATGGCATGCAACATGGACAGCATCCTCTTTTCAGACACCACCGTCAGAGAGTCCAGTTCCACACCCACAACATCACTGGCCTTACGAATGAGTTTGTTGATTCTGTTGGTGTCTGCTACCCTCAGCCTGCTGCCCCAGCACACAACAGCAAACATGATAGCACTGGCCACCACACACTCATAGAACATCCTCAGCATTGTCCGGCAGATGTTAAAGAACCTCAGTCTCCTCAGGAAGTAGAGACAGCTCTGACCCTTCTTGTAGACAGCCTCAGTGTTCTTTGAACAGTCCAGTTTATTGTCCATTCGTATCCCCAGGTATTTGTAATCCTCCACCATGTCCACACTGACCCCTTGGATGGAAACAGGGGTCACCGGTGCCTTAGCCCTCCTCAGGTCCACCACCAACTCCTTAGTCTTTTTCACATTAAGTTGCAGATGATTCTGCTTGCACCATGTGACAAAGTTTCCCACCGTAGCCCTGTACTCAGCCTCATCTCCCTTGCTGATGCATTCAATTATGGCAGAGTCATCAGAAAACTTCTGAAGATGGCAAGACTCTGTATTGTAGTTGAAGTCCGAGGTGTAGATGGTGAAGAGAAAGGGAGACAGGACAGTCCCCTGTGGAGCCCCAGTGCTGCTGACCACTCTGTCTGACACACAGTGTTGCAAGCGCATTTACTGTGGTCTGCCAGTCAGGTAATCAATAATCCATGACACCAGGGAAGCATCCACCTGCATCACTGTCAGCTTCTCACCCAGCAGAGCAGGGCAGATGGTGTTGAATGCACTGGAGAAGTCAAAAAACATGACCCTCACAGTGCTCGCCGGCTTGTCCAGGTGGGCGTAGACACGGTTCAGCAGGTAGACGATGGCATCCTCAACTCCTAGTCGGGGCTGATAGGCGAACTGGAGGGGGTCTAAAGTTGATGCAATCACAAAGAAGGCAGTCCAGTGCCTCTACTTCATACTTAAGGAGCTTGAGAAGATTTGGACTGTCATCAAAAACTTTAATACATTTCTACATATGTACAGTGGAGAGTATTCTGTCCAGTTGCTTCGTCGCCTGCTATCAGCTGCACAGGATCACAATGGGCTGATGAAGGTTATAGACTTAGTCAGCTCCTCCATGGCATTAGCCTTGGCAGTACCCCGAGAAAGCAGCATCCATCACTAATAGTTTTTTTTAATAGGCATCCGTTAGTCTCATGAAACCATGGATTTGCACCATGGAAGGCGCAGGCCAGGGCAAGGTTGTATGGGAGACCGGCAGTTGCCCAAGCCACAAGTCTCCTCTCTCCATGCCACCGATGTTGTCCAAGGGAAGGGCACTAGGACCCAAGCAGCTTGGCACCGGTGTCATCGCAGAGCAATGTGTTGTTAAGTGCCTTGCTCAAGGACACAACACGCTGCCTCAGCTGAGGCTCGAACCAGTGACCTTCTGATCAATAGACCGATGCCTTATCCACTAGGCCATCCATCACTAAGGACTCTTAATATCCAGGACATGCCTCACCTTGTTATTATCATCGGGGAGGAGGTACAGGAGCCTGAAGTCTCAGAGATTCAAAAATCAGCTTCTTTCATTCAACTTCATATTTCTGAAAGATACATGAACCCAGTTTTTCCTTTTTTTAAAAGTTATTTATTTTATAAATTTTATAGTAGTTCTGATGTAGGAAAACAACACATTCCTGATATACAACAGCATGAATCTTTGCCAAAGTCCACCAGTCTGTCCAATAAGGGACAGACATTCGGCCCTGCATGTTGGTCCTACTTAACAATGAGATACTGGAAAAAACTGTTTTAGAAGCTTTCTGCAATTGTATTAACATTGCCCTTTTGGGAGAGACAGATTTTGCCAGTGGCTCAATATGCTCAGGGTGAGAATAAACTCCAGCCCAAGTTCAAGAGTTTTGTACCCTGTGCGGTTTGATACTCCAACGCAGCACTGAGGGAATATTGCACTGTGGAGCCCACTGGGTGAAACATTCGCCCCTGTCATGTGGCCTTTACATATTCCACAACACCATTTCATAGGGCATGGGATCCTCTGGGAGATGTGGCTGGCATTAACACAGCACATTATCTGAACAGGTTTACAGTGGGTGCAATCATGCTGGCTTTCCACTTGGCCTTGAACCACCTGGACAACAGTTATAACAACGACAAGTTGCTGTTTATTCAGTACCGCTCAGTGTTCAACATCTTCATCCGCTCAGTGCTAAACAACACGCTTCAAAACTTGGGCCACTGTGTTGCCCACAAATGGATCCTTGACTTCCTCATCAGGAGACCACAGTCAGTGCGGTTTGATAACAACATCTCCACCTCAGGGACAATCAACAGAGGAGCACGTCAAGGGTGCACGCTTAGCCCACAGCTTTACTCTCTCTCTCCACTCATGACTTTGTATCTAGACGCATCTCAAATTCTGTCTGTAAATTCGCCGGTGAAACCACTGTCGTTGGCAGGATCTGGGATGGCAACAAGGAGGACCACAAGAGTGAGATAGATTGGTGGGTTGAGTGGTGTTGCGACAACAAGCCCGCACTCAGTGTCGGCAAGACCAGGGAACTGATTGTAGACGTCAGGAAGGGGAAGACAGGAGAGCATACACTAGTCTCTTTGAGGATCAGCAGCAGGAATGATGAGCAACTCCAAGTTCCGAGTGGCTTTCCCCTGGTAGAATTCCCCCCGCACCCCAACAGTATTGAAAGTGTTATTGTGGGGAACAGCATAGGAGCACTCTGCCCTGCCCGCCTATTCCCACTCCCTTTCCTGCCAGTCATCCAACTACCAGCCTCCTGCAATTTAGGAGTGACTATCTCTCTGTAGATCTTATCTATCTCCTTCTCATTCTCCTGCATGAGACGAAGGGCATCTAGTGGCAGCTCCCATTCCATAACGGAGCAAATTAAAGAGCTGCATCTGGATGCACCTCATGCAGATATAGCTATCAGGAAGACTGGAGATCTCCCAGAACTCCCACATCTGACATAAAGAGCAGACCACTGACTCTGGAACCAATCTCACTACATGCCTTTAGCTGGACGGTAATGGACGCAAAAATAAATCTATCTTAGCCTTTTCCTCTTCATGCCAAAGCCTCAAACCCTCCATCTAACACTGGTCCACTCACACAATGGCCAATGTGGGGTAACCACTGATCTCATTAGCTATGCACAACTGGGCTGCCTGTTGAGGTACAGAAGACTGAACATAAGAACGTTGCCCTAGAGGAACCTTTCAGCTCCTCCATTCTGCTCGTCCATGTCATAATATCACAGCTGACCTGCATCTATCACCAGAAATCCCTTCTGCTTTGATCTGCGGTCTTAACTGTGGAGGGAAATGTAGTGACTCTGACTCCCTCTGACCTACCTGGAATTGGGAACTATACCAGAGGTACGGAGGATTGAACACAATGGACAAACAGGAAAAGAGATGACCATTCTCCAGTCAGTCTAACAACTCATGACAATATGCTAAATGTACCCATTATGTTCGTTGCCGACGACAACACAAAGTGCACGTCAGGTTCCCAGAACCGTGTGCTGGACGTGGACTTCTCCAGTGATGATTTCTGCCGGCACCTGACCCAGAGGTTCGTCGGCGTTCAATGACTTCATCGGCATGGCTGGGTGCCTCAGCACTGTGAACAATTCGCAAAGACAACAAACCAGCAGAGATGGTGCGGTATTTTAACTGCCATTTTACTAGAGTGAAAGATATTTTTGAAAATGGACCAGCTGTCGATGGTTGGGCTGAGATTACCATCCTGTGGAAATCCAGCTTTTAAAATAGCACAGACTGTAATTATCACTTTAATATCCAGGATGATTTTGAAATATACACCTGTACTTAAACAAAATTATTTTTCCTGAAGTACTCTCTGCCATGATACTTTGCCATGGATTTGTATAAAAACTTGCATTCATGTCTCAAAGTACAAAACTGTCAGGAGATTGTTTTAGAAAGGCTGGTTCATAAATTCCTGAACGTTTTCCTTCACTGGCAGTGCACTAGTGAAGGAGCTAAAAATCACAGTGGGACATGAGAAGGTAGACAAGGACAGGAGATTGAATAAACTCTACAACAACACATCTAGGGTCTGGGTTTTGTCAATCGCCACTTATTGCACCTCCTGTAGAGTAAAGCATAGCAACTGAAGATAACTGCTCAAACTTCGGTTCACTGTTGGCATTGTGAAGATTGATATGACACAGTGAATCTCCTTGTTGAAAGCAAATGCATATTCAGGTCTTACCCCCCTCCCAAGCCCGATGCTATCGCAGCTGGGGGCATTCCAGAGGTCAGGTTCAAATTAACCATATAACCATTGTTATGATCCCAGCCCCCTCCTTCTTGAGAATCGCAAGATCGCTATTAATTCGGGTCTTGGACCCAGGAAATGAGAGAGAATCCTCAAGGTTTTGGAATGTGTCCTGACCCCTCAGCAAGACAAAGCAACGGATTTGGCCATTGTTTCTTGGAGACACCTTTGTGGATTGCGATCCTATACTACGTGCCAGCTCTCAGGGCAACGTGGGCTGGGCTACGGGGAGAGATTGCATCATCCCAACCTGATTGACATCTGAGACCCCGTGAGTCCAGATAAAAAGAGGGGCTGTAGAGACGGCCCCTCAGACACACCAGAAGAGACGCTAGCGATCCCGTATAGCGGGCAGCCATTTGAAGGAAGCCACGTGTGTTCGGTTCCCAGGCTTGGGAGCTGGTGGCTGATACCACAGAAACGAGTTTCTGTAACTAACGGGGAACCAATTCCCCCGACACATCGGATCGGCCTCATCAAAAGACCCGGGCAAGTTTCTCTTATCACAAATCTCTCTCTCTCTCCAACCAGTGAAAACCCAGCGGTCCCCAAAGGCTAAAGCCTGCATGAACTTGAGAGACTTTTATAATTCCATGGGACAATATTTTTACCCCTAGACAAAACGATAGAGCTACTTCTTATTGATGATTATTGCTATACCTGCGCTTTAGATTGAGTATTGACGACGTATATTATCTGAATGTTTGTATTAACCTTACTTTTGTGCCCCTTTATAAATAAAAACTTTTAAAAATAGTACCATCAGACTTCAACGGGCCTCTCTATCTTTGCTGGTAAGTGACCCAGTTACGGGGTTCGTAACACCATATAACAATTACAGCACGGAAACAGGCCATCTCGGCCCGTCTAGTCCGTGCCAAACGCTTACTCTCACCTAGTCCCACCGACCTGCACTCAGCCCATAACCCTCCATTCCTTTCCTGTCCATATACCTATCCAATTTTTTTTAAATGACAATATCGAACCTGGCTCTACCACTTCTGCTGGAAGCTCATTCCACACAGTTACCACTCTCTGAGTAAAGAAGCTCCCCCTCATGTTACCCCTAAACTTTTGCCCCTTAACTCTCAACTCATGTCCTCTTGTTTGAATCTCCCCTACTCTCAATGGAAAAAGCCTATCCACGTCAACTCTATCTATCCCCCTCATAATTTTAAATACCTCTATCAAGCCTCCCTCAACCTTCTTCGCTGCAAAGAATAAAGACCTAACTTGTTCAACCTTTCTCTTAGGTGCTGAAACCCAGGTAACATTCTAGTAAATCTCCTCTGTACTCTCTCTATTTTATTGACATCTTTCCTATAATTCGGTGACCAGAACTGGACACAATACTCCAAATTTGGCCTCACCAATGCCTTGTACAATTTTAACATTACATCCCAACTCTTACACTCAATGCTCAGATTTATAAAGGCCAACATACCAAAAGCTTTCTTCACCACCCTATCCACATGAGATTCCACCTTCAGGGAACTATGCACCATTATTCCTAGATCACTCTGTTCTACTGCATTCCTCGATGCCCTACCATTTACCATGTATATAAATTCCAGTGATATTCTGTAAGGAATCTGCACGTCCTCCCTTTGGAATACATGGGTCTTCCCTGGGCGCTCCAGTTCCCTCCCACCATCCAAAAACATACTAAGTAGGTTACTTGGTCATTGTAAATTGTCCCGTGATTAGGTTATGGTTCATCAGGGTTGCTGGGACAGCATGGATTGGAGGGCCAGAAAGGCCTACTCCATGCTGTATCGCTAAATAAAATGAGATAAATAAAGGCACGTGGTAGCTTACTGCGCTTGGAATTCATTGAGTCAATGGCGCGTTTGACAGCAGGGTTCTGTGGATCCACCAACTGCACCAGCGTTCTGACATTATACTCAAAATATGGACCCATCAGCACATAACTCTCTTGCCATTTGTCTGTCGTGAGCTTTGTGTTTGTTTGAATCACTGTGTAGGTACCTCCAGCTGGAGACAGAAAGTGGAACTGTTATAAAATATCCACAGTAGCCCAGTGACAGACATACTCTAGGACACGTAGTACGTAACATCAGTGCATTTGTCCTGAAGAATTGTAGGATGTGACCAAATGTCCCGTGCCATTGCAGAGTTCAGCCTGAGCTCACCTGCTCACGTGACAAAATAGACTCCAATACTGGCAATCACCAAGCTTTTTATTTAATAGAGCACTACTAGTTTGTTGGGGAACGCGCAGCACCTCTGTGTCTGAGAATCAGACCTCAACCCTGGTGCCAGTGTTGGGAATGTCTCGGATCAGGAACAGGATGTTCTGCAAGGGATGGAGAATTGCCAACGCCTTAAAGCACTTCGGTGCAGATGATGTAGATAGAAAGAGGGACGAGGTCCTGCAAAATGAATTTTGGAGTGTTAGGCAGGATCTCTGAGATGTGATCTCCACGTTGCACATGTTGGTGAGGATGGAGAGAGGAGAACCAGACTCATCACCTTGTAGCTACAGAGCTGGTACAGGAGGGAGAGCCTTGGGTCAATGGGTTACTTCTGGGCTTGGTGGGGCCTGTACAGACACAGATAGAAGGGGTGGTGAAGCCAAGCAACATGCTAGTCTTCACTGGTCAGAGCACAGAGTAGCAGAGTTGGCTGGTTCTATCAGAACTTTACAAGACACTGGTTAGGCTGTACTTGGAGCACTGTGCGCAGTCCTGATTGCTACCCATTAGGAAAGATGTGATTACAGCGGGGAGAGTGAAGGAGGGGTTCACCAAGATGCTCTCTGCATTGGCGCACATCAGTTATGGGGAGAGACTGGACAGGGTGAGTTCGCTTTCCCTGGAGCAAAGGAGGCTAAATGATGGTGTGACAGAGGTAGATAAGTATTAAAGGCTCAGCCACAGCAGATCCCAGCATGAGCCCTCACTGTACACCACTACCATAGACCTCAGAGGAACAGCCAGCAAGCACAGACGCCTATGACCATCTCCAACAAAGTCTGCTCATCAATCTGTGTCATTCCTATGGTCACCCACCATCAACATCCTAGCAGGGTCACCATGGAACACTGCTCAGCAGGCCAGCTGCCCTGAGCAGTAGAGAGAAGATCAGAGAGTTGACGCTCCATCAAGCTGCCTGCCTCTTGAATGGGTAATGCCACTTGGAGCTTCATCAGGGTCCATTCACGTGGACCAATTGACAAGCTGGGCGGCTAATTAGTGTCAGTGCAACCCTCACAAAATGCTGGAGGATTCCAGCAAGCCAGGCAGCATTTATGGAAAAAAGTGCAGTCAATGTTTCAGGCCCGGCCTGCTGAGTTCCTCCGGCATTTTGCGTGTGTTGCTTGGAATTCCAGCATCTGCGGATTTTCTCTTGTTAGTGTCAGTACAACCTACTTTTGGCAAGAGTTGTTTTCACACCCACCTCAACCACTTTGGTAGCTCATTCTGCATACACATTCTCCTCTGTATGAATTTAACCCCTAGTTTCCTCTTAAATCTTTACAAATCTTTCCTCTCTCACCTTGAACCTGTGCCTCTAATTCCTTGATTCCCTTTCCCTGAGAAAGAAAGAGTGTTTTCACTTGATCTATGATGTTTCTCATAACATTATATAGGATCATAAGACCCGAAGAGATAGGAGCAGAATTAGGTTATTTGACCCATTAAGCATTCCATCATGGCTGATTCATTATGCCCCTCAATCCTGCCTTCACTCCATAACCTTTGACACCCTTACTGATCAAGAACCTTTAAATATACTCAATGACTTGGCTTCCACAGCCATCTCTGCAAAAAAATTCACAGATTCACCACCCTCTGGCTAAAGAAATTCCTCCTTATCTCTGTTCTAAAGGACATCCTCTATTCTGAGGCTGTGCCCTCAGTTCCAAGACTCCCCCCACTCTAGGAAACATCCTCTCCACACTCGCTCTATCTAGGCCTTTCAATATTTGATGGGTTTCAATGAGATCCTCTCTCGTTCTTCTAAATTTCAGCAAGTAATAATAACTTTATTTGTAGAGCACTTTCCATACAGATGATCTAGTTCAAAGCACTTTACAATGGGATAAAGTGCAGACATGAAATTAAAAGACAAAAAGAGGTTAGTTAAAAGCAAGGTTAGATAAATAAGTTTTAAGCTGGTGTTTAGAAGTGCCATCTGAGTCTGCATCCCTTATAGTTGAGGAGCATAGTGCAAAAAGGTTGACCCACCACTTATCTTTTGAGGGAGATTGTTTACGTTTAAGAGACTGACAGATAAGAGTACAGGCCCAGAGCCATCAAATTCGTCTTGTCCATTAAACCTCTCATTCCCGTGGTCATTCTGTTGAACCTCCTCTGGACCTTCTCCGATGCCCAAAACTGCCGACAATATTTCAAGTGCGGTCTGACCAATGCCTCAAAGTGGACCCAGAAGGGCAATGTATATGCCCAAATTAATGCTAAGTGCAGAGAGTTGTGTGGAAATGCAAACTTCTCCATATAGATAGAAAGAGCAGAAATGCAGACTATTGGTTAAGGTTTGTTAAATGTCAGAGTCCACAGGGTATTCTATATCCTGATGCACAGAACTTAAGAAGTTAGCGTGTGGATGAGGAAATAATTGAAGAGACAAAGGAAAGCATCAAAGTTCAAATTCAACTCTGAGATTCATTTTCTTGTGGGCATTCTAAGTAAATGCGAAGGAACACACTAGAATCAGTGAAAAGCTGCATACAAAGATGGACAAACAAGCAATGTGCAAAAGGCATCAAATTGTACAAATACAAAAAAAGAGAAAACAAAATAATAATAGATTAATTAATATTGAGAACATGAGTTGTAGAGTCCTTGAAAGTGAGACAATAGGTTGTGGAATCAGTTCAGAGCTGGGGTGAGTGAAGTTATCTACTCTGGTTCTGGAGCCTGATGGTTGAAGGGTAATAACTGTTCCTGAACCTGGTGGTGTGGGAATGAAGGCTCCTGTACCTCCTTTCTGATGGCAGCAGTGAGAAGAGACCATGGGCTGTTGGGAGATCCTCGATGATGTCTGCTACTTTCCTTCAACAGTACTCCTTGTAGGTGTGCTCAATGAACTGTGGGAGTTGCTTTACCTGTGATGGACTGGGCATGTCTACTCCATTTTGTAGAATTTTCCATTCATGGGCATTGGTGCTACCATACCAGGCTGTGATGCAACCGGACAGTATATTCTCCATGGCACATCTATAAAAGTTTGTCAAAGTTTTGGATGACCTTTATTGCAAAGATAGTAGAGACCAGGAGTAAGTTAGTCTTGCCACAACCCAGGGATAAGACTTTGTGAGTTCACTTAATCTATACATTCACGACTTTATACACCACTATAAAGTCATCACTTAATCTCCTATGTTTGAAGAATAAGGTCCTAGAATGACCAACATCTTCCTATTAGTCAAGCCATCAAGAACTGGCAAGTTCCTCATGAATCTTTCATGTAATCTTTCCATTTTATAGATGTATTTCCTGCAACAGGGTGACCAGAATTGAACACAATACTCCAATGTGGTCTCGCCACCCAACTCTCTCCCAATCAGGGGAGGATACACAATACTCCAATGTGGTCTCGCCACCCAACTCTCTCCCAATCAGGGGAGGATACACAATACTCCAATGTGGTCTCGCCACCCAACTCTCTCCCAATCAGGGGAGGATACACAACACACACACAAAATGTTGGAGGAACTCAGCAGGCCAGGCACCTATGGAAAAGAGTAAACAGTTGACTTTTCGAGCCGAGACCCTTCATCAGCACAGGAAACAAAGATGAACTCAGAGCAGGTAGGTGGGGTGGAGGGGAGGAAGAAGAACAAGATGGTAGCTGTTAATTGAAACCAGGAGTGGGGGATGGGTGAAGTAAGGAGCCGGGAAGTTGATTGCTGAAAGAGATAAAGGGCTGGTGAAGGGGAAATCTGATAGGAAAGTATAGAAGACCATGGAAGCAAGGAAAGGGGAAGGAGCACCAGAGGGAGGTGATGGACAGGAATGGAGTTAAGGTGAGAGAGGGAAATGGGAATGGGGGAATGGTGAAATGAAGGGGGGGCGATTATCAGAAGTTTGAGAAATCCATGTTCATGCCATCAGGATGGAGGCTACCAGATGGAAGGTAAGGTGTTGCTTCAACCTGATTGGGTTTTCATCGCAGCAATAGAGGAGGCCATGGACCGGCATGTTGATGGGAATGGGAAGTATACACAATACTCCAAATGTGAGCCATCAGTCAACTCTTTCCCAATCGAGCAACTGAATCCCGGTCTCCCATGAGCTACCCACTGTCAGCAGGAAGGAACAAGGACTAATTAAGTTGTTTTCTCTGGAGAAGCAAGGACTGAGTGGAGATCTGATAGAAACACACAATTAGAGAGTCATAGGTAGGGGAGACAGTCAGAATATCTTTTTCCCCAAGGTAGAAATGCCAAATACTAGAGAACACGTAGGTGAGGTGAAAGTTTAAAGGAGACGTATGGGACAAAGTACAATTCACTGACTGAGTTCCAGGTGAGGGGAGGAGAAGGGGTGGGACTTTGTACAGCTGAGTGAGCTGACAGGTATATTAAAGGCACCGTCTGCCTCAGTGGCAACAGACACAGCACCCAGGAAGCGGCTGACACATTGGCTCAGCCCCCGGCAATAACCGAAGGCAAGGAGCTCCCTGTCCTGCACTCCTCCTCTGCCCGCTGGCATCGTTGCTCACCGTCCACAGAAGAAAACTGTAAGTTGCCATGAACTTTTTCATTTCATTAAAGAAATCTGTTCATAATTTAACGTTTGTTGTCAGAACCCTTACCAGTGGCCAGTTCATTGTGAGATGGACATAGACCCACCACAGCCCCACCAAACAATGGCCTCTCATCTGCATTAAGCCCAACTTCCAGCACTTGACCTTCTGAGGGATTCAAGTGTTCATCAAGAAACTTCTTAAATGCTGTCAGTGACCCCAGTACAACCACACTGTCCAGCAGTGAATTCCAGGTACTCACAACTTTCTGGGTGAAAGAGATCCCCTTGTATCCTCCCTGAACCTCTTCCCACTTACTCTAAATCTATAGTCACTTGCTTTGTCCACCACTGATATGGGGAAAAATGCTTCTAATCCACACTGTCTACACTAACTAGTGACAAGTAGCAAATCCATAATCATTCAATCGACAGCAACTGATTACTTAGATTAATAACGTCTTTTTCCCCCGCAGTCATGAATCATGAGCAAGAGAGGAGTCCATGACAGAGATTAAAAAAGGAGTGTCTTGTGGCAGTTTCATTGCGGCACAATCAAATAGTGATTCATTTGCCAGGGCGAATAAAAATAGGGTAGGGACAAGTGGAGAGGCCATGTGTGAAAGGACTAGGTTTAGGGTGAGGTAACTGTCAGGAGAGGGAATGGAAATGGGCAGCCATTGCAAAGTATCCCTGTGGCCGTTCCCCTCGATAATAAGTATACTGTTTTGGATACTGTTGGGGAAGAGTTTCACCGACTGGGTCTCTGGCACTGTGGCTCAGAAGGGAAAAGGGTTGAAGAGGACTGCATAGTGATGTGGAATTCCATATACAGAGAAGCAGATGAAGGATTCTGTGAATGCAACAGAGACAGGTGGATATGTTGCCTCCTGGGTGCCTGAGTCCTGGGACGTTTTGGAACTGCTCCACAGTGTTCTGAAGAGGCAGTCACGGTACATATTGGCACCAATGACATGGGTAGCAAAAGGGAGGAAATCCTGTCGAAGTTTAGGGAGGTAGGTAGAAAGCTGAGAAACAGGACCTCCAGGGTAGTAATCTCTGGATTGCTGCCTGTGCCAGATGCCAGTGAGGGTGTAAACGATGATTTGGCAGATGAATATGTGGTTGAGGGACTGGTGCAGAGAGCAGGGGTTCATATTTCTGGATTATTGGGATCCCTTCTGGGGAAGATATGACCTGTACGAAAGAAATGGGTTACACCGGAACCTGAGAGGGACCTTGCCGACAGCTTTGCTAGAGGTGTTGGGGAGGGTTTAAACTAATTTTACAGGGTGGTGAAAACCAGAGTGGTAGGGCTGAGGATGGTACAAGCACAGACAGTGTGTGGTTAGACTGTGAGGAAGGACAGGCAGATGTTAGGACAAAATCGCAGTCAGTGGGATTAGTTGAAACGTAACATGGGGACAAAATTGAAAAGGACAATGAATACAGAACTGAAGGCATTATATTTGAATGCATGCAGTTTATGGAATCAAGTAGATGATCTTGTACGCAGCTAGAGATTGGCAGGTATGATGTTGTGGGCATCACTGAGCCATGGCTGAAAGAAGATTATAGTTGGGAATTTAACGTCCAAGAATACACAGTGTATCAAAAGGTCAGGCAAATCGGCAGAGGGGTGGCAGGGCTGAATTGGTAAAAAATGGAATCAAATCCTTAGAAAGAGGTGACATAGGATTGAAAGATGTAGAATCCTTGTGGGTAGAAATAAGAAACTGCAAGGGTAAAAAGACCCTCAGGGGAGTTATATAGAGGCCACCGAGAAGTAGCCAGGATGTTGGCTACAAATTACAATGGGTGATAGAAAAGGCGTGTCAAAAGGGCAATGTTACAATAGTCATGAGAGACTGCAATGTGCAGGGAAATTGGGAAAGCCAGGTCGGTGCTGGGTCTCAAGAGAGAATTTGAAGAAAGCTTATGCCATGGCTTTTTAGAGCAACTTGTGGTTGAGCTCACTAGGGGATCCGCTGTTCTGGATTGGGTGCTCTGTAATGAACTGGATTTGATTAGGTATATATATATATACATATAGGCATCTGTTAGTCTCGAGAGACCATGGATTTGTGCCTTGGGCACAGGCCTGGGCAGGGTTGTATGGGAGACCAGCAGTTGCCCAAGCTGCAGGCCTTCCCCTCTCCACGCCACCAATGTTGTCCAAGGGAAGGGCACTAGGACCCAAGCAGCTTGGCACCGGTGTGGTCGCAGAGCAATGTGTGGTTAAGTGCCTTGCTCAAGGACACAACACACTGCCTTCACTAGACTGATGCCTTAACCATTTGGCCATGTGCCAACACAATTAGAGAGCTTTAGGTAAAGGGACCCTTAGGAGGCAGTGATCATAATATGATAGAATTCACCCAGAAATATTGAAAGACCTAGATAGAGTGGATATGGAGAGGATGTTTCCTATAGTGGGGGACTGTCGGGCAAGAGGACACAACCTCAGAATAGAGGGACAATCAATTAGAACAGAGATTAGGAGGAATTTCTGTAACTAGACAATGACAAATCTGTGGAATTCATTGCCACAGGTGGCTGTGGAGGGCAGGTCATTGGGTATAATAAAGGCAGAAGTTGATAGGTTCTTGATTATTCAGGGCGTGAAATGTTATAGGAAGAGGCCAGAAGAATGGGGTTGAGAGGAAAATGGATCAGCCATGATGAAATGGCGGAGTGGACTCGATGGGCTGAATGGCACAATTCTTATGGTGTGTGTGTGTGTGTGTGTGTGTGTGTGTGTGTGTGTGTGTGTGTGTGTGTGTGTGTGTGTGTGTGTGTGTGTGTGTGAGTGTGAGTGTGTGTGTGTGTGCATGAGTGTGTGTGTGTGTGTGTGTGTGTGAGTGAGTGTGAGTGTGTGTGTGCGTGTGTGCGAGTGTGTATGTGAGTGTGAGTGTGTGTGTGTGTGCATGTGTGTGTGTGTGTGAGTGAGTGTGTGTGTGTGCGCGTGTGTGCGAGTGTGTATGTGTGTGTGTGTGAGTGTGAGTGTGTGTGTGTGCATGAGTGTGTGTGTGAGTGAGTGTGAGTGTGTGTGTGCGTGTGTGCGAGTGTGTATGTGTGTGTGTGTGTGTGTGTGTGTGTGTGTGTGTGTGAGTGTGTGTGTGCGTGTGTGCGAGTGTGTATGTGTGTGTGTGAGAGAGAGAGTGAGTCTGGGTGTGAGTTGATTGCCAGGTACATCCTTGAGTAAGAACCAGTCCCATTGGCAGAATGCAACTCCATTGGTTTCACACAAGCTGCAGCCGCAACCTGCCCTGTGTTTCACCGTGGGCCTGAAACAAACATTCAGGCCGTTGTTTCTTGTTTCTCTCACAGGTCATGGAGTCTTGGTCCTATGCTCGAGTGCTGCTGGTGGTTCTGGGACTGGTACTGAGCTGCGTCCCAGCCTCATATGCTGAAGCTGTTCCTGCCTCAGCTGAAGACGAAGAGAGGTAAAATCCCCTCAGGAACAGCTGCTGTTGCCCACGTGCCATCTGTATTAAACGCTGAGAAGGTCATGGAAGCTGGGAATTCAGGGAGAGAATAGTGATGTCTTGGATCATGTCCATGAGAAGAGAGAGGAGGTGCAGGTGGTCTTAACTCACAAAAAGGGGCTGAACCAAGTGCATTGTGGGAAACCAGGGGAGACATAAAACAGAGGCCCTGACAGAGATATTTGACTGTGATTGACATGTGTCAGTCGCTGAGAAGAACATCAGACTGGCACTTGACAAAGCCAAACACTTCCAACACGGTTTCCTGGGAGACAGTTGGAACTAAGAATTTACAGGACATTTCCATTGCTCTGATAATGTTGCCGCATCTCTGCAGTTCAGTGCCTCTGCTTGTGGGTTGACAGGACACAAGGGGATGGAAATAGAAAGAAGGCTGTTGTCCCGCATGGGACTGAGGAAGGTGGGCAGTGTCGGGGGCAGTACTGAGGAAGGTGGGCAGTGTCAGGGGCAGTACTGAGGAAGGTGGGCAGTGTCGGGGGCAGTACTGAGGGAGGTGGGCAGTGTCGGGGGCAGTACTGAGGGAGGTGGGCAGTGTTGGGGGCTGTACTGAGGAAGGTGGGCAGTGTCAGGGGCAGTAATGAGGGAGGTGGGCAGTGTTGGGGGCTGTACTGAGGGAGGTGGGCAGTGTCAGGGGCAGTAATGAGGGAGGTGGGCAGTGTTGGGGGCTGTACTGAGGGAGGTGGGCAGTGTCGGGGCTGTACTGAGGTAGATGGGCAGTGTCGGGGGCTGTACTGAGGTAGATGGGCAGTGTCGGGGCTGTACTGAGAGAAGTGGGCAGTGTCGGGGCTGTACTGAGGGAGGTGGGCAGTGTCGGGGCTGTACTGAGGGAGATGGGCAGTACTGAGGAGGAGGACAGTGGAAGGGGCAGTACTGGGGGAGGTGGGCAGTGTTGGGGCAGTACTGAGGGAGATGGGCAGTGTCGGGGCTGTACTGAGAGAGGTGGGCAGTGTCGGGGCAGTACTGAGGGAGATGGGCAGTGTCGGGGCTGAACTGAGGGAGGTGGGCAGTGTCGGGGCAGTACTGAGGGAGGTGGGCAGTGTCAGGGCAGTACTGAGGGAGATGGGCAGTGTCGGGGTAGTACTGAGGGAGGTGGGCAGTGTCAGGGCTGTATTGAGGGAGATGGGCAGTAGAGGGGGCAGTACTGAGGAGGAGGACAGTGTCGGGGCAGTACTGAGGGAGATGAGCAGTGTCGGGGGTAGTACTGAGGGAGGTGGGCAGTGTCAGGGCTGTACTGAGGGAGATGGGCAGTAGAGGGGGCAGTACTGAGGGAGATGGGCAGTGTCGGGGCAGTACTGAGGCAGATGGGCAGTACTGAGGAGGAGGACAGTGGAGGGGGCAGTACTGGGGGAGGTGGGCAGTGTCGGGGCAGTACTGAGGGAGATGGGCAGTGTCGGGGCAGTACTGAGGGAGATGGGCAGTACTGAGGGGGAGGACAGTGGAGGGGGCAGTACTGGGGGAGGTGGGCAGTGTCGGGGCAGTACTGAGGGAGATGGGCAGTGTCGGGGCTGTACTGAGAGAGGTGGGCAGAGTCGGGGCAGTACTGAGGAGGAGGACAGTGACGGGGCAGTACTGAGGGAGGTGGGCAGTGTCAGGGCTGTACTGAGGGAGAAGGGCAGTAGAGGAGGCTGTACTGAGGGAGATGGGCAGTAGAGGGGCTGTACTGAGAGAAGTGGGCAGTGTCGGGGCAGTACTGAGGGAGATGGGCAGTGTCGGGGCTGTACTGAGGGAGGTGGGCAGTGTCGGGGGTGTACTGAGGGAGGTGGGCAATGTCGGGGGCAGTACTGAGGGAGATGGGCAGTAGAGGAGGCAGTACTGAGGGAGGTGGGCAGTGGAGGGGGCTGTACTGAGAGAGGTGGGCAGTGTCGGGGCAGTACTGAGGGAGATGGGCAGTGTCGGGGCTGTACTGAGGGAGGTGGGCAGTGTCGGGGGCAGTACTGAGAGAGGTGGGCTGTGTCGGGGCTGTACTGAGGGAGGTGGGCAGTGTCAGGGCTGTACTGAGGGAGATGGGCAGTAGAGGGGGCAGTACTGAGGGAGGTGGGCAGTGTCGGGGGCAGTACTGAGGGAGATGGGCAGTGTCGGGGCTGTACTGAGGGAGGTGGGCAGTAGAGGGGGTTGTACTGAGGGAGGTGGGCAGTAGAGGGGGCTGAACTGAGGGAGATGGGCAGTGTCGGGGCAGTACTGAGGGAGGTGGGCAGTAGAGGGGGCTGAACTGAGGGAGATGGGCAGTGTCGGGGCAGTACTGAGGGAGATGGGCAGTGTCGGGGCTGTACTGAGGGAGGTGGGCAGTAGAGGGGGTTGTACTGAGGGAGGTGGGCAGTAGAGGGGGCTGTACTGAGGGAGATGGGCAGTGTCGGGGCTGTACTGAGGGAGGTGGGCAGTAGAGGGGGCTGTACTGAGGGAGATGGGCAGTGTTGGGGCAGTATTGAGGGAGATGGGCAGTGTCGGGGCTGTACTGAGGGAGGTGGGCAGTAGAGGGGGTTGTACTGAGGGAGGTGGGCAGTAGAGGGGGCTGTACTGAGGGAGGTGGGCAGTAGAGGGGGCTGTACTGAGGGAGGTGGGCAGTAGAGGGGGCTGTACTGAGGGAGATGGGCAGCGTCGGGGCTGTACTGAGGGAGGTGGGCAGTAGAGGGGGTTGTACTGAGGGAGGTGGGCAGTAGAGGGGGCTGTACTGAGGGAGATGGGCAGTACTGAGGAGGAGGACAGTGGAAGGGGCAGTACTGGGGGAGGTGGGCAGTGTTGGGGCAGTACTGAGGGAGATGGGCAGTGTCGGGGCTGTACTGAGAGAGGTGGGCAGTGTCGGGGCAGTACTGAGGGAGATGGGCAGTGTCGGGGCTGAACTGAGGGAGGTGGGCAGTGGAGGGGGCTGTACTGAGAGAGGTGGGCAGTGTCGGGGCAGTACTGAGGGAGATGGGCAGTGTCGGGGCTGTACTGAGGGAGGTGGGCAGTGTCGGGGGCAGTACTGAGAGAGGTGGGCTGTGTCGGGGCTGTACTGAGGGAGGTGGGCAGTGTCAGGGCTGTACTGAGGGAGATGGGCAGTAGAGGGGGCAGTACTGAGGGAGGTGGGCAGTGTCGGGGGCAGTACTGAGGGAGATGGGCAGTGTCGGGGCTGTACTGAGGGAGGTGGGCAGTAGAGGGGGTTGTACTGAGGGAGGTGGGCAGTAGAGGGGGCTGAACTGAGGGAGATGGGCAGTGTCGGGGCAGTACTGAGGGAGGTGGGCAGTAGAGGGGGCTGAACTGAGGGAGATGGGCAGTGTCGGGGCAGTACTGAGGGAGATGGGCAGTGTCGGGGCTGTACTGAGGGAGGTGGGCAGTAGAGGGGGTTGTACTGAGGGAGGTGGGCAGTAGAGGGGGCTGTACTGAGGGAGATGGGCAGTGTCGGGGCTGTACTGAGGGAGGTGGGCAGTAGAGGGGGCTGTACTGAGGGAGATGGGCAGTGTTGGGGCAGTATTGAGGGAGATGGGCAGTGTCGGGGCTGTACTGAGGGAGGTGGGCAGTAGAGGGGGTTGTACTGAGGGAGGTGGGCAGTAGAGGGGGCTGTACTGAGGGAGGTGGGCAGTAGAGGGGGCTGTACTGAGGGAGGTGGGCAGTAGAGGGGGCTGTACTGAGGGAGATGGGCAGCGTCGGGGCTGTACTGAGGGAGGTGGGCAGTAGAGGGGGTTGTACTGAGGGAGGTGGGCAGTAGAGGGGGCTGTACTGAGGGAGATGGGCAGTACTGAGGAGGAGGACAGTGGAAGGGGCAGTACTGGGGGAGGTGGGCAGTGTTGGGGCAGTACTGAGGGAGATGGGCAGTGTCGGGGCTGTACTGAGAGAGGTGGGCAGTGTCGGGGCAGTACTGAGGGAGATGGGCAGTGTCGGGGCTGAACTGAGGGAGGTGGGCAGTGTCGGGGCAGTACTGAGGGAGGTGGGCAGTGTCAGGGCAGTACTGAGGGAGATGGGCAGTGTCGGGGCAGTACTGAGGGAGGTGGGCAGTGTCAGGGCTGTATTGAGGGAGATGGGCAGTAGAGGGGGCAGTACTGAGGAGGAGGACAGTGTCGGGGCAGTACTGAGGGAGATGGGCAGTGTCGGGGCAGTACTGAGGGAGATGGGCAGTACTGAGGGGGAGGACAGTGGAGGGGGCAGTACTGGGGGAGGAGGGCAGTGTCGGGGCAGTACTGAGGGAGATGGGCAGTGTCGGGGCTGTACTGAGAGAGGTGGGCAGAGTCGGGGCAGTACTGAGGAGGAGGACAGTGACGGGGCAGTACTGAGGGAGGTGGGCAGTGTCAGGGCTGTACTGAGGGAGAAGGGCAGTAGAGGAGGCTGTACTGAGGGAGATGGGCAGTAGAGGGGCTGTACTGAGAGAAGTGGGCAGTGTCGGGGCAGTACTGAGGGAGATGGGCAGTGTCGGGGCTGTACTGAGGGAGGTGGGCAGTGTCGGGGGTGTACTGAGGGAGGTGGGCAATGTCGGGGGCAGTACTGAGGGAGATGGGCAGTAGAGGAGGCAGTACTGAGGGAGGTGGGCAGTGGAGGGGGCTGTACTGAGAGAGGTGGGCAGTGTCGGGGCAGTACTGAGGGAGATGGGCAGTGTCGGGGCTGTACTGAGGGAGGTGGGCAGTGTCGGGGGCAGTACTGAGAGAGGTGGGCTGTGTCGGGGCTGTACTGAGGGAGGTGGGCAGTGTCAGGGCTGTACTGAGGGAGATGGGCAGTAGAGGGGGCAGTACTGAGGGAGGTGGGCAGTGTCGGGGGCAGTACTGAGGGAGATGGGCAGTGTCGGGGCTGTACTGAGGGAGGTGGGCAGTAGAGGGGGTTGTACTGAGGGAGGTGGGCAGTAGAGGGGGCTGAACTGAGGGAGATGGGCAGTGTCGGGGCAGTACTGAGGGAGGTGGGCAGTAGAGGGGGCTGAACTGAGGGAGATGGGCAGTGTCGGGGCAGTACTGAGGGAGGTGGGCAGTAGAGGGGGCTGAACTGAGGGAGATGGGCAGTAGAGGGGGCTGTACTGAGGGAGATGGGCAGCGTCGGGGCTGTACTGAGGGAGGTGGGCAGTAGAGGGGGTTGTACTGAGGGAGGTGGGCAGTAGAGGGGGCTGTACTGAGGGAGATGGGCAGTGTCGGGGCTGTACTGAGGGAGGTGGGCAGTAGAGGGGGCTGTACTGAGGGAGATGGGCAGTGTTGGGGCAGTACTGAGGGAGATGGGCAGTGTCGGGGCTGTACTGAGGGAGGTGGGCAGTAGAGGGGGTTGTACTGAGGGAGGTGGGCAGTAGAGGGGGCTGTACTGAGGGAGGTGGGCAGTAGAGGGGGCTGTACTGAGGGAGATGGGCAGCGTCGGGGCTGTACTGAGGGAGATGGGCAGTGTCGGGGCTGTACTGAGGGAGGTGGGCAGTAGAGGGGGTTGTACTGAGGGAGGTGGGCAGTAGAGGGGGCTGTACTGAGGGAGGTGGGCAGTAGAGGGGGCTGTACTGAGGGAGATGGGCAGCGTCGGGGCTGTACTGAGGGAGGTGGGCAGTAGAGGGGGTTGTACTGAGGGAGGTGGGCAGTAGAGGGGGCTGTACTGAGGGAGATGGGCAGTGTCGGGGCTGTACTGAGGGAGGTGGGCAGTGTTGGGGGCAGTACTGAGAGAGGTGGGCAGTGTCGGGACTGTTCTGAGGGAGGTGGGCAGTAGAGGGGGTTGTACTGAGGGAGGTGGGCAGTAGAGGGGGCTGTACTGAGGGAGGTGGGCAGT
Organism: Hemitrygon akajei; assembly: GCF_048418815.1. Taxonomy (NCBI): domain Eukaryota; kingdom Metazoa; phylum Chordata; class Chondrichthyes; order Myliobatiformes; family Dasyatidae; genus Hemitrygon; species Hemitrygon akajei. The sequence goes on from NC_133154.1 coordinate 21,148,606, forward strand.
GGAGGGGGCTGTACTGAGAGAGGTGGGCAGTGTCGGGGCAGTACTGAGGGAGATGGGCAGTGTCGGGGCTGTACTGAGGGAGGTGGGCAGTGTCGGGGGCAGTACTGAGAGAGGTGGGCTGTGTCGGGGCTGTACTGAGGGAGGTGGGCAGTGTCAGGGCTGTACTGAGGGAGATGGGCAGTAGAGGGGGCAGTACTGAGGGAGGTGGGCAGTGTCGGGGGCAGTACTGAGGGAGATGGGCAGTGTCGGGGCTGTACTGAGGGAGGTGGGCAGTAGAGGGGGTTGTACTGAGGGAGGTGGGCAGTAGAGGGGGCTGTACTGAGGGAGGTGGGCAGTAGAGGGGGCTGTACTGAGGGAGATGGGCAGCGTCGGGGCTGTACTGAGGGAGGTGGGCAGTAGAGGGGGTTGTACTGAGGGAGGTGGGCAGTAGAGGGGGCTGTACTGAGGGAGATGGGCAGTGTCGGGGCTGTACTGAGGGAGGTGGGCAGTAGAGGGGGCTGTACTGAGGGAGATGGGCAGTGTTGGGGCAGTACTGAGGGAGATGGGCAGTGTCGGGGCTGTACTGAGGGAGGTGGGCAGTAGAGGGGGCTGTACTGAGGGAGATGGGCAGTAGAGGGGGCTGTACTGAGGGAGGTGGGCAGTGTCGGGGGCAGTACTGAGAGAGGTGGGCAGTGTCGGGACTGTTCTGAGGGAGGTGGGCAGTAGAGGGGGTTGTACTGAGGGAGGTGGGCAGTAGAGGGGGCTGTACTGAGGGAGATGGGCAGTGTCGGGGCTGTACTGAGGGAGATGGGCAGTGTCGGGGCTGTACTGAGGGAGGTGGGCAGTAGAGGGGGCTGTACTGAGGGAGATGGGCAGTGTTGGGGCAGTACTGAGGGAGATGGGCAGTGTCGGGGCTGTACTAAGGGAGGTGGGCAGTAGAGGGGGCTGTACTGAGGGAGATGGGCAGTAGAGGGGGCTGTACTGAGAGAGGTGGGCAGTGTCGGGACTGTTTTGAGGGAGGTGGGCAGTAGAGGGGGCTGTACTGAGGGAGATGGGCAGTAGAGGGGGCTGTATTGAGGGAGATGGGCAGTAGAGGGGCAGTACTGAGGGAGGTGGGCAGTGTCGGGGGCAGTACTGAGAGAGGTGGGCAGTGTCGGGGCTGTACTGAGGGAGATGGGCAGTAGAGAGGGCAGTACTGAGGGAGATGGGCAGTAGAGGGGGCTGTATTGAGGGAGATGGGCAGTAGAGGGGCAGTACTGAGGGAGTTGGGCAGTGTCAGGGCAGTACTGAGGGAGATGGGCAGTGTCGGGGCTGTACTGAGGGAGGTGGGCAGTGTCAGGGCTGTACTGAGGGAGATGGGCAGTGTCGGGGCTGTACTGAGGGAGGTGGGCAGTAGAGGGGGCTGTACTGAGGGAGATGGGCAGTAGAGTGGGCTGTACTGAGGGAGATGGGCAGTAGAGGGGCTGTACTGAGGGAGGTGGGCAGTGTCAGGGCTGTATTGAGGGAGATGGGCAGTAGAGGGGGCAGTACTGAGGGAGGTGGGCAGTGTCGGGGCTGTACTGAGGGAGATGGGCAGTAGAGGGGCTGTACTGAGGGAGATGGGCAGTAGAGGGGGCTGTACTGAGGGAGATGGGCAGTAGAGGAGGCAGTACTGAGGGAGGTGGGCAGTGGAGGGGGCTGTACTGAGGAGGAGGACAGTGGAGGGGGCTTACTGAGAGAAGTGGGCAGTGTCGGGGCTGTACTGAGGGAGGTGGGCAGTGTCGGGGCAGTACTGAGGGAGATGGGCAGTGTCGGGGCTGTACTGAGGGAGGTGGGCAGTGTCGGGGGCAGTACTGAGGGAGATGGGCAGTAGAGGAGGCAGTACTGAGGGAGATGGGCAGTGTCGGGGCTGTACTGAGGGAGATGGGCAGTAGAGGGGGCTGTACTGAGGGAGATGGGCAGTGTCGGGGCTGTACTGAGGGAGGTGGGCAGTAGAGGGGGCTGTACTGAGGGAGATGGGCAGTAGAGGGGGCTGTACTGAGGGAGATGGGCAGTGTCGGGGGCAGTACTGAGGGAGGTGGGCAGTGTCGGGGCAGTACTGAGAGAGGTGGGCAGTGTTGGGGCTGTACTGAGGGAGGTGGGCAGTAGAGGGGGCTGTACTGAGGGAGATGGGCAGTAGAGGGGGCTGTACTGAGGGAGATGGGCAGTAGAGGGGCAGTACTGAGGGAGGTGGGCAGTGTCGGGGGCAGTACTGAGAGAGGTGGGCAGTGTTGGGGCTGTACTGAGGGAGATGGGCAGTAGAGAGGGCAGTACTGAGGGAGATGGGCAGTACTGAGGAGGAGGACAGTGGAGGGGGCAGTACTGAGGGAGGTGGGCAGTGTCGGGGCTGTACTGAGGGAGATGGGCAGTGTTGGGGGCTGTACTGAGGGAGGTGGGCAATAGAGGGGGCAGTGTCGGGGCAGTACTGAGGGAGATGGGCAGTACAGAGGAGGAGGACAGTGGAGGGGGCAGTACTGAGGGAGGTGGGCAGTGTCGGGGCAGTACTGAGGGAGGAGGGCAGTGTCGGGGCAGTACTGAGGGAGGAGGGCAGTGTCGGGGCAGTACTGAGGGAGGTGGGCAGTAGAGGGGGCAGTACTGAGAGAGATGGGCAGTGTCGGGGCTGTACTGAGGGAGATGGGCAGTGTCGGGGCTGTACTGAGGGAGGTGGGCAGTGTTGGGGCTGTACTGAGGGAGGTGGACAGTGTCGGGGCTGTACTGAGGGAGATGGGCAGTGTCGGGGCTATACTGAGGGAGGTGGGCAGTGTTGGGGGCTATACTGAGGGAGATGGGCAGTAGAGGGGCTGTACTGAGGGAGGTGGGCAGTGTCAGGGCTGTATTGAGGGAGATGGGCAGTAGAGGGGGCAGTACTGAGGGAGGTGGGCAGTGTCGGGGCTGTACTGAGGGAGATGGGCAGTAGAGTGGGCTGTACTGAGGGAGATGGGCAGTAGAGGGGCTGTACTGAGGGAGGTGGGCAGTGTCAGGGCTGTATTGAGGGAGATGGGCAGTAGAGGGGGCAGTACTGAGGGAGGTGGGCAGTGTCGGGGCTGTACTGAGGGAGATGGGCAGTAGAGGGGCTGTACTGAGGGAGATGGGCAGTAGAGGGGGCTGTACTGAGGGAGATGGGCAGTAGAGGAGGCAGTACTGAGGGAGGTGGGCAGTGGAGGGGGCTGTACTGAGGAGGAGGACAGTGGAGGGGGCTTACTGAGAGAAGTGGGCAGTGTCGGGGCTGTACTGAGTGAGGTGGGCAGTGTCGGGGCAGTACTGAGGGAGATGGGCAGTGTCGGGGCTGTACTGAGGGAGGTGGGCAGTGTCGGGGGCAGTACTGAGGGAGATGGGCAGTAGAGGAGGCAGTACTGAGGGAGGTGGGCAGTGTCAGGGCTGTACTGAGGGAGATGGGCAGTAGAGGGGGCAGTACTGAGGGAGATGGGCAGTGTCGGGGGCAGTACTGAGGGAGATGGGCAGTGTCGGGGCTGTACTGAGGGAGATGGGCAGTAGAGGGGGCTGTACTGAGGGAGATGGGCAGTGTCGGGGCTGTACTGAGGGAGGTGGGCAGTAGAGGGGGTTGTACTGAGGGAGGTGGGCAGTAGAGGGGGCTGTACTGAGGGAGATGGGCAGTGTCGGGGCTGTAATGAGGGAGGTGGGCAGTAGAGGGGGCTGTACTGAGGGAGATGGGCAGTGTCGGGGCTGTACTGAGGGAGATGGGCAGTGTCGGGGCTGTACTGAGGGAGGTGGGCAGTAGAGGGGGCTGTACTGAGGGAGATGGGCAGTAGAGGGGGCTGTACTGAGGGAGATGGGCAGTGTCGGGGGCAGTACTGAGGGAGGTGGGCAGTGTCGGGGCAGTACTGAGAGAGGTGGGCAGTGTTGGGGCTGTACTGAGGGAGGTGGGCAGTAGAGGGGGCTGTACTGAGGGAGATGGGCAGTAGAGGGGGCTGTACTGAGGGAGATGGGCAGTAGAGGGGCAGTACTGAGGGAGGTGGGCAGTGTCGGGGGCAGTACTGAGAGAGGTGGGCAGTGTTGGGGCTGTACTGAGGGAGATGGGCAGTAGAGAGGGCAGTACTGAGGGAGATGGGCAGTACTGAGGAGGAGGACAGTGGAGGGGGCAGTACTGAGGGAGGTGGGCAGTGTCGGGGCTGTACTGAGGGAGATGGGCAGTGTTGGGGGCTGTACTGAGGGAGGTGGGCAATAGAGGGGGCAGTGTCGGGGCAGTACTGAGGGAGATGGGCAGTACAGAGGAGGAGGACAGTGGAGGGGGCAGTACTGAGGGAGGTGGGCAGTGTCGGGGCAGTACTGAGGGAGGAGGGCAGTGTCGGGGCAGTACTGAGGGAGGAGGGCAGTGTCGGGGCAGTACTGAGGGAGGTGGGCAGTAGAGGGGGCAGTACTGAGAGAGATGGGCAGTGTCGGGGCTGTACTGAGGGAGATGGGCAGTGTCGGGGCTGTACTGAGGGAGGTGGGCAGTGTTGGGGCTGTACTGAGGGAGGTGGACAGTGTCGGGGCTGTACTGAGGGAGATGGGCAGTGTCGGGGCTATACTGAGGGAGGTGGGCAGTGTTGGGGGCTATACTGAGGGAGATGGGCAGTGTTGGGGCTGTACTGAGGGAGGTGGACAGTGTCGAGGGCAGTAATGAGGGAGATGGACAGTAGAGAAGGCAGTAATGAGGGAGATGGGCAGTACTGAGGGAGATGGGCAGTGTTGGGGCTGTACTGAGGGAGGTGGACAGTGTCAGGGGCAGTACTGAGGGAGGTGGGCAGTGTCGGGGCTGTACTGAGGGAGATGGGCAGTGTCGGGGCTGTACTGAGGGAGATGGGCAGTAGAGGGGGCTGTACTGAGGGAGGTGGACAGTGTCAGGGGCAGTACTGAGGGAGGTGGGCAGTAGAGGGGGCTGTACTGAGGGAGATGGGCAGTGTCGGGGGTAGTACTGAGGGAGATGGGCAGTGTCGGGGCTGTACTGAGGGAGATGGGCAGTGTCGGGGCTGTACTGAGGGAGATGGGCAGTGTTGGGGGCAGTACTGAGGGAGGTGGGCAGTGTCAGGGCTGTACTGAGGGATGTGGGCAGTGTCGGGGGCAGTACTGAGGGAGGTGGGCAGTAGAGGGGGCTGTACTGAGGGAGATGGGCAGTAGAGGGGGCTGTACTGAGGGAGATGGGCAGTAGAGGAGGCAGTACTGAGGGAGGTGGGCAGTGGAGGGGGCTGTACTGAGGAGGAGGACAGTGGAGGGGGCTGTACTGAGAGAGGTGGGCAGTGTCGGGGCTGTACTGAGGGAGGTGGGCAGTGTCGGGGCAGTACTGTGGGAGATGGGCAGTGTCGGGGCTGTACTGAGGGAGGTGGGCAGTGTCGGGGGCAGTACTGAGGGAGATGGGCAGTAGAGGAGGCAGTACTGAGGGAGGTGGGCAGTGTCGGGGGCAGTACTGAGGGAGATGGGCAGTGTCGGGGCTGTACTGAGGGAGATGGGCAGTAGAGGGGGCTGTACTGAGGGAGATGGGCAGTGTCGGGGCTGTACTGAGGGAGGTGGACAGTAGAGGGGGTTGTACTGGTGGAGGTGGGCAGTGTCGGGGCTGTACTGAGGGAGGTGGGCAGTGTCGGGGGCAGTACTGAGGGAGATGGGCAGTAGAGGGGGCTGTACTGAGGGAGATGGGCAGTGTCGGGGCTGTACTGAGGGAGGTGGGCAGTAGAGGGGGCTGTACTGAGGAAGATGGGCAGTAGAGGGGGCTGTACTGAGGGAGATGGGCAGTAGAGGGGGCTGTACTGAGGGAGATGGGCAGTAGAGGGGGCAGTACTGAGGGAGGTGGGCAGTGTCGGGGCAGTACTGAGAGAGGTGGGCAGTGTCGGGGCTGTACTGAGGGAGGTGGGCAGTAGAGGGGGCTGTACTGAGGGAGATGGGCAGTAGAGGGGGCTGTACTGAGGGAGATGGGCAGTAGAGGGGCAGTACTGAGGGAGGTGGGCAGTGTCGGGGGCAGTACTGAGAGAGGTGGGCAGTGTCGGGGCTGTACTGAGGGAGATGGGCAGTAGAGAGGGCAGTACTGAGGGAGATGGGCAGTACTGAGGAGGAGGACAGTGGAGGGGGCAGTACTGAGGGAGGTGGGCAGTGTCGGGGCTGTACTGAGGGAGATGGGCAGTGTTGGGGGCTGTACTGAGGGAGGTGGGCAATAGAGGGGGCAGTGTCGGGGCAGTACTGAGCTAGATGGGCAGTACTGAGGAGGAGGACAGTGGAGTGGGCAGTACTGAGGGATGTGGGCAGTCTCGGGGTAGTACTGAGGGAGGTGGGCAGTGTCGGGGCAGTACTGAGGGAGGAGGGCAGTGTCGGGGCAGTACTGAGGGAGGTGGGCAGTTTCAGGGGCAGTACTGAGGGAGATGGGCAGTGTCGGGGCTGTACTGAGGGAGATGGGCAGTGTTGGGGCTGTACTGAGGGAGGTGGGCAGTAGAGGGGGCTGTATTGAGGGAGGTGGACAGTGTCGAGGGCAGTAATGAGGGAGATGGACAGTAGAGAGGGCAGTACTGAGGTAGGTGGGCAGTGTTGGGGCTGCACTGAGGGAGGTGGACAGTGTTGGGGCTGTACTGAGGGAGGTGGACAGTGTCGGGGCTGTACTGAGGGAGATGGGCAGTGTCGGGGCTGTACTGAGGGAGGTGGGCAGTGTTGGGGGCTATACTGAGGGAGATGGGCAGTGTTGGGGCTGTACTGAGGGAGTTGGACAGTGTCGAGGGCAGTAATGAGGGAGATGGACAGTAGAGAGGGCAGTACTGAGGGAGATGGGCAGTGTTGGGGCTGTACTGAGGGAGGTGGACAGTGTCAGGGGCAGTACTGAGGGAGGTGGACAGTGTCGGGGCTGTACTGAGGGAGATGGGCAGTGTCGGGGCTGTACTGAGGGAGGTGGACAGTGTTGAGGGCTGTACTGAGGGAGATGGGCAGTGTTGGGGCAGTACTGAGGGAGATGGGCAGTGTTGGGGCAGTACTGAGGGAGATGGGCAGTGTTGGGGCTGTACTGAGGGAGGTGGACAGTGTCAGGGGCAGTACTGAGGGAGGTGGACAGTGTCGGGGCTGTACTGAGGGAGATGGGCAGTGTCGGGGCTGTACTGAGGGAGGTGGACAGTGTTGAGGGCTGTACTGAGGGAGATGGGCAGTGTTGGGGCAGTACTGAGGGAGATGGGCAGTGTCGGGGCTGTACTGAGGGAGGTGGACAGTGTTGAGGGCTGTACTGAGGGAGATGGGCAGTGTCGGGGCTGTACTGAGGGAGATGGGCAGTGTCGGGGCTGTACTGAGGGAGGTGGACAGTGTTGAGGGCTGTACTGAGGGAGATGGGCAGTGTTGGGGCAGTACTGAGGGAGATGGGCAGTGTTGGGGCAGTACTGAGGGAGATGGACAGTGTCGGCGTAGTACTGAGGGAGGTGGACAGTGTCGGGGCTGTACTGAGGGAGGTGGACAGTGTTGGGGCAGTACTGAGGGAGATGGGCAGTGTTGGGGCTGAACTGAGGGAGATGGACAGTGTCGGCGTAGTACTGAGGGAGTGGTGTAGTGCTTTTGTGTGCATTTCTGAGGGAGCTGGGTAGTGTTAGGGAACAGTACTGAGGGAGGTGTGCAGGGTCACGAGGCAGTAATGTGGGAGATATGAACTGACACTGGCACTACGAACGAAATACAACTCCCCTGGGTGAATGCTCCTGAAGTGAAGGGCCAGTCGTGAAGGGGTCGCCATGGCTGCACTGTGAGTGAGCAATCTAGTCCACCAACTGTTGTTGCCAGTTCCTCACCCTCCTCACTTCCCTGATCTTTCAAAACCTTGTGACACCCTCCACCTTTTAGACACGCCATTCCCTACCCTTCCCTTCCTGCAGGGAGCACTCACTCCACTGGTAGGCTCTCGATGGCCAAGGAACAGATGGCCATCTAGTGCTCAGCTGTCTGAGGAGATCCCAGTGAGGCGCAGCAAAGCAGAGATGATGGCAGCCGACAGCTGGCCCTCGGATCTTCTGGGGCCAGAGCCCATCGAAGTGGCGAAGAGGGTAAACGCTGAGCTCAAGATAATGCAGAGAAAGGCAGAGGAGAGGGAAAACGCATTGCGCAGACAAACTGTTTTGAAAAAGCTGTGCCAGGTCAGTCACTAAACTGTTTTGCTCTTGCAAAAATACTTCTCACTTTTTAATCAGAATACAGACAAGCTCTCAAACTAAAACATGCCTGCTGTTTTCCAGAATGTCCGAGGGGACCGAATGACGTGGTGTAGGAGATTCACTGAGAAGGGTCTAGGGTAAACGTAGAAAACCTACTGCACAATACAGGCCCAGACTCCCGAGGAGCACAGACATCCAGCATGGACAGGTGGTGGTTCTGACCTCTCACTTGTGATTCGCTCCTGAACTCCAATAAATTTCTCTTCAACGTACTGCCTGCTTGTATACTTTATAATTCCAAACAGTGACTCTGGATTGATAGATTTGGCACTAAGGTGCCAAAAGGGGGAAGGGACACAGCAGAGGAGGGTAGGGGCAGTGGGTGTGTCCAATGAGTCAACAGGTGAGGGTTAACGTTGGGAATGAATGGGTCGGGGGGGGCAGTGCGTCAGAGGGAATGGGAGTCAAGGAAGGGCTGGAGTAGGGGTAAGGAGGAGAGGCCACAATAAAAGAGGCAAATGGAGGTCGAGGGCAAGAAAGTTAGAGCATTGGATCAGAGAAGGGGAAAGATGGAAGGACAGAGAGAGCAGGGTGATGTGACTGAGCGAACATCGGGATTACACAGGAGGACAGGGTGGGCTGGAAAGTTGATTAGGACTGTGTAAAGTCTGGGGAAGTTGGGCTTGTTCTTTGAACAGTGAAGGAGATTTACAGAGGCACCACATTCTGAAATGTGCAAGGAGAATACAGATAAATTAATTCCATTGGCAGAGGACAAGATACTGAGGCCGGGGAAAGATGTTTTCAGGCAAAGAGTTGTGAAATGGAACACACTTCCTGAATGGGCTGTGAAAGGAGATTCACTGGGAAGGGGCTGGGGTAAACATAGTAACATAGAAGACCTGCAGCACAATACAGGTCCTTTAGCACACAAAGCTGTGCCGAACATGTCCTTACCTTAGAAATGACCTAGGGTTACCCATAGCCCTCTATTTTCCTGAGCTCCATGTACCTGTCCAGGAGTCTCTTAAAAGACTCTATCGTATCTGCCTCCACCACCGTTGCCGGCAGCCCATTCCACACACTCACCACTCTCCGCATAAGAAACTTACCCCTGACATCTCCTCTCTACATAACCCTCAGCACCTTAAACCTGTGCCCTCTTGTGGCAGTCATTTCAGACCTCGGAAAAAGCCTCTGACTATCCACATGATCAATGCCTCTCATCATCTTATACACTTCTATCAGGTCACCTCTCATCCTCCATCGCGCCAAGGAAAAATGGCCGAGTTCACTCAACCTATTGTTATAGGGCATGCTCGCCAATCCAGGCAACATCCTTGTCAATCTCCTCTACACCCTTTCTATGGCTTCCACATCCTTCCTGTAATGAGACGACCAGAACTGAGCACAGTACTCCAAGTGGGGTCTGACCAATAGAGCTGCAACATTACCTCTCGGCTCCTAAACTCAGTCCCACGATTGATGAAGACCAATACACCATACGTCTTCTTAACCACAGAGTCAACCTGCTCAGCAGCTTTGAGTGTCCTATGGACTCGGAGCCCAAGATCCCTCTGATCCTCCACACTGCCAAGAGTCTAACAATTAATACTATATTCTGCCATCATATTTGACCTACCAAAATATACCAGCTCACACTTATCTAGGTTGAACTCCATCTGCCACTTCTCAGCCCAGTTTTCAACCCTATCAATGTCCTGCTGTAACCTCTGACAGCCCTCCACACTATCCACAACAACCCCAACCTTTGTGTCATCAGCAAATTTACTCTGCTTCTTCATCCAAGTCATTTATAAAAAATCACAAAGAGCATATTTCTAGATGCTGAAAAAGCATTTGATTGTCTTGAATGGCCATATCTTACTTAATTACTTTACTTTTATTGTCACCGAACAACTGATACTAGAGCGTACAATCATCACGGTGATATTTGATTCTGCGCTTCGCGCTCCCTGAAGTACAAATCGAATTAAATATAATAAAAATTTAAATTATAAATCATAATTAGAAAATAGAAAAGGGAAAGTAAGGTAGTGCAAGTCAGATCCGGATATTTGGAAGGTACGGCCCAGATCCGGGTCAGGAGCTGTTCAGCAGTCTTATCACAGTTGGAAAGAAGCTGTTCCCAAATCTGGCCGTATGAATCTTCATGCTCCTGAACCTTCTCCCGGAGGGAAGTGGGACAAAAAGTGTGTTGGCTGGGTGGGTCGTGTCCTTGATTATCCTGGCAGCTCTGCTCCGACAGCGTGCAGTGTAAATTGAGTCCAAGGATGGAAGATTGGTTTGTGTGATGGGCTGGGCTATGTTCACGATCTTCTGCAGCTTCTTCCAGTCTTGGACAGGACAACTTCCATACCAGGTTGTGATGCACCCTGGAAGAATGCTTTCTACGGTGCACCTATAAAAATTAGTGAGGGTTTTAGGGGACAGGCCAAATTTCTTCAGCTTTCTCAGGAAGTAAAGGCGCTGGTGGGCCTTCTTGGCAGTGGACTCTGCTTGGTTAGACCAAGTCAGGTCATTTGTGATATTCACCCCAAGGAACTTAAAGCTTTTGACCTGTTCCACCTGCGCACCACCGATGTAGATGGGGTTGTGCGGTCCGCTACTCCTTCTGAAGTCAACAACCAAATTCCTTTGTCTTGCTGACGTTGAAGTTATTGTCTTCGCACCATGCCACCAGGTTCTTGATTTCCACTCTGTACTCAGACTCATCGTTACCTAAGATGCGGCCTACAATTGTGGTGTCATCAGCAAACTTATATATTGAGTTCGATGGAAACTTGGCTACACAGTCATGGGTGTACAGTGAGTACAGCAGGGGGCTGAGTACACAGCCTTGTGGGGCACCGGTGCTCAGAGTGATTGTAGAGGAGAGCTTGTCCCCTATTTTTACAGCCTGGGTCCTGTCTGTGAGGAAGTTGAAGATCCAGCTGCAGATCTGAGTGCTGAGACCCAGGTTCTGGAGCTTAGGAATCAGTTTATTTGGAATGATGGTATTAAAGGCAGAACTGTAGTGAATGAAAAGGAGCCTTACATTGGCATCTTTATTCTCTAGGTGTTCTAAGGGGGAATGTAGTGCCAGAGAGATGGCATCTGCCATTGACCTTTTGCTCCAGTATATATATATATATATATATATACACACACACACACACACACACACACACACACACACACACACACACACACACACACACACACACACACACACACACACACACACACACACACACACACACACACACACACATATATATATATATATATATATACAATATCCTATACCCGAGAATAGGCGGGTGGCTTAGTGGGCAAGGCATCAGACTAGTAACCTGAAGGTCACTGGTTCGAGCCTCAGCTGAGGCAGTGTGTTGTGTCCTTGAGCGAGGCACTTAACCACACATTGCTCTGCGATGACACCGGTGCCAAGCTGCATGGGTCCTAGTGCCCTTCCCTTGGACAACATCGGTGGCGTGGAGAGGGGAAGGCCTGCAGCTTGGGCAACTGCCGGTCTCCCATACAACCCTGCCCAGGCCTGCGCCATGGAAACTCCAGGCGCAGATCCATGGTCTCTTGAGACCGACGGATGCCACCACCATACCCGAGAAACCCTTCTAAACCTCTATGTATATATATATCTTTGGAGAGTTCTAAAAGAATTAAAGTTTGGTGATATATTTATCAATATGATTCAAACACTGTATGCTAATCCTTCAGCCCCGGCATGTGTGGGAGGAGGTTTCTCAGAGTTAATTGACATGGGACGGGGCACAGGAACAAGGGGACCCTCCGTCTCCTTTAATTTTTACTAAATCTACTGAACCACTTGCACATTTAATTAGAAACTCTCCTCAGATCTCCCCTATTTCAATAGGTACAACATCACATTCGATATCACTTTACACGGATGACACACTAGTTTATATGGCAAATGTTCAACAAACTCTCCCATATGTTTTAAAAACTCCGGAGCAATTTGGATTTCTTTCAGGACACAAAGTTAATTTGTCAAAATCAGCATTAATGCTGATTAATACAGATAAAAGTAAGGTAACTCTCCCTCCCCAGATTAAGGTTACAAAAGAGGTCCTCTACTTGGGTATTAAAGTTAATACTTCCCTATCATCTGTGGCTAAAACAAATTACTCTTTAATTTTGAAAAATATAGAAGATATTAATAGATGGAGACACCTGCCAGCATCAGTCCCAGCCCGTATAGCGGTCATTAAAATGAACACCTTACCCCACATTAATTTTATCAGCTCAATGATCCCACTTGCGCCTCCAGCAGGATATTGGCAAAAACTGGACTCCTCACTACAATGCTATGTTTGGAACGGTAAACAACCCAATATAAAGTGGTCAGCTCTACAATTCAAAAAGTCGGATGGGGGATTGGCATGTCCAAATTTTAAATTGTATCACTGGGCATTTGTATTAAAAAGTCTTAGCTATTGGATGGAGGAGGATAAAGTTTTGTCATGGAAAAATATAGAACAAGACCTAATAGCACCAATAAGTTTGAAGGACTTTCTCAGTATGTCTACCAAAAAATGTGACTTGTATTATGGTCCAATTTTAACCCATATGCTACAAGTGTTTAAGAGCAGAAGAAAAATTCCTAAAATTTAAAAGCATATGGTGCAAATCATCTCCATTATGGAACAATAATCATTTTCTATCTGGGGGGAAACCATTCACTAACAGAACTTGGGAGGATAAAAGTATTACTACTCTTCAAGATATTAATGGGACAAGTATTATCCTTAGCTCTCAAGAACTGGTATCTCGATATAATATTAATAAACACTCTCTTTTCTTCTACTTTAGAGTAAGATCAGCTTGTAAAGCCTACGGGGTTCCCTGGGGGGTCAGATTTAAAGGACCATCCCATTTTAAGTTGGATACAGAGTGCTCCAGGACGGATAGTGTCATATATCTATGATAAATTAAACTCCAGAAATATATGCATACATCAGGAATGAAAGCCTGGGATAGGGTTTCTGAATTGGGACAATACTTAGACTGGGATGCGATTTTGGTAAAATGCTGCCAGTGCTTTGAAAAAGCCCAAATCATCGGTATACAGGTGGCCCCTGTTTTTCAAACGTTCGCTTTAGGACACCTTGCTGTTACGAAAGACCCACATTAGTTACCCGGTTTCACTAACAGAAGGTGTTTTCACTTTTATGAAAAAAGACAGAGCAGCCAAACTCCTCCCCCGGAACTGCATTCTAGCCGGCATTGCTCAAACACGTGCCTGTGAGCATCTGGGCTTTATCTCGATTTATTTTGTGCATCCATTAGCAAGATGAGTTCTAAGGTATCAGAAAAGCCTAAAAGAGCTCGTAAGGGTGTTACACAGCGTAAAACTAGACATAATAAAGAGTTTCGATCGTAGTGAACGAAATAAGGACAAAGTGAGTTTGGTTTGTGGAAATTGATGAAGATGATGTTGAAGAGGTTTTGGCATCCCATGACCAAGAACTGACAGATGAAGAGCTGATGAAGAGGAAAGGATAACAATTGAAGCCGAACACAGTAACAAACTGCCCGAAAGTGAAGTCGTCCAGGAACTGAACGGGAAGCAATTGCATGAGGTTTTCGCTGTGATTGACAACGCTGCAATGATTGCAGAAAAGTATGACTTTAATTTTGAAAGGGTACGTAGGTTTAGGGCAGGTTTGCAGGATGGTTTGAATGCTTACAAAGAACTGTATGACAGAAAAATACGCGAGGCTTAGCAGTCAAGCATACTGTTGTTTTTCAAGTCTTCCAAATCAGCCACAGCAGACGACAAACCTCGACCTTCGACATCAAGGCAGGCAGACATAGGAGATGTTAGTGACCTGCCTGCCCTGATGGAAACAGACGATGATGAGATGACACCCCATCTCCCACCATCCCAACCTCCGACGACTTAGCCTACAACACCATCATCAGTATGCTCACTGTCTTTCCGATTCCAGTAAGTGAAACTACACTGTACATACATTATTCCTACTTTATATAGGCTGTGTATTTTTATGTGTTATTTGGTATGATTTGGCAGCTTCATAGCTTAAAGGTTATTGGAGAGAGTGCTTCTGCCGAGAGTGTTTGCGTGAGATTTTCGCTACCATGGTCAGTGCTGCAATGATTGCAGAAAAGTATTCCTACCTCATATAGACTGGATCCACAAAGCAATATGCCCTTGGATCCCATGACTGCTTACTTTCTCAATAAGCCTTGCATGGGGTACCTTGTCAAATGCCATGCTGAAATCCATATACACTACATCTACTGCTCTACCTTCATCAATGCGTTTAGTCACATTTTCAAAAAATTCAATCAGGCTTGTAAAGCATGACCTGCCTTTCACAAAGCCATACTGACTATTCCTAATCATATTATGCCTTTCCAAAAGTTCATAAATTCTGCTCATAAATTCTGTTCATAAATTCAGGATCTTCTCCATCAACTTACCAACCACTGAAGTAAGACTCAGGACATGGACTGGGGTACACCTCGTCCAGTCCCGGTGACTTATCCAACTTGATGCTTTCCAAAAGTTCTAGCACATCTTCTTTCTTAATATCTACATGCTCAAGCTTTTCAGTCCACTGTAAGTCATCCCTACAATCGCCAAGATCCTTTTCCATAGTGAATACTGAAGCAAAGTATTCATTAAGTACCTCTTCTATCTCCTCCAGTTCCATACACACTTTCCCACTGTCACACTTGATAGGTCCTATTCTCTCATGTTTTACCCTCCTGTTCTTCACATACTTGTACAATGCCTTGGGGTTTTCTTTAATCCTGTCCGCCAAGGCCTTCTCATGACCCCTTCTGGCTCTCCTAAATGCATTCTGAAGCTCCTTCCTGTTAGCCATATAATCTTCTAGATCTCTATCATTACCTAGTTTTTTGAACCTTTCATAAGCTCTTCTTTTCTTCTTGACTACATTTACAACAGCCTTTGTACACCACGGTTCCTGTACCCTACCATCCTTTCCCTGTCTCATTGGAACATACCGATGCAGAACTCCACACAAATATCCCCTGAACATTTGCCACATTTCTTCTGTACATTTTCCTGAGAAAATTTGTTCCCAATTTATGCTTCCAAGTTCCTGCCTGATCGCCTCATATTTCCCCTTACTCCAATTAAACGTTTTCCTAACTTGTCTGCTCCTATCCCTCTCCAACGCTATGGTAAAGGAGATAGAATTGTGATCACTAGCTCCAAAATGCTCTCCCACTGAGAGATCTGACACCTGACCAGGTTAATTTCCCAATACCAAATCAAGTACGGTCCCTCCTCTTGTAGGCGTATCTATATATTGTGTCAAGAAACCTTCTTGAACACACCTAACAAACTCCACCTTGTCTAAACCCCTTGCTCTAGGGATATGCCAATCAATATTTGGGAAATTAAAATCTCCTACCTCGACGACCCTGTTATTATTACACCATTCCAGAATCTGTCTCCTTAGTTTCTCCTCGATATCCCTGTTACTTTTGGGTGGTCTATAAAAAAACACCCAGTAGAGTTATTGACCCCTTCCTGTTTCTAACTTCCACCAACAGAGACTCTGTAGACAATCCCTCCATGTCTTTCCCTTTTCTGCAGCCGTGACACTATCTCTGATCAGCAGTGCCACGCAGCTGCCTCTTTTGCCCCCTTCCCTGCCCTTCCTGAAACATCTAAAGCCTAGTAACCATTCCTGACCCTAAACCATCCAAGTCTCTTTAATGGTAAATGGTGAAGGTGGAGGGAGGGGTGGAGGAAGAGAGTGACATCAGTGGAATTATCCTTCTGCAGGACGTCCCAAAGATGTGCAGCTTGATGAGTTAATTAGACTCTGTAACCTGCCCCTTGGGTGTTGAGGAGGGATAGAATCTGGGTCAGTCAATGAGAGTGGGAAGAGAAGAAAGTAAGATTAATGTAGCTCGCTGCACAACGGTCAGCACAGAATGAATGGGCCGAAGGGCTTGTGTCTGTGCCGGATGACTTTTTGTGTGCAGCTCCGATGAGAATCATCGAATATTCCCATTTAGGACAATGACCACTGAAGTCCACAGTCACAGCCCATGGTGCTTCAGTAAGCAGCGTTGTTTTAAGATGTTTAAAAAAATCTATTGAAACTCACAATTGACAAGCCTCGGATAGCAGACTCAGGTTACAAGTGCAATTCTCCTTTAAGAAAACTGCAGCAAGGATGCTGCGCTAGTCTGCAGGGTAACATTGAAACGCAGAGACTTTAGATTTCCACTCCTGGTGAATGTACAGTCGCTGTAAAACTGAAGACCACAGAACAAGGGATATCAGAGACTGCTGTGTACTTTGTTTCACAGAAATGTGGCTCACACCTACCATATTGCACGTCGATGGCTTCACCATTCTCCACAAAGACAGGACAGTCGAGCCTTTTAAAGGCAGAGGAGGTGGAGTATGCTTTGTGATTAACTCATCATGGTGCACAGATGTGGTAGTTCTGTCTCAATCCTGCTCACCTGACCTGGAACATCTAGATGTCAAATGTCCTCCACTCAATCTGTTGAGAGAGTTTTCCGCCATCATCCCGGTAGTGGTATACATTCCAACTCAATCCAATGTCAGCAGGAACTGAAAAACATAATCGTCAGGCACTAACTGTGGACCCTGGTGTCTTCACTGTCATTACGGGAGATTTCAACCAGGCCAGCTTGAAGGAGTCTCGGAACAACTACCACCAACATATCACCTGTGGAACCAGGGGAGCCAACACTCTTGACCACTGTTATACCACCATCAAGATTGCTTACTGTGCCATTCCACTCCCACATTTTGGAAATTGCGATTGTCTCTCTGTACATCTACACTTAGCGTATCGGCAGAGACTAAAGACTGCAGCACCAGAGCTGAGGTCACGGGAGATGGAGGAGCACTTACAGGACTCTTTTGCCTTAGTGGACTGGACAATATTCAGGGGTATATCTTCAAATCTGAATGGATATGCCAGAGTCGTCACTGACTTCATTAAACCTGTTTGGGTGAGAGTGTACAAGTACAGCCTGCAGATTAAGGGTAAAGAAACAATTCTGATTGAGGTTATAGATGGAACTGATGTGTGTCAACTCTGGCAAGGTTTGCTGGCCACGAACTCCTACAAAGTGAAACCTGACATAATGAACGGCTGTGATGCTTCACTCCCAGATGAACTCAATGCCTTTTATGCCCACTTTGAAAGGGAGAATAAAACTACACGTGTGTATTCCTGCAGCATCTGGTCACCCCGTGACCTCTGGCCAATGGCAGAACATCTTTCAAGAGGGTGAACCTTTACAAGGCATCAGGCCCTGTTGGTGTACCTGGCAGGGCTCTGAAAACCTGTGCCAACCAACTGGCAGGAGCGTTCAAGGACACTTCAGTCCCTCACTGCTGCAGTCGGAGGATCCCACCTGCTTTAAAACGGCGACAATCACACCAGTGCCCAGGAATAGGAGGGTGAGCTGCCTATTGCCACAATAGGTCTACAGCAGATACAATCTTACCGGCTCTCTATTCAGCCTTGGATCACTTGAACAATAGTAATACCTGTGTCAGGCAGCTGTTTATTAACAATGCCTCAGCATTCAACACAATCATACCCTAAGTTCTAATCACTGGGTCCAAAACCTGGACCTTCCTCTGCAACTGGATCCTCGACTTCTGGGAGACCACAACCTGTGAGAATTGGAAATAACGTCTCCTCCTCACTGACAATTAACACTGGTGCACCCCAAGGACATGTGCTTAGCCCACTGCTCCACTCTCTCTACATCCACAACCGTGTGGCTAGACACAGCTCGAGTACCATCTAGGAACCTCCTGGTGACACGCATATTGTTGGCAGATGGTGATGAGAAGGATTACAAGAGTGAGGTAGACCAGCTGGTCAAAAGGTGTTGCAGCAACAACCTGGCACTCAGTGTCAGAAAGACCGAGGAATTGATTGTGGACTTCAGGAATGGGAAGTCAAGGGAACATACACCCATCCTCTTAAAGGGGTCAGAAGTAGAAAAGATAAGCAGCTTCAAGTTTCTGGGTGTCAACATCTCTGATCTATCCTGGACCTAACATATTCATGCAATTATAAGGGCTGTATTTCATCAGGTGTTTGAGAATTGGTACGTACTCACAAATTTCTATGGATGTACCATGGAGAGCATTCTAACGGGTCGCATCAGCATCCGGTGTGGAGGGACCACTGCAGAGGATCGGAAAAAGCTGCAGGAGGTTGTAAGCTCTGCCACCTCCATAAAGGGCACTAACCTCCCCAGCATGCAGGACACCTTCAAGGAGTGATGCCTCAAAAGGGCAGCATCCATTCAGGGCCCCCATCACCCAGGACATGCCCTCTTCTCAATGCTACCATCAAGGAGGAGGTTCAGGAGCCCGAAGACGTACACTCAGCGTTTCAGGAACGGCTTCTTGCCTTCGGCCATCAGATCTCTGAATAGACAATGAATCCATGAACACTACCTCAGTATTTTTTCCACTCTCTTTGCACCACACATGTAATTTTTTATTATAACTTATAGCTTTGATGATTAAGTTTCTCAATATACTGCTGCCACAAAACAACAATTTTCACGACTATGTCAGTGATAATAAACATAACTCTGATTCCGATTCCCTATCTGTAATTTCCCTATCTTTGTAACTTCAAAACATTAAACTAATTGAAAGGAGAACAAGAGAGTAGGAAGATAAATTGTGTGTTTTGTTTTTACTTTATACTCACGTATCACATGATAGCACCATGACGTATGCAATTAATCTATTTCTACATATAAACAGTACTGAATTATTTAAATGAACAAGAACACTTAATCAAGCAATATATTTACAATCTTACTCAAATACTACTGAAATATTTTAAATATAAAACATTATCTATGCCTCCAAGAAGTTTAAATGCCTCTATCAGGTCTCCTTTCAGCCTCCGCTGCTCCAAGTTTGTCCAGCCTTTCCTGAATCCAGGCAGCCTCCCACCTAATCCATCCAAGGCCTTAATAAACCTCTCCTGCACTTTCTCCACATCCTTCCTGTAATGGGACAACCAGAACTGCCCACAATACCCCAAGTGCAGTGTGATTTAGTTTTTAGACTTCTTCAGTCTTCCACATGATGAAGTCAAGTCACTTTTATTGTAATTTCGACCATAACTGCTGGTACAGTACATAGTAAAAATGAGACAACGTTTTTCAGGACCATGGTGTTACATGACACAGTACAAAAAACTAGACTGAACTACGTAAAAAACAACACAGAGAAAGCTACACTAGACTACAGGCCTACGCTGGACTGCGTAAAGTGCACAAAAACAGTGCAGGCATTACAATAAATAATAAACAGGACAGTAGGGCAAGGTGTCAGTCCAGGCTTTGGGTATTGAGGAGTCTGATAGCTTGGAGGAAGAAAATGTTACATAGTCTGGTCATGAGAGCCCGAATGCTTCGGAGCCTTTTCCCAGACGGCAGGAAGGAGAAGAGATTGTATGAGGGGTGCGTGGGGTCCTTCATAATGCTGTTTGCTTTGCGGATGCAGCGTGTAGTGTAATTGTCCGTGATGGCGGGAAGAGAGACCCCGATGATCTTCTCAGCTGACCTCACTATCTGCTGCAGGGTCTTGCGATCTGAGATGCTGCAATTTTCCGAATTGCCAGAGGCTTTCTTACCACTTCATCCTCTTTTATTGGTATTTTCAGTAAACAATGGATGTGGACCTCAAGACCCCTCTGTACCACAATGCTATTAAGTGGTCTACCATTAACTGCATATGTTCTCCTTTCATTTGACCTCCCAAGGTGCACATCACATGTTTGCCCTTGGAAGGCTGCAGCGGTGCAAGAGGCAGGCCACGCTTGCTGCAGGATGGGGGTTGTACGTAAATGTCAATGATTGGTTCACATAACTTTGCTGTTTACCTGGTTCTTCATCTACCAATCAGGCCTCACAAAGGTCGCTCGTCAGATGAAACTCTTCCATCCTGTCACAAGCTGTCAAGCACTGCCCCCTAACAACAACCGGCACAGAATCAACAACGGTGATGGAGTGAAAACCGTTGTTACTGCAGCTTCTGCCCTATATAGAGAGGCCTGTCTGCTCAGCCCACAAAACCATTAATGCTACCTCACTATTCATCTTTAACACCATCTATTTATTTTTACGTAACTTGTAAACCTTAACTCTGCACTGTACTGCTGCCACAAACCAACAAATTTCACGATGCCGTATGTCAGGGACAATAAACCTGATTCTGAATCTGCTTTTGGTTATAGAATTTACAATATTACAGTACCCTACAGGCCCTTGGGCCGTGATGTTGTGCCGACCTTTTAACCTCCTCGAAGATCAATCTAACCTTTCTCTCCTGCACAGCCCTCCATTTTTCTATCATACATGTGCCTATCTTAAATTCCGCTTGGTCGCAGCGGTCACTCCGGGTCCAACAGATGGTGGAAATGATTGTCTGAAAAGTTTTTCCCCATGATTGCGAGACCCTGTTGGGCACGGGTAATACAAAACACTGCAAGTGCGGTTCATTGGTCCATCGGGAAGACCGGCGGTGGGGGAGCTGCGTGGCCCTGGGTTGTTGCACGGATTGGGTCCTCCAGCCGCGGCATCGCCTGCTATAGCTGCGAGTGAGAACTTCAAAACCATCACCGAAAGCACAGCAATCTCTTCCCGTAGTAACCTGTTCTATATCTCGTCCGGTCCCAGGGACTTATCTATCCCGAATGCTTTTCGAAGTTTCAGCAAATCCTCTTTCTTAACCTCGATAGTTTCTAGCATATCAGCCTGTTTACCCTGCTTTCCGAAATGTCAAGAACCCTCCACCTGGTGTATACTGAAATAAAGTATTCTTCAGGACCTCTCCTATCTCCTCTGATGGAAGGCATTAGGGTTAGGGTTAGGGTTGCCACAGGAGGACACAGGTTTAAGGTGCTGGGGAGCAGGTACAGAGGAGATGTCAGGGGTAAGTCTTTTTCTCTGAGAGTGGTGACTGAGTAGAAAGGGCTTCTGGCAATGGTGGTGGAGGTGGATACGATAGGGTCTTTTAAGAGTCTTTTAGATAGGTACCTGGAGCTTAGAAAAATAGAGGGTTATAGGTAAGCCTAGTAATTTCTAAGGTAGGGACATGTTCGGCACAACTTTGTGGGCCGAGGGGCCTGTATTGTGCTGTAGGTTTTCTATGTTTCTATATATTTCCTCTTCAATCCCTGATCCTCCTGTTCGTCACATACATGTAGAATGTCTCGTGTTTTCCTTAATCCCACTCAATCCATCTCATGCAGTCTTCTAACTCCCCTAAGTCCATTCTTTATGGATCTAACTCCCTCCTGGCTAACTTGAGTCAGGTGTGATCCTTGTTTCCTAATCCCGAAGTAAATTTCTTTCTTCCTCTTGACTTGATGTCCCACATTTCTTGTCAACCATGGTTCCTTCACCCAACCATCCCGAGCCACCAGCAAGCGTTCTTTAAACAATCTCTACATTTCTGTTGTGTATTTCCCCGAGTTCATTTGTTACCAAGTTCCTCCCTAATTGAATCATAATTCACTTCCCCCTATACTTTCCTATACAGTCTATCTGAACCCTCTCCAAGGTTATAGTAGAGTTCAGGGAATTGTGAACACTCTCTCCAAAATGCTCACCCACCAGGAGATCTGATACCTGACCAGATTCATTCCTTAGCACCAGGTCCAGTATACCCCACCTCCAGATGGCCTGTCTACATTTTGAGTCAGGAATCCCTCCTGGACAAACTGGACAAATTTCACCCTATCCAGGCCTTTCGACTGAGGAGACGTCAATCAATATTTGGATTGTCCCATCAAAGCACAGAGCAAATACAACACAGTCCCATCACAGCACAGAGCAAACACAACACAGTCCCATCACAGCACAGAGCAAACACAACACAGTCCCATCACAGCACAGAGCAAACTCAATACAGTCCCATCACAGCACAGAGCAAACACAACACAGTCCCATCACAGCACAGAGCAAACACAACACAGTCCCATCACAGCACAGAGCAAACACAACACAGTCCCATCACAGCACAGAGGAAACACAACACAATCCCATCACAGCAAAGAGCAAACACAACACAGTCCCATCAAAGCACAGAGCAAACACAACACAGTCCCATCACAGCACAGAGCAAACACAACACAGTCCCATCACAGCACAGAGCAAATACAACACAGTCCCATCACATCACAGAGCAAACAAAACACTGTCCCATCACAGCATAGAGCAAACAAAACACAGTCCCATCACAGCACAAACACAACACAGTCCCATCACAGCACAGAGCAAACACAACACAGTCCCATCACAGCACAGAGCAAACACAACACAGTCCCATCACCACACAGAGCAAACACAACACAGTCCCATCACAGCACAGAGCAAACAAAACACTGTCCCATCACAGCACAGAGCAAATACAACACAGTCCCATCACAGCACAAACACAACACAGTCACATCACAGCACAGAGCAAATACAACACAGTCCCATCACATCACAGAGCAAACAAAACACTGTCCCATCACAGCATAGAGCAAACAAAACACAGTCCCATCACAGCACAAACACAACACAGTCCCATCACAGCACAGAGCAAATACAACACAGTCCCATCAAAGCACAGAGCAAACACAACACAGTCACATCACAGCACAGAGCAAACACAACACAGTCCCATCAAAGCACAGAGCAAACACAACACAGTCCCACCACAGCACAGAGCAAACTCAACACAGTCCCATCACAGCACAAACACAACACAGTCCCATCACAGCACAGAGCAAACAAAACACTGTCCCATCACAGCATAGAGCAAACAAAACACAGTCCCATCACAGCACAAACACAACACAGTCCCATCACAGCACAGAGCAAACACAACACAGTCCCATCACAGCACAGAGCAAACACAACACAGTCCCATCACCGCACAGAGCAAACACAACACAGTCCCATCACCGCACAGAGCAAACACAACACAGTCCCATCACAGCACAGAGCAAACAAAACACTGTCCCATCACAGCACAGAGCAAATACAACACAGTCCCATCACAGCACAAACACAACACAGTCCCATCACAGCACATAGCAAACAAAACACAGTCCCATCACAGCACAAACACAACACAGTCCCATCACATCACAGAGCAAACACAACACAGTCCCATCACATCACAGAGCAAACACAACACAGTCCCATCACATCACAGAGCAAACACAACACAGTCCCACCACAGCAGAAACACAACACAGTCACATCACAGCACAGAGCAAACACAACACAGTCCCATCAAAGCACAGAGCAAACACAACACAGTCCCACCACAGCACAGAGCAAACTCAACACAGTCCCATCACAGCACAAACACAACACAGTCCCATCACAGCACAGAGCAAACACAACACAGTCCCATCACAGCACAGAGCAAACACAACACAGTCCCATCACGTCACAGAGCAAACACAACACAGTCCCATCACAGCATAGAGCAAACAAAACACAGTCCCATCACATCACAGCACAAACACAACACAGTCCCATCACAGCACAGAGCAAACACAACACAGTCCCATCACAGCACAGAGCAAACACAACACAGTCCCATCAAAGCACAGAGCAAACACAACACAGTCACATCACAGCACAGAGCAAATACAACACAGTCCCATCACATCACAGAGCAAACAAAACACTGTCCCATCACAGCATAGAGCAAACAAAACACAGTCCCATCACAGCACAAACACAACACAGTCCCATCACAGCACAGAGCAAACACAACACAGTCCCATCACAGCACAGAGCAAACACAACACAGTCCCATCACCGCACAGAGCAAACACAACACAGTCCCATCACAGCACAGAGCAAACAAAACACTGTCCCATCACAGCACAGAGCAAATACAACACAGTCCCATCACAGCACAAACACAACACAGTCACATCACAGCACAGAGCAAATACAACACAGTCCCATCACATCACAGAGCAAACAAAACACTGTCCCATCACAGCATAGAGCAAACAAAACACAGTCCCATCACAGCACAAACACAACACAGTCCCATCACAGCACAGAGCAAATACAACACAGTCCCATCAAAGCACAGAGCAAACACAACACAGTCACATCACAGCACAGAGCAAATACAACACAGTCCCATCACATCACAGAGCAAACAAAACACTGTCCCATCACAGCATAGAGCAAACAAAACACAGTCCCATCACAGCACAAACACAACACAGTCCCATCACAGCACAGAGCAAACACAACACAGTCCCATCACCCCACAGAGCAAACACAACACAGTCCCATCACAGCACAAACACAACACAGTCCCATCACATCACAGAGCAAACACAACACAGTCCCATCACATCACAGAGCAAACACAACACAGTCCCATCACAGCAGAAACACAACACAGTCCCATCAAAGCACAGAGCAAACACAACACAGTCCCACCACAGCACAGAGCAAACTCAACACAGTCCCATCACAGCACAGAGCAAACACAACACAGTCACATCACATCACAGAACAAACACAACACAGTCCCATCACAGCACAGAGCAAACAAAACACAGTCCCATCACATCACAGAGCAAACACAACACAGTCCCATCACATCACAGAGCAAACACAACACAGTCCCATCACAGCAGAAACACAACACAGTCACATCACAGCACAGAGCAAACACAACACAGTCCCATCAAAGCACAGAGCAAACACAACACAGTCCCACCACAGCACAGAGCAAACTCAACACAGTCCCATCACAGCACAAACACAACACAGTCCCATCACAGCACAGAGCAAACACAACACAGTCCCATCACAGCACAAACACAACACAGTCCCATCACATCACAGAGCAAACACAACACAGTCCCATCAGAGCAGAAACACAACACAGTCACATCACAGCACAGAGCAAACACAACACAGTCCCACCACAGCACAGAGCAAACTCAACACAGTCCCATCACAGCACAGAGCAAACACAACACAGTCCCATCACATCACAGCACAAACACAACACAGTCCCATCACAGCACAGAGCAAACACAACACAGTCCCATCACAGCACAGAGCAAACACAACACAGTCACATCACATCACAGAACAAACACAACACAGTCCCATCACAGCACAGAGCAAACACAACACAGTCCCATCATGTCACAGAGCAAACAAAACACAGTCCCATCACATCACAGAGCAAACACAATACAGTCCCATCATAGCACAGAGCAAACACAACACAGTCCCATCACAGCACAAACACAACACTGTCCCATCACATCACAGAGCAAACACAACACAGTCCCATCACAGCACAGAGCAAACACAACACAGTCCCATCACAACACAGAACAAACACAACACAGTCCCATCACATCACAGAACAAACACATCACAGTCCCATCATAGCACAGCACAAACACAACACAGTCCCATCACCGCACAGAGCAAACACAACACAGTCCCATCACAGCACAGAGCAAACACAACACAGTCCCATCACATCACAGAACAAACACAACACAGTCCCATCACAGCACAGAGCAAACACAACACAGTCCCATCACAGCACAGAACAAACACAACACAGTCCCATCACAGCACAGAGCAAACACAACACAGTCCCATCACAGCACAAACACAACACAGTCCCATCACATCACAGAGCAAACACAACACAGTCCCATCACATCACAGAACAAACACAACACAATCCCATCACAGCACAGACACAACACAGTCCCATCACAGCACAAACACAGCACAGTCTCATCACAACACAGAGCAAACACAACACAGTCACATCACATCACAGAACAAACACAACACAATCCCATCACAGCACAGAGCAAACACAACACAGTCACATCACATCACAGAACAAACACAACACAGTCCCATCACAGCATAGAGCAAACACAACACAGTCCCATCATGTCACAGAGCAAACAAAACACAGTCCCATCACAGTACAGAGCAAACACAACACAGTCCCATCACAACACAGAACAAACACAACACAGTCCCATCACCGCACAGAGCAAACACAACACAGTCCCATCACAGCACAGAGCAAACACAACACAATCCCATCACAGCACAGAGCAAACACAACACAGTCCCATCACATCACAGAACAAACACAACACAGTCCCATCACAGCACAGAGCAAACAAAACACAGTCCCATCACAGCACAAAAACAACACAGTCCCATCACATCACAGAGCAAACATACAGTCCCATCACAGCACAAACACAACACAGTCCCATCACATCACAGCACAAACACAACACAATCCCATCACAGTACAGAGCAAACACAACGCAGTCCCATCACAGCACAGAGCAAATACAACACAGTCCTATCATAGCACAGCACAAACACAACATAATCACATCACAGCACAAACACAACACAGTCCCATCACCGTACAGAGTGGGTATCACACAGTCCCATCACTGTGCACAGAGCGGGCATCACACAATCCCATCACCGTACAGAGCGGGCATCACATAGTCTCATCACCATACAGAGTGGGTATCACACAGTCCCATTACCGTACAGAGCGGGCACCACACATTCCGATCACCATACAGAGTGGGTATCACACAATCCCATCACCGTACAGAGCGGGAATCACATAGTCCCATCACCATACAGAGCGGGCATCACACAGTCCCATCACCATACAGAACGGGCATCACACAGTCCCATCACCATACAGAGCGGGTATCACACAGTCCCATCACCATACAGAGTGGGCACCACACATTCCGATCACCATACAGAGCGGGTATCACACAGTCCCATCACTGTATAGAGTGAACACACTTGAGCTTTATTTCAGAAGGCCGGCAAGGATAAGCCATGGACCTGTGAGTGGTGAGCTGATCGTCGGTGTAGGGAAAGTGTCTGCAAGGTGCTTCTGAGAGCCAGGATGTACCGGTGTTTAGAAAGAGAAAGATTGATTAGGGTGAGTCAGCAGGGCCTTGTGGATGAGAAATCGTGTCTCACTAATTTGACTGAAAGGATCAATGAGGGCACAGGGGTTGATGTTGTCTGCGTGGGCTTCGGAATGACAAAGTACCATGTGGGGGGCTCATCCAGAAGGTTAGATCTCATGGAATCCAGGGGGAGAGAGCCAAACTGGTCTAGTGATAATTGACAGGAATGGCAGTGAAGGTTGTTTTCAGATTGGAGGTCTCTAACCAGCGATGGCCACTGTGACCGGTGCTGGCCTCTTTGTCGTCTATATTAATGAGTTGGTCGAGAATGTAAATGACATGACTATTGGCAGATGGTAGCTTACAACAGGAGATTCTGGTCACAGAACACAGAATGGTACAGCACTGGAACAGGCCCTTCATCCCACCATGTTAAAACTAGCAATTAAGTGCCTAAAGAAACTAATTCCTTCTGCTACACTATGTCTACGTCCTTCCATTCCCTGCACTTTCATCTAAGAACCTTTTAAACACCTCTGTTCTATCCATTTCCACTACCAACCCAGGCAGCACATTCCAGTCATCCACCACCCCCATGTCAAAAATCTTGCCCTGTACACCTACATTGAGGTCACCCCACTTACCTTAAATGCATGCCCTCTAGTATTAGATATGTTGACCTTGGGAAAAAGGTACTGGCATATTTTTTAGAAAGTTCTATCAAATCGCCCCTCAGCCATGCTGGTCTGGAGAAAACTATCCCAGTTTGTCGAACCTCACCTCAAAACAAGTGCCCTCGAATCCAGGCAGCATCCTGGTAAACCTCTTCCGCGGCCTCTCCAAAGCCTCCACACCCTTCCATAATGAGTAGACTAGAACTAAATGCAATACTCGAAATATGGCCCCAGCATAGTGTTTCATAAAGTTGTGACATAACTTCCTGACTCTTTAATTCAGCGTCTCTACTAAAGAAGGGGTGCATGCCACGGGCAGGGAGGTAACTCTGAGGCTTTATAAGGTGTTGGTCAGATCGCACTGGGAACATCGTGAGCAGTTAGGTCCAAACAATGGTGCGGAAAGGACTCTCTTGCAGCCCAAGCAAATGGACTTCAGTCTTCATCACTGGTGCTGTCTGTGTGGAGTCTCCCTGCGACCTCATGGGTCATGATAGGATACATAGTTTGGCAGGGTAATTGGCTGCTGTTGTATGTATGTGGATAAGGAAAGAATAGGTTATAGTGAAATATGTGGGATAGTATTGCTCGAAAGCCAGCACAGACTCAATGGGCCAAACAGCCTCTTTATATTACATTATAGTAATGATTCAGGCAGATGGGGCTCATCAGCTGTGGTTTGCAGCTTATCTCGGAGAAGAAAAATTCTGATCTCAAACCTCAGCTGCCTCGCGGCTATACTCACTCATGGGGAAGGAGTCAGGAGTAAACCCCGAGGGAAAAATCCAGAGCTGGAGTCCCTAAGGCAGTCCAACGTTGAGTTCGATGCTGACTGGCAACTCCTGCGATGCCGCTGGCACCAAACTGTATCGGTCTCTGCCGTTCCTTTGGGTTCATCAGATGCGTGGTGAGGGGGAGCCCGCTTCACGGGCAACAGCTTGCTCGCCATGTTGTAGCGCCCAGGCTTCCTACCTAGACAGCTAGGATGCAATCTCCATGGTCAACTCTGATTAACAGAGGCCCTCGCCTCATATAGAATACGAGAAATAACACAACTTATTCATGATATAGAGACCAAGTGGTGTGTGAGTGTGTATTCTTTTGTGTGCGTGCAAACTTCTGTCTGTCTGATGCAAACAGCAGGTCTTGAGGGTTCTCCTGGAAAGTGCATTGTTCTTTCAGAGTGGCGACACGGTTAAATGGGCTGAAGAAGATGTTTGACAGGCCTGTCTTCATCAGTCAGGGCAATGACTGTACGTGCTGGGACATCATTTTGCAACCACATTTAGAATATTGTGCACCCAGATATAGCTAAGAGAGGATGCAGGAAAGGGTCCTACTGGGTCTGAAAGCTCAAGTGATATGGAGAGACTGGCTTGGTTTGAGGTGGGAGGGGAAGGATTTAAAGGAGACCTAAGAGGTAGGTTTTCACAAAGAGTGTGATGGGTATATGGAACAAGTGGCAGAGGGGGATAAAATCACATTTCAAAGGCATTTGGACAGGTACACGGGTAAAAAAGGTTTGAAGGGATCTGAGCCAAACACAGACAAATTGGAATACCTTGGAGAGACATCTTGGTTCTAATGGACGATTTGGGCTGAAGAATCTATTTTCATTCTGTATACCTCTGCAATAACATTATGGTTGACCCTGTGTGTCAGATGGGTCCCTGCCTGGTGTCTTTACTCTTCTACCTACATATCCCTCTCAGCCTTTAATGACCAGCGACTGAGCAAATGTCAACAACAGACCTCCAAAGCCCCCTGAAAAGCTGAATTCTCTTCCTCTCAGAGACCCGATTTCACGTTCAGAAGCTACAATTTTGCCCTCCGAAGCCAGAAGAAACAATCTCGTCACATCCATCCATCTGATCCCCCCCCCCCCTTTAGAGTCTGACGTGGTTCAGTGAGATCACCTCACGAGCCCAAATGCTCAACCAACCCATCTCAACAAGACGATTCAAATCCGAATCAGATAACTTACGAAAATTGTCAGTCCACATTTAATGAAAAAAAATGGGTGAAAGTCTACGGTAAAATCAATGCTAAATAAAAACGTACTTTCAATGGAAGGAGGACACAGCTGGAAGAAGCCATCTCTCTTGAACACAGGGAGCAATACCTAAAACAAATTTAAAGGAATTGGAAAAGGATTGCAATTGCTTATCCACAGGAGGGAGAGGAAAGTCAACTGGAGTATCCTATCTGGAATAAAAGTTATCCCAGGCTTTCATCAAAACAGTGCCATTCACTCCACAGTACTGATGGTGTGAGGCACAACAATGAGATGCCTTCTTTAATAAGTCCCTAATCCGACAAAGGACTACGAGTTCATGTATCACAGAGCTGATTCACTTTACATTTAACATGTATATGTGCAAAGATACAGTCAGCCTCTGTTATATTTGCCCCCACCGCCACTAGGCCCCCACTACTCCCCTTCTTTGATTTCCCCTCTCACCTTCCCTACCAATCTCACCCACTCTCTTCTTCCCTTCTCTAACAGTACATAACGTCATAGGAACCGTCCCTTCAGCCCACGGTGTTGTACTGATCTAATTAAACGAATGCTTAAATACCTAACTGAACTTTACTTACACAATGTCCATATCTTTCCATTCCCTGTACATTCATGTGTCTATCTATGAGCCTCATAAATGCCTTTATTATATTGGCCTCCACTGCTACCCTGGCACCCACTACTGACTGTGTAAATAAATCTGACCCATCACATCTCCTTTGAATTGACCATCTCGCACCCAAATGCATGCCCTCAAGTATTAGACATTTTCAACACTGGAAGAAAAGGGCCTCACAGAATTTTAAATGGTAAACTTCTATTATATCTCCCCTCAGTTGCTGTCACTCCAGAAAAAAAAACAAACAAGCCCTGTTTGCCCAAACTCTTCATATAGCACATACCCTCAATCCCGGCAGCATCCTGGTAAACCTCTTCTGCACCCTTTACACAGCCTTCACATCCTTTCTGTAATCGGCCGACCATAACTTCACCCAATACCCCAAGGGCGACCCAACCGAAGTTTTATAGAGCTGCAGCTTGACTTGCCAGTGTTTGCACTCATCAGTCAGACCTGTGAAGACAAGCTAGCCGTACACCTTTTCGACTAGCCTGTCCACTTGTGTGGCCACTTCCAGCGAGTGTAGAACTCAGTTACTGTCTATTTCTCTGCCTCCTTGATTTTCCTCATTCCCTCCTATCCTTAGCCCTACATTTATTACCTCCATCCTACTCTTAGCCCTTCTCTTGTTTCTTCCCTCTTTCCCTCCTGCCCTTCTCCCACTTCCTCCTTTCTACCCTCCTACTCTAGGTCCTCTCAATCCCTCACTCCTGTCTTCTCTCCCTCCTACCCTTAAATTTTCTCTCCCTCCCTCCTTCCCCCTATGCTTAGCCCTTCTTTCACTTCCTCCCTCCTACCATTAGTCCTTCTCTCACTCACTCCCTCCTACTCTCCTATCACTGTCCCATTCACATTTATCCCCACTTCTTGCTCTCTCCTTTCTTCCTCTCACTCACTCCCCCTAACACCCAACCTCTTGTCTTGCTCTCTTCCCCTTTTACACTCTACCCCTCCACACAGAACAGTAGTAGTTTCCATTAAGCCAGGCAGATATTTATCTCTGCATCCTCCATAGTCTCAGCCAGTTCCTAAATTATCTGTTTTTGATCATCCCCAAATCTGATCTCTCCACTAGTCTACTCGTGTCTCCAGCCCAGGATCACCCACGTTCTTCCTCAGATGTTCCTGGAAACTAAATTTTAGTCATGCGACCTCCTTCCAAGGAAAGTTGTGCCACTAGATTTAAAGTGAGCCAATCATTTCCTTTAAAATGGTCTGTAAACATTGGTTCGATTTGAATTCCACACCCTGCCTAGGGGTCGTAGGAGTACTTTCACGTGCCTTGGGCTAGTGAGGCCTGGCGGCGCCTACTTCCAACATCATATCACTGCGAAGCGGGCTTTTCAGCAATGAATGCAACGAAAACTAAATTGCGGAATAGACTGGACATCCTCCCTCTTCAGGCCATCTTCAGGCCAGACCACAGCCGATGTCCTCCAACTCGATGGCTCGCCCCGGTCTCTAACAAGTGGCCGTTGTCATTCTTTGGGGAACTCATCCGCCCTGCCGTTGACTTTGTTGACTAGGCCCTTCGCCCAGTGGTGCAGGTTAACAACAACCCCCACATTGTTTAGCCTGCCAGCTGAAGTGGTGTACCAGGGTGTGCCACCAGGAGGCAGACGTGAGTGATTTAGGAGATGGATGAGGACCAGTGATGCCCGTCCACCCTGAGAGTAGACATCCAAGGTACTGCCACAATCCAGAGCACCCTACACCCCTGTAAACTTAATGTTAGCTTGGTTAAATACTTAGTTTGTGGATTCACTTATTCTGAGCAGACAGAAAAACAGAATGAATTTAAATGCTAATTTGTAAATTATATTGTGCTAAGTTCATATTCAGAGGCGATTTATGTAAAATATTCATCTGAACCAGGGGTCACCAACCTTTTGTGCACCGCAGACTGGTTTAATATTGACAATATTCTTGCGGACTGGCCAACCGGTGGGGGGGTAGGGACTGGGTGTTAATCACGACCGGAATATAGGTGATAAGTCAACAGTCACTTACAAGGGGCTACTACACTCAATTTCATTTCTAAGACGGTATATCTAACAAATTTAATATTAAACACACAGCGCATATTTTCCCCGTATGAACATATAAAATCATTGCAACACACCAATATCGCTGAATCAGTGGGAGCCCTGGGCTTGTTTCCCTGCATCAAGACGGTCCCATCGAGGGGTGGTGGGAGACAGCGATACTCGAAGGGGGTTCCTTATGTCCAGTCTATTCCGCAATTTAGTTTTCGTTGCATTCATTGCTGAAAAGCCCGCTTCGCAGAGATATGATGTTGGAAATGGAAGCAACGTTTTCGGTGCTTTCGTGGCTGTCTCAGGCAGAGATGTTACTTTTCAGCCCACCGTCATTTGCAAGCTCGAGGAGTTGATCTTCTTCCCGCGCTGACATGGATGACGCGTGGGTAATGACCTCGCGTGCGTTCACGCCCAACAGTGGGCGTGACAGGGAATGAGGAAAGATGCAGCTGACTCACATCGTTTCATATCGCCAAATCGTATCGTGTCCTCGCGGCCCAGTAGCACATGCTTACAGTGGTTGGGGACCACTGATCTGAACAGAGAGGTTAAGTAAGTAACAAATGTATCGGAGAGTGTTAGACACATGAAGAGAGTGGAGGGATATGAATCAATCACAGGAAGAGGACGCAACATCATGGGCTGAATGGCCTGACCAGTGTTACACTCTTCTATGTTCTAAGTTCTAAATCTCAAAGCATAATTCTATGTGCCGGACTGAGAAAGAGCTGGTGAGGATTTACCTAAAGGTTACTAATGCTAGCAGAGTTGAAGACTGAAGTAACACTGGGACTAGAATATGGTTCCTGCAGAAATGAATAGTTTGGTTAGTAACCAATGTACGATTTCCAATTTTGCCAACCTTGATGGAGGGTGGGTAGGGCTGACTGACGTGAAACCAGGAAAAAATGTGCAGCTTTTCAGAGATGATGTGTCCAAATTAATTTGCCTGGCAGTCAGGCAGAGCGAAGACAACTAAGACTGGACATCACTGTCCATTCTCAGGGCCCAGGCTCCTGCTGTTTGCTATCAGGTGCTGGTAGTTCAACATGGTAGCTTGCGCGAGGCTAGTCAGCAGGCGGAGCAAGTAATCAGGGCAGTTTATTGGGAGGGGAATTAAGTAGAAAAGTTGGGAGGTTATGCCTCAGTTATGTACGGCAGAAGTGAGGGCACATCTAGAGATCTGTGTGCGTTATTCATCTTCTTACTTAAAAGAGAATATTAACAGCTCAGAGCAAAGTTCCTAGTCTAATACCCCTGCTGGTTCAGAAGGGATGTTTGGACAGACTGGGTTGTACCTATTGGAGTTTAGAGCATGAGAGGGGAATTGATTGAAATATAAATTTCTGAGAGGGTCTTGACAAGGTGATTGTGGCGAGGATGTGTCCCCTGGGGGAACCTTGTACAGAGTTCACTGTTTAAATGTTAGGGTCTGTCCATTCATGAACAGATGTTTTCTCTCAGAGACTTGTGAGAAATTTCTTCCTCAGAGGAAGAATATTTTGAAGGCTGAGGTAGCTAGATATTTAATCAGAAAGGGGCTGAAAGGTTACTGCAGGTAGGCTGGAATTCAGAAACGCAGACACCACTGTGTTATGATCTTTCAATCTGGGATGTGAGCCTGAAGGAGTCAGTCGGCCACTCGCTCTCTGACTTTGCTGACCCATGCCCCCATGATGGCAACTCAATGACCAGTGCATTCCTCCTCTGCCTGGCCACTGACCTTTGCCAACCCTAAACATTGCTTCCTCGCAGCCTTCGAACCTTCAGAGACTTCCCGCAGCAGCCAAGGGTTGACTCTGAGCAACTTCTGTGGCACAATCAAAACATCAGAATCAGAAGTGAATCAGGTTTACCATCACTGGCATGTGCCATGAGGTTTGCTGTTATGCAGCAGCAGTATGTTGTAATACATAATTATAGGGGAAAAAACTGAATTACAGTAAATATATATATGTTAAATTAAATAAATATTGCAAAAAGAGAAAACAGAAACTGTTCCTGTATTGCTGAGTGTGTGCCTTCAGACTCCTTCCTGATAGCAATAATGGGAAGGGGGCTGGTCCTGGGGGAAGGGGGTCCTTGATGGATCCTGCCTTTTTTGAGATATTACACCACGAAGATGACCTAGATGCTGGGAGGCTAGTGCCCACGGTGGAGCTGACTGGGTTTACAACTTTCTGCAGTTGGTAACTTCTCCTGTCGTCAGAACGGAAAGGGTTAGTTTTTTTGGAGTCACCAAGTCGATGGAAACTGAGAAGTAAACAC
The DNA here is from genome assembly GCF_048418815.1 of Hemitrygon akajei. Taxonomy (NCBI): domain Eukaryota; kingdom Metazoa; phylum Chordata; class Chondrichthyes; order Myliobatiformes; family Dasyatidae; genus Hemitrygon; species Hemitrygon akajei. The sequence continues at coordinate 21,183,380 of NC_133154.1, forward strand.
CTGGCATCTGACTGACGGCTTCACCTCTCCGATGAACCCGCAGAGGTTGTGAATATCCAATTATTCCAAGGGCGGCTGCCTCTCATTCTGAACCTGACCCACACACAGCCAGTTAGCTTGTATACTGACAGCAAGATGGCACATAAACCTCCTCGTGGAGAACGGACACCAGACAATCTATGCCTTGTGCACGCTGAAGCTCTATGCTTTGTTGAGTCTAATCCCTCGGTGAGTGAGAGGATACATTATAACTACGCACTTAAGGCAGAGATCGATCTAACACTTCAATATCCTGAATTTAATAATTCTCTTAAAGTTTTATTTGCAGGCTTTCAAACTGAGCTCAGATGCAAACTCTGGTTTCTCTCTCTCAACTCAAAACACAAAGTTCAAAGTAAAATTTATTATCAGAGAACGTGCATGCCGCCACATACAGCCCTGAGAATCTTTTTTTCTCTGGACATACTTGCAAAACAGTCCATGTGAGGTGCATGGGGGAAAACCAGGGAAACTTTTACATGTCTGTCTGGTGTGGGCTGGGGGCAGGGAGGGGGAAATAGAATATAGACCAACACAGCATGGAAAAATACCGGCCCTTTGACCCAACCAGTTCATGCCAACCCAGCTAGCCCCATTTTCCTCCATTCAAACCATATCCCTTCAAGCCCTGGTCCTCCTTTCACCTATCCAAGCGCTTCGTAAATAACATTATTGTACACTACATATCTTAGCCGCTTCCTCTGGCAGCTTGGCCCACCATCCTCAGCAAGAACATGTTCCTCCTTTTAAATCTTTCCCCACTCACCTTAACCCTTTGCCCTTTTGTTTTGGACTCCCCCTACCCTGGGGAAAAGATTTTTATAGTCCACCTTATGCATGACCATCATAATTTTAAATATGTTTATAAGGTCACCCCTATATCCCAAGGAGGAAAGACCTAACTAGCCCGACGTCTCCCTGTAAACTCCAGCCCTCTCGTCCCGGCCACATCCTTGTAAATCTTTTCTGTGTTCTTTCCATTTTCACCAGGTTTTCCTCTAAGAGGGTGACCAAATCTGTACAAATTTCCAAGTGCAGCCTCACGAACAGCAACGTAATATCCCAGCACCTACATTCATTGCCCTGTTTTTCCAAGAAAGCAACATTTATCATCAAATATCCCCTCCATCTGGGCTATGGCATCTTGGACAGGGGGGTACAGAAGCCTGAAGTCCTACACCACCAGGTTCAGGAACAGCTATTTTTCTTCAGCCATTCGGTTCCTAAAGCAAACAGCAAAACCTGATCACTACAGGCAGTAACATTGTTAGCAGTTTGAATGCATTGCAGTAAAACGGACTTTGGTTTGTTCTCCTTGTCTCCTTTCTAGTAAAAATTGTGTACTGTATCTGCTTAAGTCATGTTTTTCTTGTGAATATTGCTTAGTGCTATGCGCCTGTGATGCTGTTGCAAGTTTTCACTGTGCCTGCGTATACATGTGTTTGGTCAATCTGTACCCAACGCTGTGGATTGGTCGGAGGGAGACTGTCCACATGCAGGCCGATGGGATCAGTTAGTTTCCTGGGATTTGGGCAAATGGGAGCAGCTTAGGTAGGCTTTGGCCAGTATGGACTAGTTGGGCCAAAGGGCCTGTTTCTGTTCTGTAATGTCCTATGTTCTACGGGTGTAGGGAACTGTCTTTCTCCTCTCCAGCTGCCCAGGTGTGAAGCTTCACCTAAAAGCAAATTGCTGGGAGAATTCAGCAGGCCAAGCAGCATCTGTGGAGGCAGAGGCGCAGTTGCTGTTTCAGTTCAAGATCCTGAACTATTCCTTGCGCCAACTCCAATCACACCGCTTCCCCCTCCCCCCCCCCCCCCCCCCCACTACCTCAGACTGGTCCACTCCACACTAGTACGTCCTCACTATCAAACCTGCAGAGAAGTGGGTTGCCATTGTGATCAGGCAGACTGCCTCCACTTTGCAGAGGTTAAATGGCAGCTCTCAGACACCTCCCTATCTCTTCCCTTGGACCACGACCCCACCAACAAACACCAGGCTACCATTTCCTGGGCACTGCAGACCACCTGGATCCCCTGGATCTCACAAATCACATCAATCCCTTCCAACTTGAGAATAGCTAACCCCCACATTACTGGCTTCTATCTCTAACCTGAGATCCACACAGAGCATGAAGGCTGGTAGACCCATTGTTCACGCCTGCTCTTCCACTCTACAAATGTCTGGTCAGACCGCACTTAGAGTATTGTGTTCAATTCTGGTCACCTCAGTATAGGAAGGATGTGGAAGCTATGCAGAGGGTGCAGAGGAGGTCTACCAGGACGTTGCCTGGTTTGGATAACAAGTCATATGAAGCAAGGTTAGCAGAGCTGGGACTTTTCTCTTTGGAGCGTAGAAGAATGAGAGGGGACTTGATAGACGTCTACAAGATTATGAGAGGCATAGATAGGGTGGATAGTCAGTACCTGTTTCCCAGGGCACCAATAGCAAACTCCAGAGGGCATATGTACAAAATTAAGGGAGGGAAGTTTAGGGGAGACATCAGGGGTAAGTTTTTTACACAGAGGGTTGTGAGTGCCTGGAGTGACTTGCCAGGGATGGTGGTGGAGGCTCAAACATTAGGGGTATTTAAGAGACTCTTGGACAGGCACATGGATGAAAGAAAAATAGAGGATTATGGGGTAGTGTGGGTTTGGTACTTTTAAAGGATTATATGGGTCGGCACAACACAGAGGGCTGAAGGGCCTGTACTGTGCTGTAGTGTTCTATGGTTCTATAATGAACTTATCACTTCATATGACTTGGATCTCAATGCAAAATTTCAACTATCCCTTTACCTCCACAGAGGCTGCCCAACCCATGAGTCCCTCCAGCCCTCTCTTTGTTGCTCTATCGGAGGTATTGTTCCTCTGTTTCGAACTGGGCCTCCCCCTCCAGCAGTGGAGAAGGCTGAGGATGGACGGATTGATGTGGGAGTGGGAACAATATGTAACTGGGAGCTCAGGGGGCGGCCGTAGAGGTGTTCAACAAAACATTCACCTAGTCTGCACTTGTCCTCACCAGTGCAGAAGGGACCACAATGACAGCACCAAATGCAGATGAGTTGTAGCCTACCCAGGAGGAATGCGAGGTGCTGATGAACTTAAAAATGAGTTTGAAATGCCACTTAATACAGGGGCAAACTCTGATTATATTGCTGAGGCTCTGGTTTGAGAACCTTCAGCGAGAAGAGGCTGAGCAGTGGAACAGGTAAGAACAGTAAGGTTTTCCTCAGGACTCCTCTTCCTCTTCGAGTAGCTGGGATGCGGTCAGGGTAGCGGGACGCGCCTCCTGCAGGACGTGGGAGGCCGAGGAGAATGTCGGTATCCCTGATGACTTCAGCTGTCGGAAGTGCTCCCCGCTGCATCGCCCGACTAACCTCCTGGAGGGAAATGGAGCCAGAGTTTGATGTACTTGGGGTTGTCTGGGGTGCTGAGTGGTCACCTAAGGTGCAGGCAGCAGATAGTTGGGTGACCATCAGGGAAGGTAGAGTGAGCAGGCAGGGTTCCCGGGTGGACATTCCCCTCAGCAACAAGTATACCACCTTGGATGCTGCCTGGGTTTGGTGAGGACACAGCAATGGCATGCCAGGCCTGTGGCTTTGAGGCTCAGCAGGGAAGGGTAAAGCCAGGTAGGACAGTAGTGATGGGAGGCTTTATATTTAGGTGGACAAACAGGAGGCTCTGTTTCCATAAAAGAGGTACGAGGTTGATGTATGTCTCAGAGCGGCTGCGGAATATTCTCGAGGGATGGTGAGCAGCCAGAGGTCGTGGTGTACACTGGCATCAATGACATACAGTAGTTAGAAAGGGGGAAGAAGTCCTCCACAGCGAGTGCAGCAACTTGGGGAAGGGACAGAAAAGCAGAACCCCCAAGGTAGTAATCTCTGGACAACTCTCAGTGCCACGTGCTAGTCAGGGCAGGAATAGGATGACAGTACACAGGTGAATGTGTAGCTGAGGAAGTGATGCAAGGTTCTTGGATAATTGGATCCTTTTTGGGGGCAGAATAGATGGGTTGCACCAAAATGGAGGGGAACGAATATCCTGGCTGGGAGTTTTGCTAGTGCCACTCAGGAGGGTTTAAACCAATCTGGAAGGGGTTTGAGAACCAGAGCTCCAGGTCATGAATGGCGAGGGAGGTAGAGTCAGGGCCAGTTAAAAAAGACAGGAGCAAGGTAATAGATTGAATGAAACAGATAGTTTGAACTGTGTAGACTAGGAATATTATGGGTAAAGGTGATGATGAACATGGATCACTGCATGGATCAATGATGTGATCATTGTGTGTGTAGTCGATAGAACATGGATTTGCACCTTGCCAAGTTTCCAGGACGCAAGCCTGGGCAAAGTTTTTTTTATGGAAGACCGGCAGTTGCCCAAGCTGCAAGACTCCCCTCTCTATGCCACCGATGTTGTCCAAGGGAAGGGCATTAGGGCCCATACAGCTTGGCAGAACAATGTGTGGTTAAGTGCCTTGCTCTAGACGCAAGCCTCAGCCAAGGCTCAAACTAGCGACCTTCAGATAACTAGACGAACACCTTAACCACTTGGCCACGCAATGTGGTCATTACAGAGACGTGGTTGAGAGAGGGACAGGAATGAGTGTCAAATATCCCAGAGTTTTTTATATTTTAAAAGAAGATAGAGATGGAACTAAAAGGGATGAGTGTGTTGCACTAATAATCAGGGACAGTATCACAGCTGCATTCAGAGGGGACACAATGGAGGGTTTATCCATTGAGCCTATATAGGTAGAATTCAAAAATCACTCTGATAAGATTGCACTACAGATCCCCCCCCCCCCCCCAATAGACACATTAAGGAACAAATATGCAGGCAGATTAAGGAAATATGTAAAAAAAACAATAGACTGTTGTCTTTGGGGCTTCAACTTCTCGAATATAAATGGGACCTTCTTGATGCAATTGGCTCCGGTTTAAGGTGCTGGTGAAGCTCAGGGATTACTTACTGAATAAAACAAAGGAAGCAACTGAATACTTTATTATTCCCACTTCCCTGGTAAATGATCACTGCAAACAACAGGCTGTCAGAGTTGAGGTCTAGAACCGCCTGTACGTTCTGGCATTTCAGTGGGGAGAACTGAAGTCTCAAAGGTGCAGTCTGTTTGCGGCAAAGCACGTTCAGACCGGTTTGAAGCAGGATCTGCCCTGGAGAGCAAGGAACAAGCCAGTGATTGGCCATTGCTGGAACAGACTTGGAGCCCATTCTATGTGGCAGTGTGGAGGCGAGGCAGAGTCCAGGTCCAAGAGCAAAAACTGTCTTGAGGTTTGGACAATTTATGCGCCAGGCCAGATTGAAGAGGTGAGGGTGTCGGGGCCGGAGGTGAGTACCAGGGCATTGAGCCTTCTACACAGCGAGGTTTACTTCTCTCTGCGCTGAACTCTAGCTTGCCGCGATGTGACATTTACTTGTCTCTGCACAAACTGAGGCTGTGGCTGCAACTAACTCACTTGCATGAACTTCAGTTCTGAATGCTATTTGCTTACTTTGCTGAGCATAGTACTAGGGCATTTCAACGGAGAGAGGGAAGTAGTGTTGAGCATTGGGTGGCAAGGGGCAGATATTCTCTATCAAAGGAGGAGTAAGACACTCTTCCCCTCTGCTAGCCTGCAGGTCACCCTTGGGCAAGGTGTAGCACCTGCTTAGCTCCCTGATCAGGGTGACATGAAGCCATGGGAGCAGGTGGTGAATATCACAAGTACTGGTTATGTGACCACTGACGCCAGGCAATCTCTGAAGAGTATTGATAATGGCTGGGGTCACCCATCTTGTAAAGACACTGCCCAGAAGGCAGAAATGGCAAACCACTTCTGCAGAAAATTCTGCCAAGAACAATCATGGTCATGGATAAGACCATGATTGCCCACATCATATAACATGGCACATAATGATAAAGATGATGTTGGGGATTGAAGATGGTAAGTCTCGAAGATCTGATGGGATATATCCTACCTTATTGAGAAAGATGAGAGAAGAGATTGTTGGGGCCTTGACCAATACCTTTGTGTCCTTTCTTGCCACAGGCAAGGTCCCGGAAGATGGGCTGGATGCAAATATTCTATTACCGAAGAAGGGAACCAGGGATAAACCTGGAAACTATAGACTGTGAGTCTCACATCAGTGGTAGAGAAATTACTGGAGGGAATTCTTAGGGATAGGATCTTTGAGCGTATGGAAAACCATGGCCTAATTAGGGAGGACCAGCATGGCTTTGTGCGGGGCAAGTCATGTCTTACTAATTTGATTGAGTTTTCTGATGAGGGTGATTGATGAAGGTATAGCTTTGTCTACATAGATGTTAGTAAGGTGTTTTACAAGGTTTTTCACAGTCCTCCTTCTTTACACAGTCGATCAAGGTGCATGGGATCCATGGGGAATTGGCCATTTGGATTCAGAACGGGTTTGTCCACAGAAGACAGAGGGTAGTGGTTACAGAGACTTGTTTTAGCTGGAGGTCTGTCATTGGTGGTCTTCCACGGGAATCTGTATTGGAACCTCTTGCTGTTTGTGATGTATATAAATGACCTGGATGAAAATGTAGATGGGTGGGTTAACAGGTTTGCAGGTGATACGATGATTGGTGGTATGGTGGATGGTCATTAGACTGGCAAAAGGATACAATGAGATATAAATCAGTTGTATTATGGGTGGAAAAATGGCAGATGGAGTTTAACCTGGCCAAATGCAAACAGACAGCACACTTTTACAGCCAAGATCCTTAACAGCGTTGATGAGCAGAGGAATGTTGGAGTCCAAGTTCTTAACTCCCTGAAAGTAGCTACACAGATTGGTAGAGTGATTAAGAAGGCACCTGCCCGTTATTAGTCGAGGCATTGAGCACAGTTCTGGTCGTCCCATTATAGAAGTGTTTCCCAACCTTTATTTTAGCCCAATGTTTCCCAAAACACTTTCATACTTGTCAATGCCCCCCAAAGCGCCTTCATATTTGCTAACACCCCTCTTAGACACAATATACTTTCCGGCACCCCCATAGTGCAAAAACATGTCTACCATATACTAACATGAGAAAAGTGATTCCGCTTTAATTTTTTTATTTGTCTTTAAACCTAACTTACACAGTACCTGTGCACTGCACAGCAGCTTCGATGTCAGTGTGGTCCTTAAGCTTGATGGCTTTTAGCAAGAGTTGAAATATCTGGTTCAAGTTGTGACAGCAAAAACCTTAAGTCCCCCCGTGTAACAATGTCCAAGCGGTTTCTGTTTTTCGTGAGAATGTGGTTCACTGCACTGAAGCCTCTTTCAACAAGGCAGGAGGATGGAAATGCAATGAAGAGCAGTTTGGCTCTTCTCCACAGACCAGGAAACTTCATATGACAGTGCAGTCACATTTCACCAAAGCTGACATTTTTGAAAAGCATTTTTGCTTCTTCGTCATTCTGAATTTCGATCATTTCTTCTTGCAATCTCTCTTCCTGTTCTTCCACCTTGCAAAGAAATGGGTTAATTACCCAGTCCAGAATTTCCAGATCGTTCAAATCCTTGAATCGATTCTGAAAATCCTTCCTCACTGACTGCAGGTGTAAGCAGTACTCTTGCAAATCACCGTCTGTGAAAGAGAGTGCCATACATTCCATGCAGGGAAACAGTGGGAACATCATTCTCCCAATGTTTTGCTTATACATTTCTAATTTTCTGATAGAAGTGGACACTGCACTTTTTGCTGAGATTAAATTGAAATTCTCACCCAGCAGTTTCATATGTAGAATGTTCATTTTGTCGTACAGATCAGCCAGGTGTGCCCCATCTCCACGTAGAAGTACAATCTTGTTTCCCAAGTTCTAGTCAACTTTGAGCAAAAATTCAACCACGGAGTCAAAAAGATCAAAGTAACATTTTAAGCAGCAGCCTTTTGACAGCCAACACATTTCAGTGTAAAGAAGTGTTCAAACGCTTCATTATAATCTTGGCAAAACTGGTGAAATATTTTGCTATTTAATTGGCTGAGCTTTAATTTTGTTGAAAGCAGATATTACATTGGTCATGCTTTTAAAAAGTTGCTGGCTGAGGTTTTCTGGCTGTGAAATGTTGACAATGAATTACACAATGGATTGCAAGCACACTTGGAATTTCTTTTTTCAAAATGCCACTAAACCAACATGGCAACCTGTCATATAAGGTGCTCCATCTATTGCACAAGAAATCATGTTCCTAATCAGAATATTTTTATCCTCAATATACATTTTCAGCTCATTGTAGATTGATTCTCCATTGAAAGTTGTTTTTAACTTTTTACAAAAGAGAATATTTTCATAAACTTTTCCATTTTTGATAAATTGTACATATGCCATTAGCAATTCATGTGCAATTCATTAGCAATTAGCAACACTGTGGCCCCATGCCCATCCCCCACATAATTCATCTGGTGTCGGCCCCCAACCAACACATACTCCACTCTCCCCTCCTACCCTTCCTCACAGCCCCCTACCCTGCTCTCGTGACTACACCCTTCCCACACCTGAAACCACCACAGCGGGCTTCACAGCTGAACAGGTGAGAAGACAGCTGAAACGTCTCCACCCAAGTAAGGCTGTAGGCCCGGATGGTGTCAGCCCCAGGGTGCTCAAAGCCTGTGCCCCCCAGCTATGTGGTGTACTTCACCATGTCTTCAACCTGAGCCTGAGTCTCCAGAGGGTTCCTGTGCTGTGGAAGAAGTCTTGCTTCGTCCCTGTACTGAAGACGCCGCGCCCCAGCGGCTCCAATGACTACAGACCGGTGGCATTGACCTCCCACATCATGAAGACTCTGAACAGACTTGTTCTAGAGCAGCTCCGGCCTATGGTTAGGCCACACTTAGACCCCCTCCAGTTCACCTACCAGCCCGACTAGGAGTTGAGGATGCCATCGTCTACCTGCTGAACCATGTTTACGCCCACCTGGACAAGCCAGCGAGCACTGTGAGAGTCATGTTTTTTGACTTCTCCAGTGCGTTCAACACCATCCACCCTGCTCTGCTGGGTGAGAAGCTGACAGTGATGCAGGTGGATGCTTCCCTGGTGTCATGGATTATTGATTACCTGACTGGCAGAGCACAGTACATGTGCTTGCAACACTGTGTGTCAGACAGAGTGGTCAGCAGCACTGGGGCTCCACAGGGGACTGTCCTGTCTCCCTTTCTCTTCACCATCTACACCTCGGACTTCAACTACTGCACAGAGTCTTGCCATCTTCAGAAGTTTTCTGATGACTCTGCCATAGTTGGATGCATCAGCAAGGGAGATGAGGCTGAGTACAGGGCTATGGTGGGAAACTTTGTCACATGGTGCGAGCAGAATCATCTACAGCTTAATGTGAAAAAGACTAAGGAGTTGGTGGTGGACCTGAGGAGGGCTAAGGCACCGGTGACCCCTGTTTCCATCCAAGGGGTCAGTGTGGACATAGTGGAGGATTACAAATACCTGGGGATATGAATGGACAATAAACTGGACTGGTCAAAGAACACTGAGGCTGTCTACAAGAAGGGTCAGAGCCGTCTCTACTTCCTGAGGAAACGGAGGTCCTTTAACATCTGCCAGACGATGCTAAGGATGTTCTACGAGTCTGTGGTGGCCAGTGCTATCATGTTTGCTGTTGTGTGCTGGGGCAGCAGGCTGAGGGTAGCAGACACCAACAGAATCAACAAACTCATTCGTAAGGCCAGTGATGTTGTTGGGGTGGAACTGGACTCTCTGACAGTGGTGTCTGAAAAGAGGATGCTATGTTTTGTGCAGGTTAGTTGTAGCTTCTGGAAATTACCTATTATAGAACTCTCTTATACCTTTGTCCTTTGGAATGCGAATGGACTCATTCTTGTGATCCACTTGTACAATGCACTAATAACCAAAGCCCACACAAAAGGGTGGTGGTAGTCCATACATTTTATTGGCTCCTCACCACCGCACCTTACAGCCTTCCAGAGTTTCAGATGTAATTTTTAATAACAGTTAATTTCTTAATACTTTTGCCCCTCCAGTCAAAGAACTTTCAGAGATATTGAATGTTTTAGGATTCTCTTTCATCCTACTTCCCAAGGCCCTTTCTGGCTCTCAAAATTCCCTTTTCTTTTCTTTTCTGGCTTCTATATAATCACGAAGGACTCTGTTTGGTTTTAACTTCCTAAACCATACATATGCTTCCTTCTTGACTAAATTCGCCACCTCCATCAACATCTAAGGTTTCCTTATCTTGCCATTCCAATGCTTTCTCCTTATTGGGACCAACCTGCCCTGTTACTCTGCGCATTTGGTCTTTAACTATCCTCCATGTTGATTTGTTTTCCCCTAAGCAGCTGTTCCCCATCAGCTCTCTCCAGTTCCTGCCTAATATTCTTGCAGTTCACCCTGCTCCAATTTAATACTCTCCCACGAGGTCCAGACTTATTTGTACCTATAGACATCTTAAAATTTAAGAAGTTGCAGTCAGTATTCCCCAACTGTTCTCCCCCGAAAGCTCAGTCACTGGCTTGGCTCATTTCCCAATACTAGTTCCAGTATGGTCCTTCCTCTTGTTAAATTACCTAAATACTGATTTAACAAACCTCCAAGGTGCACCAACAAATTCTGCACGTCTAAACCTTTTGTACAGGAGGTTCCAGTGTACATTGGGGAAGTTGAAGTCACTCACGACAACGACGCTGTTGTTTTTACACCGTTCCCTAATCGGCCCACGTATCAGTTCCTCACTGTTTCAGTGGCTGTGGGGTGGGCTGGGGAGTGTCCTGTGGTTTAATCCCATCAGTGATTGCACTTTTTTTTAAATATCACTAATTTTTATTGCAACACCAACAAATTACATTCAATGCGACCTGTTGCTGATTACATTTTGACTGTTTAACCCAACCCAGCCACCCTCCAACCCTCATCCCCACCTCTCTCTATCCCCTCCACCCCTGTTACTTGAACAGGTACATGGATAGGAAAAGTTTGGTGGGATATAGGCCAAACGTGGGACTAGCTTGGATTGGGATCTTGGAAATCCAAGGGGCTCATTTCTGTGCTTGTGTGTCTATATGATTTCCTTACCTTGGGAAAAAGACTGTGACCGTCCACCTCATCTATAACCCCCTATAAGGTCACCCCTCGGCTTCCTTCATTCCAGACAAAACAGTCCCAGCCTATAACATCGCTCCTTGCATATGTACTGGCAACACCCCGGAGAATCTTTTCAGCACCTTCTCTAACTTAGTCAGATCATTCAGTAGGATGGTGACCAGAACTCTATCCCAGGTGCAATCTCACCAATGTCTCGCACAGCTGGGATGTGATGTTTTGAGTGTTACTGATGCCCTGATCAATGAAGGTAAGTGTGCTGCATGGTATGCCTTCTTCACCACTCTCAGGGAATGATGGAGTTGTACCCCTGGGTCTCTGGGAATTTGTTAAGCACGTTCAGGATTTTCTCTCAACTTGAGAAGAGGCAAAACTCAACCTCTTCATGGGAAATAAGGCAGGACAAGAGACTTAAGTATCTTTGGGGAAACCTATGACCATAATACTAACAATTTTAAAACTTTTCTAAGTTCAAATAAAAAATTATTATCAGAGTACATACATGTCCTCCTATACAACCCTGGGATTTGTTTTCCTGTGGGCGTATGCAGCAAATCTATAGAATAGTAACTGTAAACGGGATCAATGAAATAGTGAGAGCATAGGAAGTTCTGTTACATTCAAGGCCACAGTGATGGCGAGATATTCGACAAGCACAAAGATGAACCCTTTACAACACTATCCCAGAACACTGTGGAGAGCCAGGGGAGAAACTTCAGGGTCTCTTGTGAGCATGTTTGCTAGCCATGGGTAAGATGCCATTAGACTGGTGGTGGGGGGGAATTAATGTTCTTTAAGAAAGGCTGCAAAGAATCGCATGCAATATGACAATGAATAAATTGCATTTAAGAGGCTTTTAGATAGATGGGTAAATATACTAGGAAAGGAAGGATCATGTACAAGCAGGAAGAATTTAGTTAAATTCAACATCATGTTCCATACAGATATCGTCACTGGAAGACCCTGGTCCTCTATTGTCCACTGGTGTATGAGTACTCTGTGCAGTTCTATTTGTGCTCCTACAGGAACGATAGTTCCTTAAAGTTGTTATAGCTGGGGGTGGTAATGGGGACAAGCTCCCATACCTATTAAATGTTTCCAATGGTGTGCCCCTCAAATAGTCTCTGACAACCAAGTCCAGCTCCTGGCCTTCACGTGTGGCTTAGCTACTAGGGGCAAAGGTGGGTTACTGGCACCTTAAACCAGTTGCTTCAGGCAGATGGGACTTGTCAGTCGTGTTTGTAGGAAAACTCTGACCTCGAACCTCCACTGCCTTGTGGCTGTACCTGCTCATGGGAAAGGCTTTGGGAGTAAACCCCGAGGGGAATTCCACAGCTGGAGTCTCTAAAGCAGTCCCTGCACCCGCTTATGGGAAAGGCTTTGGGAGTAAACCCCGAGGGGAATTCCCTAAAGCAGTCCGACAGAGTTCAACGCTGACGCAGCTCCCGCGACGTTGCTGGTACCAAACTGTATCGGTCTCTGCCGTTCCTTTGGGGTCATCAGTTGCGCAGAGAGGGGGAGCTTGCTACATGGACAACAGCTTACTCTCCTTATTGTACTGTCCTGGCTTGTGACAAGTCACTCTGACAGACGGAGGTGTCACTCACTCATGGGAAGGACATCATTAAATCGTAGAATGTGCAAAAAAAGATTTATGAGTACGTTACCAGGCCTGCAGGGTTTGAGCTATGAGGAGAAACTGGGACTTGCTTCTCTTGAGTGAAGGGGGATGAGAGGGCAAACTTATAGAGATTTATAAAATCAAGAAGGACATAGATAAGGTGAGTAGCTGAAGCCTTTTTCCTAAGGTAAATAAATCTAAAACTAGAAGGCACAGGATTAAACTGAGAGGGGGAGGATTTAAAACAGACCTGAAGGAGACCATTTTCCACACAGGGGATGGAGAGAATATTGAGGAAGTGGTAGAAGTGAGCACAATTATGACATTTAGAAGACACCTGGACAGGTGCATGGACAAGAAATGAAAATGGGATGAGCTGAGCCAAGCCGTTTGGCAGGGTTGCGTTGAGTCAAAATGCTTATTTCCAAGTACATACATGTCACCATATACTACCCTGAGTTTCATTTTCTTGCAGGTCTTCACTGCACAACAAAGAATTACAATAGAATTAATGTTGCTACACACAAAGACTGACAAAAAATGTACAAAAGACAATCAGTGTAAATTTAAAAAAACAAACAAATAGTACTGAGAACACGAGTTGTTGAGTCCTTGAAAGTGAGTCTACAGGTTATGGAATCAGTTCAGTGTTGAGGTGAGTGAAGTTACCCACGCTGGTTCAGAAGCCTGATGGTTGTCAGGTAATAACTGCTCCTGAGCCTGACGATGTGGGACTTAAGGCTCTTGTATTTCCTTTCCAATAACAGCTGCAAGAGAGCAAGGCCTGGATATTGGGGGGGGCTCTTGACGATGGATGCTGCTTTCCTGCAACTGTGCTCCTTACAAAATGTGCTCAGTGGCAGGGAGAGTTTGCCCGAGATGGTCTGGGCTGTACCTGCTACTTTTTGTAGGCTTTTCCATTCCTGGGCATCGGCCTTTCCATACCAGACCGTGATGCAGCCGGTCAGGATGCTCCCTAGTGTGCACCTATAGAAGCTTGTCAAAGTTTTAGAAAACATGCTGAATCTGTGCAAACTTCTAAGACAGCAGAGGTCCTAATTACATACTGGGTCCCAGACTCGATCCTTTGATGTGATAATGCCAAGAAATTTAAAGTTACTGATCCTCTCCATGTCTGATACCCTAATGAGGACTGGCTCATGGGCCTCCGGCCTCTGATTTCTTCCTGCTGTAGACTCTATGGAGATCTCTTCTCCGGGGCCCTGTACTTCACTGCATGTCCCATCCTGGTTTAATGTTCTAAAATGCATCACTTTGCATAATAGATAGATAGATAGATAGATAGATACTTTATTCATCCCCATGGGGAAATTCAACTTTTTTTCCAATGTCCCATACACTTGTTGTAGCAAAACTAATTACATACAATACTTAACTCAGTAAAAAATATGATATGCATCTAAATCACCGTCTCAAAAAGCATTAATAATAGCTTTTAAAAAGTTCTTAAGTCCTGGCGGTAGAATTGTAAAGCCTAATGGCATTGGGGAGTATTGACCTCTTCATCCTGTCTGAGGAGCATTGCATCGATAGTAACCTGTCGCTGAAACTGCTTCTCTGTCTCTGGATGGTGCTATGTAGAGGATGTTCAGGGTTTTCCATAATTGACCGTAGCCTACTCAGCGCCCTTCGCTCAGCTACCGATGTTAAACTCTCCAGTGCTTTGCCCACGACAGAGCCCGCCTTCCTTACCAGCTTATTAAGACGTGAGGCGTCCCTCTTCTTAATGCTTCCTCCCCAACACGCCACCACAAAGAAGAGGGCGCTCTCCACAACTGACCTATAGAACATCTTCAGCATCTCACTACAGACATTGTCCCAGGTCACGCTTTCCCAGTTGATCCAAATCCTGCTGTAAGCATTGACAATCTTCTTCACTGTCCACTGTATCATGAGCTTTGATGTCATCCACTAATCCAGGAATATTCTCATCCAATATATTAAAATAAATGACGAACAACAGTGGACTCACACCACTGATCACAGGTCAACAGTCTGAGTAACAACCCCCTGGCTCCTTACACAAAGCTTGTTTTTCTATCTCATTGAATAGCCTGCACTATGCTATAGATCATATGCATATGATATATGCATATAGATCATATGCACTATGCTATAGCCTGCACTAGATCACTATGTGATCTAACCATCCAGAGCAGCTTACCATGTGTTACCCTGTCAAACAGCCAAGTCCACATACAAAATGTCTACTGCATCGCCCTTTACATTTTTGACATGACTTTCCACACACGAGTTTATGCGGATTCTCCCCAGTCAGTCCTTGCCTTTCCAAACGCTGGTAAATCCTGTCTCTCAGGATCTCTCCAGTAACCTCCCCACCACTGACATCAGGCTCACCAGCCTGAAATTCCCTGGTTTGTCCCCGCAGCCCTTCCTTAACATAAGCCCCCTTCCACTCTTCCAGTAGCATACCTGTGGCTAGCCATGATACAGACACCTCTGCCAGGGCTGCTGCTGTTTCTTCCCTTGCCTCCCTAGCTTTTTAATCTATTAATTTATTGCAGTGCAATGCATAATAGACCCTTCCAACCCTTCGAGCCACGTTGCCCAGCATCCCCCAATTTAATGGATGATTTACAATGACCAATTAACCTACCAATCTTTGGACTATGAGAGAAAACTGGGACATCTGGAGGGAACCCACGTGGTTTCGGGTGGAGAACATACAAACTCCTTACAGGCAGAGGCAGGAATTGAACTCGGGTGGCTGATAATGTAAAGCGTTGTGCTAACCACAAGGCTACTGTGCCTCCCAGGATACATTTGGTCACGCCTCAGGGATTTATATAATTTTACACAACTTCAATGCCACTAGCACTCCCTTTGTGTAAAGTCAATATGTTTTAGGACATTACCCTCTTTTCCATGAATTCCCTAGCCTCTGAGATCTTCTCCTTGGTAAATACAGATGAGAAATATTAATTTAAGACCTTACCCATCTCCTGTGGCTGCATTAAACCTGCAGTGGCCACTCTATTAGATAGCTCCTACATCTTATAAAGCGGCCACTGAGTGTGTGTCGTGATCTTCTGCTGCTGTAGCCATCAATTTCAAGATTTGACGGACTGTGTATTCAGTGATGCTCTTCTGCACACCAACATTGTAATGTGTGGCCATCTTAGATGTGAAGTGGAAATTCCATACCAGCTTGAATCACTGAAGGATGCTCGTCAGCTGTGGCAGGGCTTGAACGCTATCATCTCCTACAAAGTAAAACCAAGCAACTTGTGTGAAGACGAGGCTTCGCTCCCAGATGAGCTCAACGCCTCTTGACCGACAAAACATGGAGGCACCTTCACTAACTCCCACAGCTCCCAGTGACCCTGTGATTTCAGTCTCTGAAAGCATCCTTCAGCAGGGTAAACCCACAGAAAGCATCCGGCCCAGACCGGGTACCTGGCCAAGCACTGAAGACTTGTGCTGGTCAACCGGCTGGAGTGTTCACTGAGATCTTTAACCTCTCGCTTCGGCAGTCTGAGGTACCCACCTATTTTAAGCAGGCCTCAATTATACCAGTGCCCAGGAAGAACATGGTAACGTACCTCAATTACTTCCGTCCAGTAGCACCGTGGTTAAGTGCTTTAAAAAGTTGGTGATGAAGTATATCAACTCCAGCCTGAGAAGCAACTTGGATCTGCTCCAATTTGCCTCCCATCACAACAGAGCAACAGCAAATGCCATTTTACTGGCTATTCCCTCAACCCTGGAACATCTGGACAGCAAAGATGCATACATCAGGAAGCTGTTTATCGACTTGGCAGTCAATACTAACCCCTCTTTAGAAGTATCAATAAGCTCCAAGACCTGGGCCTCAATACCTCTTTGTGCAATTGGATCCTCGATTTCCTCACTTGAAGATCCTAATCAATTTGGATTAGGAGCAACATCTCCTCCACGATCTCCATCAGCACAAGTGTACCCCAAGGCTGTGTGCTTAGCTCCCTGCACTTCCCTACACTTTACACATATGATTGTGAGGCTAGGCACAGCTCCAAGGCCATATTTAAGTCTGCTAACGACATCACTGTCATTGGCCGAATCAAAGGTGGTGACAAACCAGCACATAGGAGGGAGACTGAAAATCCGACTGAGTAGTGTCGTAACAGCAACCTCTCACTCAATGTCAGCAAGGCCGAGGAGCTGATTACTGTCTTCAGGAGGAGGAAACTGAAGGTCCATGGGGCGGTCCTCAATGAGGGATCAGAGGTGGAGAGGGTAAGCAACTTTTAATCCCTCGGCATATTTATTTCAGAGGATCTAGCCCAGGTCCAACACGCAAGCGCCATCACAAAGAAGGCACGGCAGCACCTCTACTTTCTTAGAAATTTGCAAAGATTTGGCAAGTCCTCTAAAACTTTGACAAACTTCCATAGATGTGTGGTGGAAGGAATATTGACTGGTTGCATCATGGCCTGGTAAGGAAACACCAATGCCTGCAAAAAGTAACGGATATGACCTAGCCCACCACAGGTAAAGCCCTCCTCACCATCTACAAGGAACACTGTCACAGAAAGCAGTATCCAACACCAAGGACTCCCACCTTCCAGGCAATGCTCTCTTCTCACTGCTGCCATTAGGACAGAGGTATAGGAGACCCAGGTCCCATGCTACCAGGTTCAAGAACAGTTATTACAGTACTTTCAACCATCAGCCTCCTGAACCAGAGGGGATAACTTCACTCACCCCAACACTGAAATGTTCACACAACCCATGGACTCACTTTCAAGGACTCTTCATCTCATGTTCTCAACATTTATTGTTTGTTTATTTATTTATTTTGCATTTACAGAATTTGTTGTCTTTTGCATCACCGTCTGGTATCGGGGTGTCAGTGCACAGGATTGTGGACTTAACTAGCTCCATCTTGGGCACAAGCCTCCGCACCATCGAAGACACCTTTAAAGAACTGTGTCTTGGGAATGTGTTGTCCATTATAAGGGCACTTCCCATGCAGGATATTCCCAGTTCTCACTGCTAGCATCGGGAGGGAGATACCAAGCCTGAAGGTGCACGCCCAACGTTTTAGGAATAGTTTCTTACCCTCCCACATCAGATTTCCATTGACCCATAAACACCACCACTATTTTGCTCTTTTAAAGTTTTTATATATTTCTTCTTGTAACTTGTAGTAATTCTGTATGTACAGCTGCCACAAAATAAATTTCACGATATTATGACAGTGATAATAAACCTGATTTTGATTTAAGACTTTCACTTGTGAAGCAGTCCTAAATCTTTCCATATCTATACTAAAGTGAGACAGAAAGGCCCTTTGGCCCACCTACTCTATATTGACCATATCATGTGCCCTACCGGTCCCAATTGCTTGTTTGCAGCCCGTAACCCTCCCAATGCCTCACATGTTGCAACTGTACCTGCCTCGACCACTTCCTCTGGCAGCTCATGCCCACTACCCTAAAGTTGTTGCTTCTCACATCTCTTTTAAATCTATCCCCTCTTACCTGAACTGCCCAACCCTGGAGAAAAGACTATGACTGTCCATCTCATCCATACCCCCTATGAATTTCTTTGAGGTCACCCTTCACTTTCCTGCACTCCAAGGAAGAGATCCAGTGTGGCCAACCCCTCTCTCTTAACTTGGGCCCTTGAAAACATGCAACATCCTTGTAAACCTCTTCTGCACCTTCGCCACCTTGACAATGTCTTTACTTTAACAGAGTAACCAAATCTGTACATAATACTTTAAGAGCGGTGTCACCAACATCATATCTAACTGCAACATAATGTTCCTTCTCCTAAACTAAAAACCCTAACTTAAACATAAGACCATAAGAAATAGGAGCAGGAGTCGGCCACCTGGCTCACTGAGCCTGCCCCGCCATTCAATAAGATCATGACTAATCTGACCATGGGATTCATCTCCACCTACCTGCCTTCTTGGTGTTCCAAATGTCTTGGTGTTCACCTGGCGGAGAATCTCACCTGGTCCCTCAACACCAGCTCCATAGCAAAGAAAGCCCAGCAGCGTCTCTACTTCCTGCGAAGGCTGAGGAAAGTCCATCTCCCACCCCCCATCCTCATCACATTCTACAGGGGTTATATTGAGAGTATCCTGAGCAGCTGCATCACTGCCTGGTTCGGAAATTGCACCGTCTCGGATCGCAAGACCCTGCAGTAGATAGTGAGGTCAGCTGAGAAGATCGTCGGGGTCTCTCTTCCCGCCATCACGGACATTTACACTACTCGCTGCATCCGCAAAGCAAACAGCATTATGAAGGACCCCACGCACCCCTCATACTATATAACCATATAACAATTACAGCACAGAAACTGGCAATCTCGGCCCTTCTAGTCTGTGCCGACACTTACACTCACCTAGTCCCACTGACCTGCACTCAGCCCATAACCCTCCATTCCTTTCCTGTCCATATACCTATCCAATTTTACTTTAAATAACAATACCGAACCTGCCTCTACCACTTCTAATGGAAGCAATACAATCTCTTCTCCCTCCTGCCATCTGGGAAAAGGCTCCGAAGCATTCGGGCTCTCACGACCAGACTATGTAACAGTTTCTCCCCCCAAGCTATCAGACTCCTCAATACCCAGAGCCTGGACTGACACCTTGCCCTACTGTCCTGTTTATTATTTATTGTAATGCCTGCACTGTTCTTGTGCACTTTACACAGTCCTAAGTAGGTCTGTAGTCTAGTGTAGTGTTTTTTTTTTCTCCCTCTGTTGTTTTTTTACGTAGTTCAGTCTAGTTTTTGTACTGTGTCACGTAACATCATGGTCCGGAAAAACGTTGTCTCATTTTTACTATGTACTGTACCAGCAGTTATGGTCGAAATGACAATAAAAGTGACTTGACTTTTCCTCATAACCTTCCCCTACTGAGGAAGGGCACCTTCTTCACCACCCTGTCTACTCGCGCGAATTGTTCACTTGTACTTCAAGGTCCTTCTGTTCCAGAACACTCTTCAGTGCCCTGGCATCCACTGTATAGGTCCTACCCTGGTCAGAACCTCTAAAATGCCCCAACTCACACTTGTTAATTTTTTAAAAATTGCCACGCTCCAGTACACTCTCTAACTGACCAAGATCTCCCTGTAGTTCAGAGAAGACTACTTCACTAACAAATCATACAATGCACACTCACATCCGAATAATTTTCATAAATAATGAAGGAGGGGCGCCCCATCCCACCCAGCGGAATTGCCTCTGTCAAACTCTGGGTCCTGACGTTTTCCCCTGAGTCCCTCCTCTTGCGGCTTACTCTCCCGCTGTTCCTCCGTTACAGCGAACAACCCAAGTCAGCTAATTATGCCGAAACGCCAGCCCCGTGACCAATTGGTTCGAATTATTCACTACGTGTTTTTTTTTATATATTGAACCTTCGTTCCAGGAATATTTCACAGGCAGCCGTAAGACAGACGGCAGAGGCCCGCCTGTGCTCACTGGACAAAATCCAACCGGTGACGCGCTGTGATTGGCTGGCTGCCCCGAGCGGCCGCCGATGCTATTGGTTGGGCGGTCCCGGAGCGGAGCGGAGGTGCTGGTTCCCGTGTGTTGGCGATGGGCGGGTGAGTGTAACAGTGTAACTGTGTGTGGGGGTCGGTAACAGTGTATCTGGGTGGGTAACATTGTATCCGGGCAGTGGCGGGGGTGTTGGTAAAGTTGTTTCGGGGTAACTGTGTTTGGGGCAGAAATGCCTCTCTGTAGCCAACACGGTGACTTGGCTGTTTGGGTCCAGAATTGGCTTGCCCGTTAAAGACAGCGGATCGAGGGCGATGGGATTTACTCCGGCTGGCGGTGTCTCTGCCGCTTGCAGTATACACGTACAGTATAAATAGCCTGTATACGTGGGTTAGTGAATTTGCAGACGTCGCTAAGATTGGTGATCTTGTGCTTGGGAGAAGGCGTTAGCGCGACGCATTTTACAGCTCGGGACGTCTCGGAGTTAAATTCCGGCACCGTCCCGTAGGGAGTCTCTTTACATCCTCCCCGTGGATAGCGTGGGTCCTCCCGGTAACCTCCCACAGTCAAAAATGTCCCGGGTAGGTTAATTGATCATAAGGTTGGGGTTAAACGGGGTTTGTCGAAGGCCCTGTTAGGCGATGTTTCGCTAAATGAAATAACAAATAAAGCATACAGCGGCATATACATCAATTGCAGATGGAATTTAATCCGGCCAAATGTGAAGAGATCAAATGCAAAGGATCCTTAACAGTGTTGGTGTATGTAGGGATTTTGGAACCCAAGTCTGCAGCTACACAGGCGACATAGGGTAATAAAATGACGTCAGTTATACTTGTCTTTATCAGTTGAGATATTGAGTTGGAGAGTGAGAAAATGATATTGTGGCTATATAAAACTAGTTAGGCTGTAATTGGAATATTCTACCCACTTAACAGGCTTTGGAGAGAATGTAGAACAGGTTTACCAAAATTCTGTCTGGATGGAGGGTGTGTGCTTTAAGGTGATGTTGGACGAACTTGGACTGATTTCTCTGAATCTGAGGAGAGATCTGATAGAGGGTCATAAGATTGAGAGGCGTAGATAAGTAGCAAGTTTGTTATTTTCTCAGGGACAGGGTGTGCATTTAAGGTCAGGAGGGAAGGTTCAAAGGAGATGTGCAGGGCAAGGGGTTTTTACACGGAGAGGTGGTGGGTGTCTGGAATGTACTGCCAGGGTTGGTGGTGGAGGCATGTACAATAGAGGGGTTTAAGAGGCTCTTGGATAGGTACATGAATGTACAGAAAATGGAGGGATATGGACATCGTGTAGGCAGAAGAGATTAGTTTGGTTTGGCGTTAATTTAGTTGGTTTAATGCAACATTGTGGGCCAAAGGATCTGTGTTATACTGTTGAATGTGTTGTATGTGTGTGTGTAATATTGAATCTGGTAACTGATTGTGGGGGTAACGTTGTGTCTGAAGCAATAACTATCTCTGGGTAGATAACATCACACATGGTTGTCTGTGACTGTGTGTGTGAGATAGTGATTGTGGGGGTAATGTATCTGGACCAATAGCTATCTCTGGGTAGATAACATCACATGAGTGGGTGGGTGGTGGGGTGGGGGGGGGGTGTGTGTATTGGTCCAGATTCAGATTCATTTCAATGTACATCGAAACAGGCAGTAAAATGTGTCATTTGCATCAACAGTCTGCACAGTCTAAGGGTGTGCTGGGGGCAGCCCACAAGTGTTGCCGCACACTCCAGTACCATTATAGCATTCCCATCATGCTCAGCAGTACAACACAAGACAACAAAACAACAGCAAACAATCCAGTTCCTCCCTCCCACTCACACGGCATTCCAAACTCAGAACTAGGCCAGATCCAGTGGATTTGGCCGATTTGCAGTCATTGGGCCTCTGATTTCCCCAATGGACTTGCAGACCCAGGTTTTGGCCATCGGGCGAGATCCTTCGATATCGATCATCGGACTCGCCAATAATGATAAACTAAGATCCCAAGCTCCAAAGTTGTTGATGACGATGAATAAGGATCCTGAACTCCAGGCCCCAACTACAGACTTTGAACCCTAGGCCTCAAACTCTGGTCTCACCGACTCAGATACCCGGGGGTGTCCGGTCCTTGTGCTTCCTGCCCACACAGTCTCTGAACCTGCCGATGACTCGCTGACCTGGGGGTGACCGCCAGCCCTCGGCCTTGCTTGTCTGCCGGTCGTACATCCACGTCGCTGACATTCAAATATAGAGCAGAGGTGTAGACTGTGGCCTGACATCTAACTTCCCCACATCCCTGTCCCTAAACACTAAACTGACTCCTATCTCTTCTCTCTATCCCCAACACCATCCCTACAAACCCAGAAAACAGCTAGGTCTGGGCCAGAAATTCGACAGAGACCACAGTTCGGCGCCATCTCGACCAGAAGAACTGTCCCAGAGCCCGTGTGTCTATTGAAAGGTCTTCAGCCTGATGCAGTACCTCTGCTGCTCTTTCTGCGGACAGCGCCTGACCTTCCCAGTTTTCCAGTTTTCGTTCCTTTGCTCCCACATTTCTACCGAAAAACACTGCAGTCACAGTCCGGTGACCCTGCGCATGTCCACTGCTTCATTCCAGACCTTTATTTAATATCAGAAAATGTTTACAATATACAACCTGAAATTCTTACTCTCCACAGACAGCCACAAAACAGTAATGGCATTTATTTATTACTTATTTAGCAATACAGCACGGAGTAGGCCCTTCGGCCCTTCAACTTGTACTGCTCAGCAACCCCAATTAACCTTAACCTAATCACAGGACAATTTACAATTGCCAATTGATTGACCTGGTATGTCTTTGGACTGAGGGAGGAAACGAGAGGACCCAGGGAAAACACAGTGCATTCCTCAAGCAGGACGTTCAGAGATTCCTTACGGACAGCGCCGGAACTGAACTCCAAACTCCAAAACACCCCAATGTGTAATAGCGTCGCGCTGATCGCTACGCTGCCATGGAGTTTGACGTGCTAGGTCAGTAATGGCGTCTCAGTGAACCCACGGTACTCCTCCCACCCCTACATGGCACTGGTGTCTGGCACCACTGTGAGTGAACTGACCATTCTGACAGTCCTGTTCCCTCTCCTCATCAGAACGAGCTGTGGCTGTTCTGATTTGCTTTTACGGTTTGTTCCTCCTCACTGGCCGTGGGCAGAGAATGAGGAAGGAAGGTTCCTGGCAGCAGGGGAAGGAAGGTTAACAGACACAACACCCTTTCAGGAGGTGAAGTTGGGCGAGGGTGGCTGGCAGAGAGAGTGATCGGGTACAGGTGGCTACCCTCCCTAGCAGGGGGTGAAGAGTTTGATTTGGGTACCAAGATCTTAGCCAAAGCCGAAACGGCTTGGGGAGGGAATTCCAAAGATCGTCCTCACGACCGAGGGCCTGACATTCTGAGAACAATGATGCTCAGGAGTGCGTGGAGGTACGGAGGGAGCGGGGCTGTGGGCGGTGGGGGGGGAAGGGGGCGTATGTTGAGGGGGGAGCGGGACCTGAATTTGAGGCTGAGAATTCTGAAGTTGAGCTGCTGCTGGTGAGGGAGGAATGTTGGCCGGGGAGCTGCGATGAACAGAGGCTCAGTAGCCACAAGGCTATGGGAGCCGCTGGGTACAGAGTGACCAAAGGCATGGGGGAGAGCCGGGAAGCTTTCAAGAGGAGGATCAGAATCTGAATCGGGTTTAATATCACCAGCATATGTAGTGAAATTCATTAACTTTACAAAAGCACTACAACAAAATGCATGATAAATATAGAGAAAAAACTGAATTACGGTAAGTATATTAAGTAGTTCACTTAAAATAAATAGTGCAAAAAAAATACAGAAATTAAAAAAAAGTAGAGAGGTAGTGTTCATGAAATCAGATAGCAGAGGGGAAGAAACTGTTCCTGAATTGCTGACTGTGTGCCTTCAGGCTTCTGTACCTCCTTCCTGACTGTGGAGGAGTAGGTTCTTTGGCCCATCACATCTGTGCTGACTGTTGAGTACCCATCTACACTAATCCTATTTTCTAGCACTCAACTCGTAAGTAGGCAGTTTTGAAATATAATTTTTTTTCTCTCTTCCATAAATCTCTTGATTTCTGTGGTCTGTTGTTTCCTCTCTCTCTCTCTCCCAGCCCACCAAATGTCTGCACAGTTCAATCTCCCCCAGCAACTTTTCCCCAAACCTGTACAGCTTGGTACATCTATGTATTTTTGAAAGGTATTGAATGAAGCAAGTAACAGTATTCTGTCATGCCCCCAAACCAACTCACAGCCACCACGTGTGAGTGTGTGTGTGTCCTCTCTCTCACTCAGCGCTGCCTGACCTGTTGAGTTAACAAATACTGTTTTTGATGTTCCAGCACGGAGCTGCTTGACTTGAGACCATCTGAGGTCAGCTTTCGGCCAAATAGCTCAGCTGGACACCTGATTCTGAGAGTTTCGGAAGATGGAAGCTTATTTGCTGGTGGGAGAGGTCCTGCAATGTTTGTCACGATTTCTGGTCCTGCAGTGCAAGTGATCCGGACCTGCTTGTCTTTGAACAGGGAGGCAGCTGGTTAAATGTGGAGTTGCCTACGTTGGGGCAAAGGCTCCAGTCTTGAAAATTCCAGCAAGGAAACCTGGAATTTGGCCCCCAAACATAAATGGAGATAAGAATTTAAGCTTCCTGTTGGAGAGTCTAAGAACACATGGTTGTTTGGGAGCTGGAAGTGACTGTTTGCTTCCATTTATCCAGTGCCTGTGATGTTGGCATTGCTCACGAGATAGGTGGGCCAATATACCACCTATGATCATTTATTGTACTATTGGATGTGGAGAACAACATATCAAAAGTTGGACAATTTTGACACACAGGGAAGTATCCAAAAATGACATCAAAAAACAAGATGGCTGCCAGCAGAAAAACATCAAAAATATGACTGCTAACCATCAAATTGCAAGTTTTTTAAAGCTGATGTTTTAATGAATGCTCTTTTCACCAACAGTTTTTCAAATAACAGTAGTTCCTGGAATGAAAGTTGCAGTTGTACTGATGTCATGACAACATCAAGGACGCAATCAAGGGTCAATTCTGGTATTAAATACTGACGTCATGACACATAATATGCCACCTTATGGCTTCTCAGATGCTGTCTTGTTCATCATCCTCTTCTATCACTGGCTCATTTGTCACATTGTCACAGTTGCCATCTTGGCAATGCCCACACGCACTGGTGCATTCCAGCACATGCTTTCTGCAGGTTCACTTTCGCGTATTGCACCCTCCCGAACAGTTGCAGTGAATCATCTGAATAAGTACCTCTGGAGCAGGCCTTTTGTCTGTCGTCACTGGAACAAGCTTTTCCCCCTTCTACCCTCCATCCCCACTCAGACAGCTCCATTTCATCACTACAGCCCATCCACTCTATAACCTGGTAGTAAGTCCACAGGTAGTGAAATTTACAGGCTGAGGTGGTTGGTGGCAGTCTTTCAGGCGTGATGAAAGTCTTAGCTTGTGCAACTTTCTTGCAGAGCATATTGTATCTGATAGATGCCAGGGAGTCGTTCTGATTTCTGTTGAACAATGCCACCATTGCCCTATAGCCATTGGTTTCCACAACATCCTGTCTTTGCTTTGGTGAACAGAATGCTTTCGAACAGTCTTTGATTCCCTTCTCTTTCTTGATGATTCTTTGGAACCCCGACTTCTTTCCGATCCCAAGTACTCTGGACTTTGAGTCACATCCGGTAAAGGCACGGAGAAACCATAGATCATTACAAGTTGCTTCTCTGAGTATCTGCTTAAGGACCTTGATAATATAGGCATTTGATTTTGCCTTGTCCGAGTGGAAATAGAGTTCAGTGCCGTTTGTTACCACTACATGGTAGAGCAAGAGTATGAGGAGATCTGTGTCTTCTCCAACAAGGGTGGCAGACATTGTGATGGCTGCTTTTGCAATCTCAACATTGGCATCTCCTTCAGCTTGAATCACTTCACAGCCTCTCTGTCGCAAACGTTCCATGATGAGCCGGATAATTAACTGCTTGTTTGCCTCATTCGACAAGAAGTCCTCCTTTTTTTCCAACAGATTTTGTCGCCCCTGTAATGTTCACCTTGTTCGCGTTCAAATTTCTACTTGGATGCTGATGAGTACAGTCCTTTATGCTTGGCCCAACCCCATAACCATCAAACACAACAGTGGCTCTGGCGTAGTGAATGAGGTGTAGTCATCTGCAATTGAACTGTAGATGCACCCCTCTGTCCATTTTAAGCGGTGCAGAAGTGATCCTCCATCTGGAACATAGTGATCTGTCACTGGAGCCGTCTGTGTGACAGTATTGTCCAATTTGGAGGTGACATAGTTTATCACTTCTGCCAGTTGTGGCTTATCCGGTTGGTGCAAGATGTTCTTTGCTTCAGACCAAGACATCGGATATAGACAGAGTTCATAGTTCATCACTTCTTCTAGCCGGATCTATGGTACGGTCTTCAGCAACTTCGACTGTCCTGCTGGATGCTAGGGCCTTGACCTTTGAACTCCTTTTGTGCCATCCATCTTCCTAACGATGTCATTTCCTATTGTGAGCAGGTCATGTACATTGACGTCCTCATTTACATAAACCCCTGTGATGATGCTGCGCAATGATTTAACATCTGAAAATGGCATGAAACGTCCAGTTTTGCTGCGACTTTCTCAAAGTCAGCCTCATCTCTGCTCGCTCTGGAGGTGGACAACTCCTTATGTTGTTCACCTGTTGTGGAACTATTCGCGGTCAGTTTTTGCATGGCAAGGTTGTAAGAGGATGACACGGTGGAAGACATAGTCCAAACTGCTCGCTGGTGCTCTGACATCCCACTTCCTCGTGTTAGGCCCCCTTGGCTTTTCAGTGAGCACGTTAGTGTCGGTTCTATCACAAGATCAGAGTCAAGGCCAGCCCACTGTTGGCTGCTGCATCTGATTACATAGAACCCAGACTGGAACTTCTGCTGAAACTCAGGGTTGTCACCCTCCAATGCATGCATCTTCAGGAGATAGAGACGAGCCTGCGGGTATTCCCAGTCACATTTTATACCACAATTATGGCACTACCATTGTTAGAAATAGTGAAATATAGCAAAATAAGACCGGTATGGGTCTGATTCTTTTCATTGGCAGCCATTTTTTTAACATCAGATTTTTTTTTTTGCTTTTCCACACTCCGTTTCTGTCCAACCTTTGATATGTTGTTCAGTATGTCTGAAAGTACAAGAAATGACCATAAAACTTTTTTTTGCAATTTCTTTTGGGGTAGGGGTATTTTGCCGCTATATTGACAGCATAAAGATGCACTGTCTCTCTTGTATCCTTGAGAATGGAAACCCGTCAAGCACTAGAGGGCATAGGTTTAAAGCAAGAGGGGTAAAGTATATAGGCATGCCATTTTCACACAGAGTGGTTGGTGCCTGTAATATGCTACTGGGGAGGTGTGATAGCGATGTTTAACAAGTTTCTACAGCCACATGAATGAGATATAGACCATGAGGAGGACTGACATCATTTTGGAATTCTGGACAAGGTAGCTAATTGGATCCAAAATTGGCTTACTGACAGATGAGACAGAGGGTGATGGTGGAAGGATGTCCTTATTGTCAGAATAAGGCCATTTGGCCCATCAGGTCTGCTCTGATTTATTAGCCCTTTCAATCTTTTTCTCCTGCCTTCTCCTATAACCTTTTACAATCTTACTAACCAAGAACCGATCAACCTCCTCTTTAAATACACCCAATGACTTGGCCTCCACAGTCACCTGTGGCATTGAATTCCACAGATTCACCAACCTTTGGCAAAATAAATTTCTCCTCACCTCTTTTCTAATGGCTGAGGCTGTGCCCTCTGGTCCTAGACTCCCCCCACTGTAGGCAATACCCGCTCCATGTCCACTCCATCTAATCCTTTCAATATTTGATAGGTTTCAATGAGATTTCCCCCTCATTTTTCTAAACTACAGCAAGTACAAGCCCAGAGTCATCAAACTCTCTTCATACATTAACCCTTTCATTCTTGTGACCTTTCTCTGGATCCTCTCCAACGCCAGCACATCCTTTCTTGGATAGCAGGCCCAAAACTGTTTGCAAGTCAAATGTAGCCTGACTAGTACCTTGTAAAGCCTCAGTATTACATCCTTGCTCTTGTAATCAAATCTCGAAATGAATGCTAATGCTGCATTTGCCTTCCCCACCACTGACTCAACCTGCAAGTTAATCTTTAGGGAATCTGGCACGAGGACTCCCAAGTCCCTTTTGCCCCTCTAATTTCTGAATTTGGTCTCCATTTAGAAAGTAGTCTACACCTTTATTCCTTCTACCAAAGTGCATGATCGTCCATGTACCAACACTATTCCATCTGCCCATTCCTTTGCCCATTCTCCTACTGTCTAAGTCCTGCAGAATCCCTGCTTCTACAACACTACCTGCCCCTCCATATACGTTTGTATCATCCACAAACTTGTCCACAGAGCCATCAATTACATCATCCAAATCATTGACACAAGACATAAAAAGAAGCAGCCCCAACACCAACCCCTGTGGAACACCATTAGACGCCTGTAGCCAACCAGAAAAGGCCCCGTTTATTCCAACTCTTTGCCTCCTTCCAATCAGCTAATCATGCTAGTATCTTTCCTGTAATAGCTTGGGCTCTTCCCTTGGGCATTGTGTAGGAAAATGACAGGTGGAACTTATTTCAGAGGTGATTGTATTTTGGGAAGTGGGATAAGGGGGTAGGATGTATGCAGTGATGGTAAGTCACTAAGGAATAATGATGAACAGGGAAATTTTGGGGTTGAAGTCCGTAGTTCCCTGGAAGTGACCCGTGGATGGATGAGCTGGTGATGAAGGCAAGTGGCATCCTTGCTCTCATTTACTTGAGACAGAAAATGGACAACTTTCCAGAAACACACTGGCTCGGCCGTGCTCGTGAGATTTAAGTGCTGTGCTGTTAGCTGCACCCCAGGAAGAATGTGGGACAGAGCGCGGATGAGATTCACGGGGACTGTGCCTGGATTGGATAGGCCTGGTTTGCCTTCCATGGAGTGAGGAAGGTCGCGACAGAGAGTGACTTGATAGAAGAGCGTAAGGTTATGCGAAGCATGGACAGTGAGATGTCAAAAGTCATTAGCAGAGTTTTAAAGTGAGAGGAATTTGAGGGCAAGTTCTCTATTATACAGAGTGCAGTCAGATACAATTACTGCATTTAAGAGGCACTTAGATGGACATTAGAGTTGTTTATTGTATTATTTAGAGATACAGTGTAGTACAACACCCAGCAACCCACCTATTTAATACTAGCTTAATCATAGTACAATGGCCAATTAACCTGCTAACCTATTATCACTGACGTGCCATATATCCTGAAATGTCCTATTACCACAGCTGTACAATGCAATACGTAAGTGGCTGTTACAATAAATAATTAGTACAAAATCAGAGTAAAGTAGATAAACGATTCAGAAATCTCACAGCGGAGGGGAATAAGCTGTTTCTAAAGTATTGAAGGGTACATTCCTAATTTAGGTAAATGGAATTAATGTCAGTGGGCAAAAGGATGGGTATGGACTAGATCAGCCTTGATCAGTGTCCCGACGTCTGTGACATGAAATGCACGTGCTATTGGAATGCTCTGTCATGAAAATCCAAACAAACTAGTAAATATTAGAAATCTAAAATATTGGAAGGAGACCAAATCTGTGGGAGGAGGAATAGTCATGTGGGGTGTCTTCAGCCTGTGATACTCTGTCTGACTTTCTGAGTTCTTCCAGGAATTTCTGTTTGTATTGTTAAAGTTCTGCAGCTCTTGCTGCATGCAGATAGGGAATGGTTCAAAGTAAGTTTATTATCTAAGTACGTATAAAATCCTAAGGTTTGTTTTCTTGCTGGTAGACTCAGTAAATCCAAGAGCCATAATGGAATCACTGAAAGACTGCACCCAACGGGGTGGGCAAACAAGGAATGTGCAACAAACTGCAAATACAAAAGAGAAGAAAGTAACAATTATACATAAATAAGCAATAAGCATCAAGAACATGACAAGTCCTTGGTAGCGAGTCCATAGAGATTGTGGGAACATTTCAGTGACGGTGTGAGTGTAGTTGAAGAAGTTAAGCCCCACTGGTTGATGGTTGAGCTGTTCCTGAGCCTGGTGATGTGAATCCTGAGACTCTTGTTCCACCTTCCTAATTGCAGCCGTGAGACGAGGGCATGACTGGGTTCACTACTGAAGAGCTGTAAATGCAATAGACCATTGTACAAGGATCAATAAGTGGCTGTTCTCTTTCTTGTTGTTGCTTCTGGGTGTGTGGACCGAGGAGGGTATAATGAAGACTGGAGGTGAGGTGGTCCTGGTAAAAATCCAAGCATTAAGCAGCTTAGTGGAGAGTAACGCTGTCCCTATTTTAGCAGTCGCATCTTGCCTCACTCTGATTAATTAAGTGGTAATTAACTGGCTTTGGTTTGCTCTGCCTTGTGTGAATAGGTTTGTCTGGACAAGTACAGGTACCACATTGTCATATATGTTATGAATTAGTAACATGACGTATTAGCACCAGGGTAAATGTGGGCAAACTTCCACTGCCACGGGGGAGACTTACAAGATGTTGCCTGGATTGGAGGGTGTACCTTATGAGAATAGGTTGAGAGGTGACCTGATAGAGGTGAATAAGATGATAAAGGGCATTGATTGTGTGGATAGCCGGAGGCTTTTTCCCCGGGGCTGAAGTGGCTAACACAAGGGGGCATAGTTTTAAGGTGCTTGGAAATGGGTACCAAGGGGATGTCAAGGGTAAGTTTTTCACACAGAGGGTGGTGGGTGCGTGGAATGCACTGCCAGCGACAGTCATTAAAGCGGATACGATACAGTCTTTTAAGAGGCTCTTGGATAGGTATGTGGAGCTTAGAAAAATAGAGCGCTATGCGGTGGGGAAATCCTGGGCAGCTTCTAGAGTAGGTTACATGCTTGGGACAACATTGTGGGCTGAAGGGCCTGTAATGTGCTGTAGATTTCTATGTTCTGTGCTCTATTCCACGGTGATAAATGGTGCAACGGCTCAGTTAGAAGCTCAGCTGGCTTTGGAGTCTTAAGGACATGAGATTTCTTGCAATCTCATCTGATTTCTGATCTGACTTGAAGAGAAGTAAGTGGTTGCAGATTGTGTTGTGTAATGATAGGGAATGTGGCAGGCATTGATAATCCTCTGGGCAGTTTTGGCTGACCGTGGTTGCTTCGTCTGTGCCCTTCGTTTGGTGACGCCCACTTCGGCTGAAGTTGGGGGATACCGCTCTGCGCCGTGTTGTAATCAACCACTGTTCCTGACAAGATACGGGAAGACTGCAGAGCTGTCTGCTCGAGTACAGTCACAGAGCAACACAGCGTGATAACAGGCTATTCAGCCCCATGGTCCATGCCAACCATGGTGCATACCTACTCCAGTCGTATTTACCTGCTTTTGGCCCATATCCTGCAAGAACCTTGCTTAACCTTTATCTGTCCAAATGTCTTTTAAACTCTGTAATTGTACTCACCTTTGCAATCTTCTCTGGAAACTCATTCTGTTTGCACACCACCCTGTGTGTGTTTGGTGGGGCGGGGGGGGAGTCTTGAATCTTATCCCTCAAGTCCCTTTCAAATCATTCCCCTCTCTCCTTAAACCATTGACCTCTAGTTTGGGAAAGAGGCTGACCGTGGTTTTATAAACTTCTCCTGTATAAGGAGAAGTTCTTGGTGTCTTTCGCTCTGGGGAAAACAATCCCAACCTATCCAGTCTCTCCTTGTAACTCAAATCCTTGTGAATCTTTTCTGTATCGTCCCTAGCTTAATCACATTCTTCCTGCGGTATAATAACCAGAACTGAACATAGTACTCCGAGTGCGGGCTTGCCTGCATCTTTTGTGGTTGTAATCTGCTGTCTCTGCTTTTAGACTAAATCTCCTGACCAACGAGGACAAGTGCCGTGTGTTGTCTTCACCATTTTGTCTAGGTGGTATATTTCTGTCATCATCTATGTACTTGTGCGTGTAGGATTCTGTTCTACAACACTCCCGAGGACATTGCTATTCACAGTGGAAGCCCTGCCCTGGTTGGTCTAACTTCTCAAAATACTTCACTTTGCACTTGTCCGAGTTAAGTTCCATCTGCCATTTCTTGGCTCCCTTTTCCCAGTTGATCTAGATCCTGATGTAATCTGTGATCAAATTGGATTATTTTGAAATCAACAAAAATCGGCTCAAAGTAAAATTTATTATCAGAGTACAGTACATGTCAGCACATACAATTCTGAGATTCTTTTTCCTGCTGGCATACTTAGCAAACCTATAGAAGCGTTACTGTAAACAAGAACAATGAACAGCGAACTCTGCAAATGCAAATATAAGTAAATAGCAATAAATAACGACTATAAGATAACATGAAATGTAAGAGCATGAAATAACAAGATAAAAGAGTCCTTAAGGTGAGACCATCGGTTGTGGGAATACCAGAAATAGAATGAGTGTAGTTTCCCCTTTTGTTCAGGGCCTGATGGATGAGGGGTATTAAAAAGTCTTGAACCTGGTGGTGCGACTCCTGAGGTACCTGTACCTTCTACCTGATGGCAGCAGCAAGAAAAGAGCATGGCCTGGGTGGTGAGGATCTTTGACGATGGACGCTGCTTTCCTAAGACAACGTTTCATGTAGATGTGCGCAGTGGTGGGAGGGCTTCACCCATGATTTACTGGGCTGATTTCACTACCTTTCATAGGATCCTTCCCTTGGATTAATGACTAAGAAAGATCTTGTTATTATTCTCTGTCGTCGAGAATAGAACGCACTGTGGCCCAACTCATCGATGCCGACAATGCTGCCCACCAAACTAGTCCCATTTGCCTGCTGTTGGCCCATATCCCTCTAAAACCCTCTTGTCTGTGTCCTTGTCTAAATGACCTTTAGATGTTACTGCATCTGCCTCACCATTTCTTCTGGCAGCTCATTCCATATATGAACCAGACTCTATGTAAAGAAATTGCCTCTCGGATCTCTGTTTAAATTATCCACCTCTCTCCTTTAACCTATGTCCAATATATTTTTAGATCTCTTTCCCCAAGAAAAAGGCATTCAACCTGCCTATGCCCCTTGTGATTTAAGTCACCCCTCACTCTACGGAATAAAGTCCTAGCCTGCCCAAATTCTCCCTCTTCCTCTCAGAGACTTGAGTGCCAGCAACATCCTTGTAAGTCTTCTCCATACTTTTTTCCAGTTAATGGAGTCATTCCTATGACAGACTGACCAAAACTTTACGAAATACAGTCGGCCCTCCATATCCGCAGGTTCCGCCTGCGCGGATTCAACCAACCACGGATCGGGAAAATCCGGAAGTTCTCGCTTCAGCACTTGTTGTTTGAGCATGTACAGACTTTTTTTCTTGTCATTATTCCCTAAACAATACAGTATAACAACTATTTACACAGCATTTACATTGTATTAGGTTTTGTAAGTAATCTACAGATGATTTAGAGTATACGAGAGGATGTGCGTAGGTTACCGCGGATTGGGATCAGGAAAAAACGGAAGCTCTCTAAGTCAGAACAGGTACATTTGGTATTATTTAGTGTCAGTTAGTCAAACGTTTGTCTTAGCATGTAGTTTATATTTTACCTTTCTATGCATATAAAATACTTAAGAAATGTATGTATTTCAATAATTAAACCACTGCGTTGCTTAGTAATAATTGTAGCTTTCATTGGGGCAGGGCCTTCACATGCTCCATTATTATCCTTTAAAATTGTTCTGATTGTTGACCGACTGTAGCCTAACGCTTTTCCAGTGACTGATGGTGTTTCACCTCTTTCCAATCGCTTTATAGTTTCCACTTTATTTTCAATCGTGATCGTTTTCTGTCAACAGAACAGAAACACTGTGGGCGGCGGGCCCCGAGCTCCGCTGGGTCCTAAAGTCCACCACACTGAGACAGGTTAAATAAGGGACTTGAGCATCTGCATTTTCTGGTATCTGCAGGGTGTCCCGGAACCAATGCCCAGCGGATAAGGAGGGCTGACTGTACTCAGAGTATAGCCTCGCCAATATCTTGTACGGTGGCAACATAACTTCCCAATTCCTGTACTCAGTGCCCTGGCCGATGATGGCCTGTGTACTAAACACCTTCACCATCCTGTCTATCTGTGATGCCACTTACAGTGAACTATACAATGGTATTGTTTGGTCCCTCTGTTCCACAGCCCCTACCCTGGTTGAAATGCAGCACCTCACACTTAACCTGTATTGAAACCTTCTACCAAACTTCTGCCCACATGCCTATCTGATCAAGATCCTTCCTTAAATTTTGATAACTTGCCATGTAATTTTACTGCTTTCACTCTCTCCGCTGGCCTTTAGATTCATGGAAACTTCAGTACAGAAGGTGATTCAGCCTATTGATGATGCGGTTGTATTTCCCTCTGTTCAAATTGAAGATCTGATTCAGTCTGAAAGATTATCCTTATTTGTCACATGTACATCAAACTATACAGTGAAATGGGTCGACTGAGTGAGTCCACGTTTTGACAAAAGAAATTTTTTTCTTTTGTCTCTTGTTGGGTTTCGATTCCTGTTCTGATTGTATCATGTTGTGGTATTGACCTACCTGTGCTGCATGAAAATCCCCACCTTACTGAGGTGACACCTTCCTCTCCGGCCTCCTTTACCTATTGACCTCATTCCTTTGAATTCCCTCACCCTAGCTGTATATATGCTCAAGACTTTTGTACGGCCCTGCATATACATATGTATGTTCATTCCAACAAATGGCAGAGCTGGTTTCCTTTCTTTGGAATGGGTATCAGAAAGATTTCAAAGATTCAGAGAATGTATACAGAATACAACTCTTGAGATTCATCCCAAGATATTTGTGTATTTTCTGATTTGTGGACAAAACGGACTTGTGATTGTTCAATAGTTACATTTAATAATGAGAATGTTGTAATATACAGCTGAAATTCTTGCTCTCCACAGACGTCCACAAAATAGAAGAAAAACCCCAAAGAATGGATGACAGAAAAACGTCAGAACCCCAAAGCCCCCACTTCACCCCTCCCGTGCACACGCAGCAGCAAAGCATCAACCCTCTCCCTCACTCTCCCCCACCTGCCTCAGCAAAAAGCATCAGCCCCCCCCACCACCACCTGCCATGAGCAGAGCCCCCAAAGAGACCATGATCTAAAGTCCATCAAAAACCGCAGTCATTCCAACAGTTCGACATGTCACAGAGAGAGAGGCATTGCTCCTGCCATAGCGAGAGATTTGTAAAGTGGAACTGGCTTGTTACCCTGAGATGCCCTGTACCTTGAAGCAGATGTTTAAATGTAAGGGGCGCATTTTAAATTTGAGACCGAATAACAAATGTTAATGTTCTTTCCAGATGTTAGATCACATCACGGACAGGAATGCTCATGATTAAAACCCAGATGCCTGCTTCATGATACTCATCACTGCAACAAAGGGAAGATGACAGAATACAAGCTGGTGGTGGTGGGAGCTGGTGGCGTGGGGAAAAGTGCTCTGACAATCCAGCTGATACAGAACCACTTTGTTGATGAATATGATCCAACAATCGAGGTAAGTGGAGATGCTGAGATGAGGCAGGGAAATAAAGTGCCGCATTGGAAACTGGAGGTAAATGGACTCTAAAAGAAGAAATGTCGATTATGTAATATGACACAAAACATAATGATATGATGTGGGTCTTCCATCTGTCTTTAATCTGACTATCGAGTGAGGGATCATTGCTCTTTCCGTGACCATGGTGATCCTTGGCAAATTCTTCTACAAAATTGGGTTGCCATTGCCGCCTTCTGGGCAGTGTCTTTACAAGATGGGTGACCCCAGCATTAGATAGATAGATAGATACTTTATTCATCCCCATGGGGAAATTCAACTTTTTTTTCCAATGACCCATACACTTGTTGTAGCAAACTAACTACATACAATACTTAACTCAGTAAAAAAATATGATATGCATCTAAATCACTATCTCAAAAAGCATTAATAATAGCTTTTAAAAAGTTCTTAAGTCCTGGCGGTTGAATTGTAAAGCCTAATGGCATTGGGGAGTATTGACCTCTTCATCCTGTCTGAGGAGCATTGCATCGATAGTAACCTGTCGCTGAAACTGCTTCTCTGTCTCTGGATGGTGCTATGTAGAGGATGTTCAGAGTTTTCCATAATTGACCGTAGCCTACTCAGCGCCCTTCGCTCAGCTACCGATGTTAAACTCTCCAGTACTTTGCCCACGACAGAGCCCGCCTTCCTTACCAGCTTATTAAGACGTGAGGCGTCCCTCTTCTTAATGCTTCCTCCCCAACACGCCACCACAAAGAAGAGGGCGCTCTCCACAACTGACCTATAGAACATCTTCAGCATCTCACTACAGACATTGAATGACGCCAACCTTCTAAGGAAGTACAGTCGACTCTGTGCCTTCCTGCACAAGGCATCTGTGTTGGCAGTCCAGTCTAGCTTCTCGTCTAACTGTACTCCCAGATACTTGTAGGTCTTAACCTGCTCCACACATTCTCCATTAATGATCACTGGCTCCATATGAGGCCTAGATCTCCTAAAGTCCACCACCATCTCCACCATCAATACTCTTCAGAGATTTTTTGCCTGGCGTCAGTGGTTGCATAACCAGGACTTGTGATATGCACCAGCTGCTCATACGACCATTCACTGCCTACTTCCAGAGCTTCACATGACCCTGATTGGGGGTGAAGGCTAAGCAGGTGCTACACCTTGCCCAAGGGTGACCTGCAGGAGCACCTTACACCTCCTTTGGTCGAGGTGTATCTCTAGCACACCTCCCACGTGTAATAGAAACCTGAAAGTTTGAAGCAGGAGGGTGTTGCTCAGCCCCTGGGGCTGTTGCACCAATCCACCGTCACGTCTGATCATCCACTTCAGACCTTGTACCTTGTCTAGCCTTAGCCCTTAATCTCTAGCTTTAAGAAATCTATCTGCTTCTTCAAATATGTTTAATGACTTGTCCCCAAGTTTCTGTGGTGAAGTTTCCACAGGCTCACTGTCTCCTGAATGAAGAAACCTCTTGTCTTGGTTCTACATGAAACACTTCATATCCTGAGGCTCTGAACCCTGGTTTACGAACTCCCAGTTTCCCAGACTACCTTCCCTTTATCTGGTTTGTTTTGAGGCCATTGTCATAAAACACAGAAGCAGGCCCTTCAGCCCAGCTGGTCCATTCTCACCAAGAGGCGCATTTAAACTGGTCTCATCTGCCTACGTTTGATCCATATCCCTTTTCTATTTAGGTACTTGATCATTTTTTAATGCTGCATTAACTACTTCCTTTGACAGCTTGTCCATATAGGAACATAGAATATTATCGCACAGTACGGGTCCTTTTGCCCACGGTGTTGTGCTGACATTTTTACCTACTCTAAAATCAATCTAACCCTTCCCTCCTACATAGCCCTCCATTTCTTTATCATCCATGTACCAGTTTCTAAATGTCCCTAATACATCTGCCTCTACAACTACCCTTGGCAGACCATACCTTGCGCTCAGCACTCTCTCTGTGAAAGTAAATAAATAAGCTAATTACCTCTGAAAACCCCGCCATACTTTCCTCCAGTCACCTTAAAATTCTGCCTCTTCATATCAGCTATTTCTTCCATGGGGAAAAAGACTCTAGCTAGCCAATCTTTCAAAGCCTCTTATCAACTTGTACACCTCTTTCTAGTCTCCTCTCATCCTCCTTCACTCCAAAGAGAAAAGCCCTAGATTGCTCAAAATATCTTCATAAGACTTGTTCTCTAGACTATGCAGCATCCTGGTACCTCTCTGCACCCTCTCTAAAGCTTCCACATTCTTCCTATAATGAGGTGACCAGAACTAACCACAATATTACAAGTGCGGTCTTACCAGGGTTTTATAGAGCTGCAACATTACCTTGTGATTGTTGAACTCAATTGCCCTTAGTTGGTCAACACAACACATACCTTCTTAACAACCCTACCAACTTGCACGGTGACTTTGAGGGACCTATGGTCGTGGACCCCTAGGTCCCTCTAATCCTCCACATTGCCAAAAATCTTGTCTTTAACCCTGTATTCTGCCTTCAAATTTGACCTTCCAAAATAAATTACTACGTACTTGTCTAGATTGTACCTACATCTGCCACTTCTAAGCTTCAGCTCTGCATCCTGTCAACGACCTGCTAAAACCTATAATAATCCTCCACACTCTCCACAACTCCATCAACTGTTCTATCATCTGCAAACTTATGAACCCACCCCTCCACTTCCTCATTCAAGTCATTTATGAAAATCACAAAGAGCAGGGGTCCTAGAATGGACCCCTCCAGAACTCCACTGGTCACCGACCTCCAGGAAGAATATGCTCCATTTACAATTACCTTCTGCCTTCTACGGGCAAGCGAATTCTGCATCCACACAGCCAAGTCTCCCTGGATCTCTCAGTGAGTCTACCATGGGAACCCTTACTAAAATCCGTAAACAGCACATCATCTGCTCTACTTCATCAATGTGCTTTGTCACATCCTCAAAGAATGCAGTCAAACCCGTGAGGCATGGCTTGTCTTTTACAAAGCCTTGCTAACTCATGGTAATCAGACCATGCTGCTTCAAATACTCACAAATCCTGCCTTTAAGAATCTTCTCCAATAATTTGGGCCATCACTGAAACGAGACTCAGATATGTACCCTTCTAGGTGGAAAAAGTTACCCCCCCCCCCCCGCCCAGATCCTATTAAATCTCTCCCCTTTCACCTTAAACCTATGCCCTATCATTCCTGATTCCCAATCCCTGGGGATTAGGTTGTGTGTATTTACCCTATCTATGTCCCTCATGATTCTGCGTGCCTGAGATCGCAAGGAAACGTTGGCTTGCACATTACGGGAGCGAGATTTGAAAAGGTGAGTAAGGCCAGTTGGGACATTCTGGGATCCTGAAATCACAGGCTATTGGCAAGGGTCAATAAAGTAGGTTAGGTGTAAGTGGAGCAGTCATTGTTGGGGAGGTTTGGGAATCAAACGAGATGCACAGTGGAGAGAATCCCAACTGGTTACGTTATGTCCTGATATGGGAACACCAATGCCTGTGACCAGAAAAGGCTACGTAAGTCCAGACCATCACAGGATAAACCCTCCCCATTACTGAGCACACCTACAAGGAGCACTGCCACAAGAAAGTAGCATCAATCACCAAGGATCCCACCATCCAGGCCATGCTCTCTTCTCGCTGCTGCCATCAGGAAAGAGGTACAGGAACCTTGGGTCCCAGGTCACCAGGGTCAGGAACAGTTCTTAACTACCCTTTAAGCATCAGGAACAGAAGGCATTCCTCTGATCTGGTGAAATAATGGACTTGTGAGCATCAGATTACACAAACACAGAAGGCTGTTGTTTCTCTAGTTAGGCTGACTTCGTTGTCAGTACTCCAGGCTAGACCAGGGATAGAGGTAAAATAGTGGCAGGCAAAAATGATCTCATAAAAATAGGAGCAAAGAGTGAATTTTCAAAGGGCAGAAGGCTCTATACTCAGGTGGATAATGAGGTGTTGGGTCTGTTTGTAACAGAGCAGGACATTACAAAGTTCATAGTGGGATGGTGAATAAACACGGCTTACAACTGGAAGCTCAGTCATCTCCTGCAGTAGGCGTACAGAGCAATCACCCACGGGTTGGTTTCTCCTGTGTTTGAAAACACCGCACAGTGAACAACAAATGCAGTGTGTTGAATGGGGAATAAGTACATGTGAATCACTTCTTCACCTGGGAAGAACGTTTGGTCCCAGGATGGTGCAGGTTCGAGCAGCGACATCTCATCTACCTAAACACAAAAGACTCTGCAGATGCTGAAAATCCAGAGCAACACGCACAAAATACTGGAGGAACTCAGCAGGTCAGCATCTGTGGAGGGGACTAAATAGTTGATGTTTCAGGCCAAGACCCTTCTTCAGGACTGGAAAGGAAGAAACAGACAGACATACATTATTGATCCCAAGGGAAACTGGGTTTCGTTACAGTTGCACCAACCAAGAATAGAGTAGAAATATAGCAAGGTGAAGAACCAGAAATAATTAAATAATAGTAAGTAAATTATGTCAGGTGGAAATAAGTCCATGACCAGTCTATTGGCTCAGTGACTCAAACCAGAATAAGGAAGTGGAAAGATGTGGGTTGGGGGGTGGGGGAGAAGAGTAAAGTGTGCAAAAGTCTTAGACATGTGTTTTTTAAAAAAAATGTTCTGTAAAGCAAAGATGCCATCAAAAATAATGAATTGAAAGTTTCTAAATATCAAACAAAATCACAGTTTAAAATAAATAAATAAATAAATAAATAAATAAATAAAATCAATATTTGGTATGTGACCACCCTTTGCCTTTAAAACTGCATAATTTCCCTTGGGTACACTGTCGTGCAATTTTAAATATTTAAAAAAAATCAGCTGGTAGGTTGTTTCAAGGATCATGAAGAATTTGCCACAGTTCTTCTGCAGACTTTGGCTGCCTCATTTGCTTCTGGTTTTGAGGTCAGGGTTCTGTGGAGACCATAACATCTGAAGTAAGAAGCTGGGAGGTGATTGGTGGAAGAGATAAAGGGCTGAAGAAGAAAGAATCTGATAGGAGAGGAGAGTAGACCATAGGGAAAGAGGAAGGAGGAGGAGCACCAGAGGGAAGTAATGGGCGGGTGAGCAGAGAAGAGATAAGAGACAGAATGGGAAGGGAGAGGGGGAGAAATTACCGGAAGTTAGAGAAATCAATGTACATGCCATCAGGTTGAAGGCTACTCAGACAGAATATGAGGTGTTGCTCCTCCAGCCCAAGGGTAGCCACATCGTGGCAGATTGTAGTCTGCAAAACTCTAAATTTCACATTTTTCAACTTTAGATAACTCATTTTGTCTGTTTTACGTGACGACTGGGTACTTTTGCTTGCTGTATAGTTTGTCCTGCTGCTCATGTCTCATGTGGCCATCACACAGGGGTGAGCTAATCCTAATTTCTCCTTAACAACATAGTTTTCTTCCTATTGGTTAAACTGCCCTTGCCCTTGTCTCCTTTTCTCAGTTCTGACCTTCAGTGTTGACTGTTTCTCTCTTCACCAACACTTGGAACTTTGGATGAGGAATTTTTTGTTTGTTTTTGTCCCATCTGCTTTAAATATGCACACTGGTGTTTACTGGGTTGTTGAATGCATGGGACTGAATAAGGACTGCAAGGACAAGGCAGTTAGCTTCAATATCTACTGTAACACCTCACGTTTTGTGAAAGTCATCCCTGAAGTGGAGGCAATAATCTACTACAGACAGTGGCGAATTGTAAAATGGTAAAAATGAATAGTGCCAAAGTTCAATATTCAAAAATTCAAAGTAAATTTATTACCAAAGTACATATACTTCATCATATACAATCCTGAGATTCAGTTTCTGGTGGGCATTCACAGTAAATCTGAAGAATAATAACCATAACAAATGAGTGAAAGACCAGACCTACTTAGGCAGTCAACCAGTGTGCAAAAGACAATAAACTGTGCAAATACAAAATAAGAAAGAAATATGAATAAAAAGCAATAAACACTGAGGACATGAGATGAAGAGTCCTTGAAAGTGAGTCACTACTGTGGCAACATTTCAATTTGAGTGAAATTATTCCCTCCGGTTCAAGAGCCAGATGGTTGAGGGGAAATAACTGTTCCTGAACCAGGTAGTGCAGGTCCTGAAGCTCCTTTACCACCTTCCTGATGGCAGTAGCAAAAAGAGAGCATGTCTGGGTGGTGGGTGTCCCTGATGATGGGCACTGCTTTCCTGCTACAGCATTTCATGTAGATATGCTCAGTGGTGGGGAGGGTTGGAGGAGGGAACTCTGTTATTCACTTACACCAACTAAACGTGGAACTATTTCTATGAGTCCCAATTGCAATTCTGGGTCAGTGGTCTTGTGAGTTCTTGAGGTGCCTTTGAAATGGGATAGAGGTTCTGTTTTCTCTATTCACGAAGTAGGAAATCTTAGCACTGGAAAGGGTGCAGCTTATTCCACATCTGCACGGATTCAGTCTGGGAGTGGGCATTGCAAGAAAGTCACTAAATTTGGGAAGAATTCGCTGACAGAACAAAATGAATCTTAGGCTGCACATCTGGACTCCGGATTCCCTGAACTCCTCCCAACATACAATTTGACTGACTAAGCTTGTATTAGTGATGAGGATCAGAAGCAAATGATGGTGGTAAATGTGATTACTGACCACCTCTCTTCCTTTGACAGGATTCCTACAGGAAACAAGTGGTCATTGATGGAGAAACATGTCTACTGGATATCCTGGACACTGCAGGTCAAGAGGAATACAGCGCTATGAGAGATCAGTACATGCGAACAGGGGAAGGTTTCCTCTGTGTTTTTGCTATCAATAACATCAAATCTTTCGAGGATGTCCACCTGTACAGGTTAGTATTATTATGTGCTTGGAACATATTTCCATCTTCAACCGAAATATAACCAAGGAGTTCCATTTTATTCCTGCAAAGGGCGCAATATAAAGTTAGAGATGTCTAACTTGTGCTTCAAGGAGGTTTTAGCTTTAAAATAAGTACTTTCCAATCATTAAGTCCACAACCTTGTCGTGGTTTG
The DNA here is from genome assembly GCF_048418815.1 of Hemitrygon akajei. Taxonomy (NCBI): domain Eukaryota; kingdom Metazoa; phylum Chordata; class Chondrichthyes; order Myliobatiformes; family Dasyatidae; genus Hemitrygon; species Hemitrygon akajei. The sequence goes on from NC_133154.1 coordinate 21,226,242, forward strand.
GAGGTGTGTGTGTGTGTGTGCCTCAATGACACATGGAGCTATGTTGGCTGGAGTCAGGGCCTTGTGCTATGACTCTTGGTAGAGTCACCCATCCCAAACAGGTCAAAAGGTAGAGGCCAGAGTAAGAGTGGTCCACCGGTCCTCCAGGTTTGCTCAGAGCTAACAACCCTGACTGGTAAAACAGAATTGTTATGGAAACAGCAACGAAGAATCCTTCCACATCTGAGCGTGACGGTATTCCTGAGTCTCCACCCAGGACTCGCATGACTGACAGTAGTGAAAAGCGAGTGGAAACTGCTGAGATGATGAAGGAAGGCCTGAACACCACCAGAGATGGAGGATCTTCATTGTTGTCCTCAACGCTAGCGGAGTAACAGGCTGTAAGTAAGTAATCGTAAGGTTGGCTGTATCGATAAGGACCCAGTGAGCAAGATGGAGGTTTGTCAAAATTGTCTTCATCAATAAGGAATTGTCAAACACCTTCAAGTATTTTTACTTGTAAAGAATAAAGTTCACTATGACAGAAGTGAATGTACAGGATGAGAACACAGGTTCCAAATCTGAGTGTAGCGTGTGGGTTAAGTGTAAAACAATGTGGCCTATCTGCACAGCATGTTGAAAAGTGTATTTCTTTAAACAAATTGTCACATTGAACATCTGTTGTAAGAAAGGCTAAAGATTTAAAGATTCACAGATATTTTCAAAGTATTTACTGTGTGGGAAAAGTGTCCATCACATGATCTTTGTCTTTCAGTACTTGGTCTGGGTATTGGATACAAGGTAAAGAAAGTCCTCTGTTTTCTTTTCTTCAAGATTACTTGGCCAGTCACAGGATTGCTCCCTGTACCATGTGCAAGGATAGAAATAAGAGGCTGGGGCAAATAACTGCTTGCCTGAAGAGCTGGTGAAGATGAGAAGGCTTCAGTCACTTGTTCAGCATAGAGAGTTTGGGGCACCTGTTTACTGTGTTTGTTTATCACAGCTTTAATCAGTTTATTTTTACACTAGCAAGGACAACTAGTAAATCTGTACTCTCTCTTGTTTGACCATAGGAAGCCATTTAAGACTCCACTCCAACCTGCAGGCAACAACCCATTATGCCTGAAGATAGATTGCAGATCCTAATCACTTACTGCAGTTCAGTTTAAAGAAAATTACCTGTCACAATTGACTACCCATACCACTATAACCACACCTTAATCTGTGGTGATCAGTCTTGTGGACCTTTATAAGATACCTCTTTGGAGGTTTATACTTTATGTGGTGTATTTTCTTCTTTGAAAGCACATTTACTGTTAACAAATAAATGTTTTTTTCTAAACAAACACTTGTACAATTGGCTGTGATTCTGACTCTGATAATTGGTTTCAGAACTTCACCAGCACTGGATTTAACTGGTGGCTGTATTTATTCATGCACCCTTTCTTGGCTTGGATATAACATCTGCAACTTTTTGGTCTTTGCACCACCTCCTGACTCTGAGGTTCTTAGAGTTCTTAGTGATGTGGTACTACTATTTGGATTTTATCCTACACATTGGGAATGGGAAAATTCAGCTTTTGTTAAGATGGGACAAGAGGCGGCAGTCGATCTTAACTTTCTTCTTTGTCATTTTAGGGAACAGATTAATCGTGTTAAAGACTCTGATGACGTTCCCATGGTACTGGTTGGAAACAAGTGTGACCTTCCATCACGCACTGTGGACACAAAGCAAGCCCAGCAATTGGCAAAGAGTTATGGAATCCCATTCGTAGAAACATCAGCCAAAACAAGACAGGTATAAGACTACCTTTAAAGGAATGAGAATAGTTTGGAAGGTCGTGTACAGCAATTACTGTTTGTGAGAAGAAGAACTTCTTGAAAAAGAACTTGTTACTCAATCTGCTAAGTTCCTCCAGCATTTTGTATGTGTTGCTCAAGATTTTCAACATTTGCAGAAACACTTGTGGTTAATTTAACCTATGCGTCAGTTTCTGAAATGGCCATAGTGTGGAAATGGGCCCTTCAGCCCATCTAGTCCATGCTGATTAAGAGTCCCTCTTGCCCTCACGTGGCCCACATCACTTTGAACCTTTCCTATCCATGTACCTGTCAACTGTCTTTTAAATATTGTTAATGTACCTACTTCAACCACTTCCTTTGACAGCTTGCTCCATTTCAGTCCTTGTTGACCTTTTCAACACCCTCTCTAGCTTCATCACACCCTTTTTATAGTATGGCGATCAGAATTGCATTCAATGTTCCAGCTATGGTCCTGACAACCTTTTTTGTATAGCTGTAATACAGCACCCCAACTCTTATGCGCGATGGTCCATCCAACAAAAGTAAGCAATGCATCTTCACCATGTTGTCTCTCAGGGAGCTATCTACTTGTATCCCTATGTCTAAGTTTGACATTGTTTCCCAGGGCCTAGTCAATCTCTGTACCTGTCCTGCCCCGGTTTTGCTTCTCAAAATGCATCCCTGTACGTGTCTGAGTTAAATTTCATCTTTCATTCCTTTGCTCAAGTTCCCAGTTGATCCAGATCCAGAGACAATCTTCATTCTCCTCTTGATAACCAACTTTGGTGTCATCTGCAAATCTACTAACTATGCCTTGTACATTCCCATGAAAATTGTTGATATAGATGACAAACAGCAATGGGCCCAGCTCTGACCCCTGAGGCACACCACTAGTCATGCCATCTATGTTCTTATGTGAGTTATTGATATTAATGTGTCAATCAACAGAGATAAAGTACCGACCCCTGTGGCCACAGGCTTCCAATAAGATAAACAACTCTGACTCCTTCCACCAATCCAGTTGGCTAACTCGCCCTGGGTCTTGTGTGATCTCACTTTCTACACCAGCAAACCCACCCACACAATTTGGGACCTAGGTCAAGTTAAAATAGGCAACATCCACTGCTCTGCTGTCATCAATCCTCTTGGTCACCTCTTCAAAACAAAAAGTTGATCTAATCAGTGAGACATGATTCCCCACGTACAAAACTCACCTGTCCCTGCCTTTTCAAATGCAGGTAGGCTCTGTGTCTCAGAACCCTCTCCAGTAACTTTCCCACGATTGATATCAAGCTCACTGACTCGCCATGGTCGAGGAAGATACAAAAATCTCTGCTGGCTGTTTCTGCTCATTTCCCACAACATGCTTGGATATGTCCTGCAGATTCATCCATTTTTTTACACCTCAGGACTGCTAGTTCGTCCTCTTTCATAAGACTGATTTTTAATGTGGACAAGTCAAAAGCAATTCCCTTTTGGGCGGTCAGATTCTTTTGGGACATGTACAGTAAATAACAGGGACTTTGAAATACTGAGATACATAGAATAGCAGCACTGGACAGGACGCTTGATGTTCTGCTGACTTTAAAGCAGATTTATACTTCCCTGCCCATATCTGTAATTGATCCATATCCTGCCATATTATTTGACAGTCCCTCATGCTTATCACAACACCTCCACTCTTGGTGTAACCTGCAAATTTGCTATCCACCCATCTACATTTTCATCCAAATCATTGACACACATCACAAATAATAGAGGTCCTTGTGGAATACCAATGGCTACAGACCTCCAGCCAGAATAATAACCTTCCACCTTTACTCTGTGTGCAAGCCAGTTCTGAATCCAAACTTGGATTCCTGGCTCCCAGACATCTTTATCTACTGAATCAACTTAGCACGAGGAGCCATATCAAATGCCTTACTAAAGTCCATGTAGATGATGTCCTTGGCCTTACCCTCACTAAGCTTTCCTCTCACTCCTTCAGGTTTGTAAGACAAGACCTTCCCTGCACAAAGTGATGCTCACTGTCCCTCTGCAGTTCATGCCTTTCCAAATGTGTGTACATTCTGTCACTCAGTATCCTCTCCAGTAGCTTCCCTACCACTGATGTGAGGCTCACTGACCTATAATTACTTGAATTATTCCTATTTCCCTTCTTGAACATCAGCATAACATTTGCTACAATCCAGTCCTCTGGGACCTCACCAGTTGCTTTAGTGAAGACACAAAGATCTTTGTCAAAGCCACAGCAATCTCCTCACTCACTTCTTTCTGGGATATATAGCATCAGGCCCTGGGGACTTGTCCACATTAATATTTTTCAGAAGACCAAGCACTACCTCCTCAATCTCAAAATTTCCCAGCACATTGGCTTGCTCTGCTCCATTTTCACTACCCTCCAATCTTTCTCAGTAAATGCTGATACAAAATACCAAACACAAATTCCCTCCTTTATCCATGAGTAGATCTTAGATATCCTCTCTTCGTTAAATGCCTTGGGATTCTCATTGTCCTTGGTTGCCAGGGCATTTTATGGTTCCTTTTGGCCTTGCTAATTGCCTGTTTGAGTGCTTTCCTGTTATCTTTATACTGAATTGAATTGGCTTTATTTCGTGCATCCTTCACATACTTGGGGAGTAAAAATCTTTACGTTACTTCTAAATGTGCAATTACAGACATTTATAATAATTTCTAATAAATAGAACAGTCAATGTAACATAGAAATACACTCCAATCAGCATGAGTTCATCATTCTGATGGCCTGGTGGAAGAAGCTGATGCGGGGCTTGGTGGTCTTGGCTTTTATGCTGCGGTACTGTTTCCCAGATGGTAGCAGCTGGAATACATTGTAGTTGTTGTGACTTGGGTCCCCAATGAGCCTTTGGGCTGTTTTCTCACACCTGTCTTTGTAAATATCCTGAATCATGGGAAGTTCACAGCTACAGATGCGTTGGGCTGTCCACAGCACTTCCTGCAGAATCCTGTGATTAAGGGAGGTACAGTTTCCATACCAAGCAGTGATAGAGCCAGTCAGGATGCTCTTATTTGTGCCCCTGTAGAAAGTTCTTATTATTTGGGGGCCCATACCAGACTTCAGCAACCATCTGAGTTGAAGGAGGCACTGTTGTGTTTTTCACCACACAGTTGCCGTGTACAGAGCAAGTGAGATCCTCGGTGATGTGGATGCCGAGGAACTTAAAGCTACAAGGCCCAGTCTGATTTTAGCTTCCTAAGCCTTGCATATGCTTCCTTTTTCTTCCTGACTAAATTTAGAACCTCTTAAGTCATCCAAGACCATCCTTGCTCTTCTTACTGGAACATGTTGATCATGAACTCTAATCAGCTAATCTTTAAATAACTCCCACATGTTAGACATGGACTTGTCCAACAGCAACTGCTTGCAATCAATGCCAGTAGCTCCTGTTTCGTCCTGTCGTGATTTGCCCTCCCCAATTTAGTATCTTCCTGCAAGATCCATTTTTATCCTTACCCATGCCTATCTTAAAACAACTAAAGAGTTGTGCCCTAAATATTCACCCCACTATCAGATCTGTTACCAGCCCAGCTTATTTCCTGAAACTGGGTCTACTATATTCCTTCCTCTAGCTTGACTCTCCAGTTTCAAGAATATCCCTTGGATTCATTTGCTGAAGAAATCCCACCCCATCCAAGCCCTTTATATTAAGAAAGATCAAACCCATAGGTCCCTGAAAGTGGTGATATAGGTGAATAAGGTATTGAAAAAGGCATTTGCTATGCTGGACTTAATAGGCAGAGGCACTGAAGTTGGAATGTTATGTTGCAGTTGTACAAAATATTCCTAAGGCTGCCCTGATCTGTAACTGATCCATAACCTGCTGTATTCTTTGATAGTCGCTCATGCTTACCACAAATCTTCCAATCTTGGTGTAACCTGCAAACTTGCTATCCACCCATCTACATTTTCATCCATATCATTGACGTACATCACAAACAACAGAAGTCCCAGTTCTGGCCCCCACACTTTAGGGTAGTGGTCATCAACCTTTGTAAGCCCAAGATCCCCTACCTCAGCCTTAGTGAAAGGCAAGATCGGCCCCAGATCAATTAGTTACATGCATGCGCACCAGGGCAGAAAAGACCGGAAGTAAAACCCCGCAACCTGGAATTAGAAATAATATATAAACGCCAGGGGTACCCACCCTTTTTTGCACCGCAGACCAGTGACAATATTCTTGCGGACCGGCCGATGGTGGGGCGGGGGTTGGGTGGTGTTAAACGCAACGGGTATACAGCGATACTCGAAGCAGGTTCCTTATGTCCAGACTATTCTGCAATTTAGTTTTTGCGGCTCTTGGCACTTAGCTTCTGTCCCGCTTGCTCACGTTTTTTCCGCTCACAAAACTCAATGGGTTTGTATTTGAGTGCAGGGTGCTTGGACTCAAGGTACCGAAGCAGTTTTGAGGGCTTCATTGCCTCATTAGACAGCCTCTCACCCTGAACTGCAGCCTCCCGCCCGCCAGCCGCCTTGGCCAGGTGCAGCTGGTCATGGGTGGGGTGAGAGGACAAGGTGAGAGCCGGAGGTCCCCATGCCGGGGTTGCAGTCCGGAGAGAGAAGTGCGGCAGGGTGCGCACCCGCCCCCCCTGGTAGGATCTATCAACCGACAAAAGTTTGTTTCAGTAGATCACAGTGCAGTAGCTACTCTGCTACTTACGAAACCCTGAGCCCAAATTAGGTCGTCTGTGAATATTTTAGCACCGGGTTCCCCATGAACATTCGGTGTGGTAAACAGGTTTAGAGGCGGAACCCATCTGTCCACGCTCCAGGCCAGTAGCAACGGCACTTCCCGCCGGCCAACCAGTGATCCCTGGCATGAGGGTGTCACTGCATTTAGGTGACTGATGACCTCGCGTGCGTTCAAGTTCAACAGTGGGCGTGACAGGGAATGAGGAAATGTGCAGCTGACTCATATTGTTTCCTTGTGGCCTGGTGGTTGGGGACCACTGAAGTACACTGTGTAGTGCGGGGAGCTACACGCATGTGCACTGAGCAGAAAGAACGGAACTAAAACCCCGCAACCCAGAAACAATCTGTCAACGGTATTTGTGTATTTTTTTTTCTTTTTTTTTGGGACCTACTGGGAAAGTCTCAAAGAGTGACCAGTCGATCGTGATTGATGGGTTGCCGACCACTACTTTAGGGGAATGTAGGAGGAATAGAGGGAGTGCAGAAGAGGTTCACCAGGATCCTTCCTGGAATAGAAGGCTGAAGTGATGAGATGAGATTTAATAGGCTGGGCTTTCTCACTGGAATGTAGGGTGCTGAGGTGTATTAAAATTAGGAGGGGTATAGATAGGACATAGGCCAAAATTTGGTCATCCAACCGATAGAGTCTGCTCCACCATTCTGTCATGGCAGATACTTTTTTCAACCCTGTTCTCCTGGCTTCTCCCTGTAACTCTTATTTTGCCAATCAAACTATCAATCTTTGCCTTAAATACATCCAATGATTTGGCCTCCATAGCCCTCTAAAGCAATAAATTCCACAGATTCATCATCATCTCCATTTTTAAAAGCACCCCTTTTTATTCTGAGGATCTGTTCTCAGATCCAAGAATCGCCTACTAATGGAAATATGACAGACAGACATACTTTATTGATCCCGGGGGAAATTGGGTTTCGTTACAGTCGCACCAACCAAGAATAGTGTAGAAATATAGCAATATAAAACCATAAATAATTAAGTAATAAGTAAATTTTTCCAAGTGGAAATAAGTTCAGGACCAGCCTATTGGCTCAGGGTGTCTGACACTCCGAGGGAGGAGTTGTAAAGTTTAATGGCCACAGGCAGGAATGACTTCCTATGACGCTCAGTGTTGCATCTCGGTGGAGTGAGTCTCTGGCTGAACGTACTCCTGTGCCTAACCAGTACATTATGGAGTGGATGGGAGACATTGTCCAAGATGGTATGCAACTTGGACAGCATCCTCTTTTCAGACACCACCGTAAGACATGGACATGCTCTCCATGTCCATTCTGTCCAGGCCTTAGTATTCTGTAGGTTTGAATGGATCCTCCCTCGTACTTCCAGGAATTGCAGGTTGGTGAGCCTGACGTCAGTGTGGCTAAGTTATAGGAACTGAATCTGAGGGATAGGAACTACCAGTATCTAGATAGACCAAGGTCTAATTAGGGAAATCATGTCTGACAATCCCTTAAATTTTCAAGGAGGTAACAAACAGGATAGATGGGGATAGGGCAGTTGCTGTTACCTAAGTGCACTCTAGAAAGAGTGCCTTTGACAAGGTCTCTCATGGCAGGTTAGATTGCATGGGATCCAGGGAGTGCTAGCAAATTGGATTGATAAATGGCCTAATGGTTCTTTATGTTTGTTATAGCAGGGGTGGACGGGGATAAGTTCCCACTACTTATTAAATACTCCCAATGACATGCACCTCAAATAGCCTGTGACAACTAAGTCCAGCTCCCAACCTTCATGTGTGGCTTAGCTACTAAGCCTGGTGAAACAGTTTCTACTGATGGAAGGGGCAAAGGCAGGTTACTGATACCTTAAAACCAGTTGCTTTGAGCAAATGGGGCTTGTCAATTGTGGCTGGCAGCTCATTAAGAGAAGGAAAACTCTGATCTTAAACCTCTGCTGCCTTGCAGCTATAGCAACTCATTGGAAGGTTTTGGGAGTAAGTCCCAAGGATAAATCCGGAGCTGGAATCCCGAAGGCCATCCTACGTTGAATTTAACACTGGCAACTCCTGCGATGCTGCTGTTACCAAACTGTTTCAGTCTCTGCTGTATGGAGACGGGAAGCCTGCTGCATGGGCAATAGCTTCCCCTCAATATTGTACTGCCCTGGCTTATGTATCACATAGACAGCTGGAATGCAACATCCATGGTCGACCTCTACCAAAGGAGGGCCTGAAATGGCTAAATGGTAGGAAGCAGAGAGTGAGGGTTGAAGGTTATTTCTCAGACTGGAGAGGACACGTGTCTACTGGCATACCACGGGGATTGGTGCTGGGACCTTCGTTTGTTATTTATTTTAAAACAAAATAATGTAAATGTACGTGCTTCGTAAGTTTGCGAATGATACTAAAATAGGTGATATCACAGAGAATGGAGGTTTTAAAAATTATAGGGGATTTTGATCAGCTGGGTGAGTGTGTCAAAAATTGGCAAATAGCTTTCAATCCAGATTAAGTGTGAAGTGTTGCACTTTGGGAAGTGAGACAAGTATAGAACTTGTACACTGGTTAGGCCCTGGGGAATGTTGTGCATAGGTTTAAGGTAAGAGGGCAGCAATTGAATAGGAACTTGAGGGGCAGTTTCTCACCCAGAGAGTGGTCAGTTTATGAAGTGACTTCCTAGAGGAAGTGGTTGAGACGGGTACATTTTAAGAAAAATGGTACTGTATGTGCACTTTTATGGTCACCAGGAATGAAATTCCTGAGTTTTGTTTCTCCTTCCCTTCAAGTACATTCTTCTAATTTCAGGGTGTGGAGGATGCATTCTATACATTAGTGCGTGAAATTCGTAAATACAAGGAGAAGATCAGCAAAAATGGTAAAAGGAAGAAAAAGCCTTCAAAGAAGAAGTGCGTAATTCTTTAAAGTAACTTGGACCTTGATCCTAAATTGCAAGTGTTGCATATCAGAAGGGAGCAAACTGAAACTAACCGACTTTAACACCACTGTCCAACCCTACCTGAACCTTGCTCTCTTCAGCTAACTGAACACCCAGAGGAAATGAGATTATCAAATGATACTGTAAAAGCTGTGGTTTCCAAGTACAGATCACGCAGCTTTTGAAATGCTATGGCAGCATTTATAAGTTCACCACTGCTGTTATTAGTGGGGATGCCAGAAACCACAACGTCTGGAAAAGACCATAAGTTTGAATTCCAAAGCTGTTGCAATGCTGAACACTTATACTGAAAGTGTTTCCTTTTTTACAAATTCAGATTTTAAACTGTCAATACAATTGTGTGATACTGGAAGCCTTCCGGTAATGTAGCGAGAAGTGATCCCGCTGATTAACGAAAAGGAGGCTGAGAGAGCCATGTCAATTTTATTTAGTTGCAGTGAATATTTCTTGTCACTGGTGCCTGGGTTAAGATCTCAGACAGAATGATACACATCCTTTCTTTTGCTATTCAATAATGCCATTAAACATCTGAACACTTCCCCGTGAAATGCTTTACGTGCAGGATCAATGTGCATGATGCTATCTGCATTGACTAAGAGATGAAGATTTCAAGAAAGCGAAGAATGCTGTTGTTAATGGTATAATCTGGATATAAAGAACTTTGAAAAAAATTAACAGAAGTAAATGCAAACTGGTTACAGATGTGAAATTGCGGCTCCAGTTGTCAGTATCATAGTTCACATGTTAATTCCACTCTGGAAGATAGCCAGGAACTGCTGTTGAATTGGATCTTAACTTGGACTATTTCATTGCAATGAAGTCTAGAAATACACAAAAATTAATAACTGTACTCAATGCTGTTAATAGTAGCTGTCATAGTATGTGGCCTGAATTATTCATTTCTTCCAAACATGGAAACTATAGTGAAAGATTGTAATTGCAGTCCTCAAATAGAAATGCCTATCCACCTTCAACTGACTGGAGAACTGCCAATTATTATGTTTCACACCCTGCTTCACATTTCCACAGAAAAATAATGGAAGGCTTGAGATCAGTTTAAGTAAAATCATTCAGGATAAAAGCATTCTACAAATAGTCCAAGAATATATAATCTGAACAAATGTATCGAAAGAGTGATATGCCATATGAGTAGTGATTTTGTGAAGAGTCCTAGCCCATGTTTTTGGCCTCAGAATTTGGAGTTTGTAAAATAATGTAAATGCTGGAGAGGGGGGATCATTATTCAGTTAGCTTGCTGAACCTAAGTATTTTTGTTTTTGATTTTAAAGAAGTTTAATTCTATGCAAACAGTTGTTGTTGCCCAATGGGTTCCAGTGTCAGTTGGCACACTTCATCACATCTGTTGTGAAAGGTGTCATGTTTGGAGGACCACTAGTGTCCTCCTTGTGTGATGAATAAGTACCACAACTCTGTGGCAATCTCCTCCACAACTTGTATAATTTAGTATGTACAAAGTTACTGGATGTTTCAATAATGTGAGGTTGTTTCTCAACTGATTTACTGATTAATGTAATACAAAGATGACGAGTTGCCATTTAGTCAACAGCTTGGTGCCACAATTCCAGAATCTTTTCCAGTAACTTGCCTCTTGTCTTTATGTGACTTTTACTTTCAGACAAAAACTAATTTACAGCTTCACTTAAACTTACTATATGTGTGATTGAACATTGAATATGGCTCATTTCTTGTTACTTGGACAGCATTAAATGATATTTTTATCTTGGACAATGGGTTTAAAGATGAACCATATTTGCTGATCAATCACTAACAAAATATCTTGCAATACTTTATCGACCAAGTTTAAAAAGGTTTGGAAAATCTATTCACATTTGATTATATTTAATGTAACATGTTAAATCTATTTTGCAAATCCTATTTTGCAGTTCTACAAATAGATTATAAATTTGAATAGACTGAATGACTTATTATTCCCTTCAAATGGTGAAAATGCCTATCATTAGTTTATACTTCAATAACCTACTGTGACAGGTGGTCAACGGTGTAAACTGTTTTCACGTATTATAATAGATTCCCTGCTTTACTGAGAACAATCTTGCTCTTTATCATATTTGAAACAGTTCCCAGCTAATTAATTCTGAATTGATTATTCTCATGGTACTTAGTTGCCAATTTACTCAACAACTGATGTATCTGCTTCTTCAATGGAATTTACAGACATGGTAAAACTGTTCATTCTTTTAATATCACAGATAACTTCTATCTTTCTGTATTGCTTGAACAGGGCTGCTGTTTATAAATTATTTTAAAAGACGGTACGTCTAAAAGCAGTGCTGCTGTGGGCCTTCAACCCATAAACACCTGATGAGCTGAGAGTTGAAATTGGCATTTTCTGAAGTAGATCATTTTACTGTTCAATTAATTTGTACAGTATACTTTAAATAATACTGCAATCTTTAATTCTTGTTCTTGACAAAATTAAACTGTGTTCAAGTTATTCTGCTTTCATTTCCCAATAAACAGATTAAGTTTTGGTATTCTTTACAATTACTGCATTAGCAATTGTTTTAAAAGGATGTGTTTTTTTAATAATCAGTACCTTTTACCTTTGATTTAGATGCAGAACACCAGTAATACAAATTAAATCGGGCTTGGCAGCACCTGTAGTGACCTGGAACATTAACTATTATGTTGGATATGTAAAATTAAGTGCAGATGAGACAAGAATTTGCATAGTTGTGGATAGTGAGGAAAATTATCAAATTATGGGTAGGATATAGATCAGTTAGAAATGTGGGCAGGGAAATGGCAGGTTGAGTTCAATCTGGAGCAGTGTGAAGCGTTGCTCTTTTGGAGATCAAATGTGAGAGGAAAGTGGCAGTAAAGGGCAGGACTTTTAGGAGCATGGATGTACAGCGAGAATCTAGGTTACAAGTTCATGGCTCTTTGAAAGTGGCACAGGATGGAGAAGAGTGCAGCATACTTGCCTTCATCAGTTGAAATGTTGAGTACAGAAGTTTGGAAGTCATGTTGCATCATATGTGTTGGACAATACACATACATACACACATAGTGATTGGGAATGCACTGCCAGGAGTGGTGGTGGAGGTAAATATAGAAGAATTTAAGAGTCCCTTGGAGAAGCACATGAATTTGCAGAAAATGGAGCAATATGGGTCCTGTGCAAGTAGAAGGGCCTGTTCTAGTGCAGTACTGGTCTATGTCTATGCTTGCTTTCTCCAATGTAGAGACGGCTACATTATGATTACTGTGTGAAATAGAGCAGGTTGGAAGAAATGCAGGTGACTTTCTCACCCCTAGAGGGATGTTTAGGTCCCTGAACAATGTCAGAGAATGTGAAGTGACAATTACACCTTTTAGAATTGCAAAATAAAGTGCCTGGGTTCGGTGAGGAGGGTATCGTAGACAGGTGTGGGACAAACGCGACTGGTAGTAAGATCACGTTGAAGCTGGAGGACATGGCAAAGAATGCAGAAACGGGCTCGTGGGGAGAACAGTGCAAAGCAAATTAAATTTGTTATGGCTGGGGGAGACTAGTGGGTGGAATGAAGATTTGCCAGTAGTTGAGGAAGTATGTGTTAGAGCTCTATCAACTATAGTAGAGGTGAATCCACCTTTCAGGAAGCAGGAGACATTTCAGAAGTCCCAGCAGAAGGCTTGAACTCTATGGTCTAAGGCTACATCTTGACAGCAGATGCAACAGAGATGGAGAAATTGAAAAAGAGATGACAGTGATCCAGAAAAGGAAGAATAGTGTCAGAATCAGTCCAGGGCAATTTGAGGAAGTCTGTTGACAAGGGTGGATAAGTTACATACAAGTGCATGAAATAGCTCAGATGCAGAACAGAAAATTTGGGGAAGGGGTGTGTGCTGAAATTGCCAGCAAATACATAGGCATAGTTAGGGCTCATACAAGTGCCCATTGAGCAACATAAAGTGAGAAATTGAGAGTATTGCACACAGTTCTGGTCACCCCACTATAGGAAGGATGTTGAGGCCTTGGAGAGGGTGCAGAATGCTGTCTGGTTTAGAAGGCATGTGCTATCTCAAGAGGCTGGATAAACTTGGGTTGTTTTCTATGGAACAATAGAGGAGATCTGACAGATAGAGTAGACAGGAAATATCTGTTTCCAAGGTTGAAATGCCTAATACCAGAGGACATGCATTGAAGGTGAAAGGGGATAGGTTCAAGGGGGATGTGAGGAGTAAATTTTTTACTCAGCGTGTGGTGAATACCCAGAATGCGCTGCCTGGTATGGTGGTAGAGGTAAATACATTAGAGACTTTTAAGAAACATTTGGATAAGCACATGGATTTAAGGAAGATGGAGGGATTAGTGTTTGGTGTTTTTGATTTGCTCTTTAGCTGGTTCAGCACAACATTGTGGGCCAAATGGCCTGTTCCTATGCTATACTGTTCTATGTTCTACATTCTATGTAAGAGAAAGATATAATTTAGACTGAGCAACTACATGATCAGTTATTCTGGCATTATAGGTGAACAGAAAAATAAATGTATATATAAGCTAAAATTATGAAGTTCATTTAAAACAATTAAAATTTAAAAGTGCTCTTTATTTTGAAAATTACATTGATTACTGAGTCAAACAGGTGGAGGAGCCCCATGCCTTAGCCTCATTTGTGGGCAAAGTAAGGCTTTCAACAATGACCAGAAGCTACTGCCTGTGCATTCTGCTGAAGAGTACCTTTGGCAACACCCGGGGAAGAAGGAGAAAAAGCTGGAATAAGCCACAAGCATCAGTGTAAAAAACAGCAAAAAGCTTACAAGACACAAGTTCTTAGTTTGTGAACAAAACCAAATGGACGAGTCCGGCTGGTCTTCTTGTCTACAGAGAGGGGAAAGGAAATGAAAATTCTAAATGCTGTATCAAGAGTGGCATTGTAGGTCCAAATAAAAAAAATGCAGCACATTTATTCCATTGGTTACTGCAAATGTACAAAATTGCAACTTTAGTAAATTTTCAATAATGTTAGAAATGACATTATGGGTAATCATTTTGCTGGTGTCCTCACACACCTATTTCCAACTTTGCAAATTAGCAACTTTAAATTAAGAACACAACAAATGAGATTTATAATGCATATTTCTTAAGAGACTTGTACAAATATTAAATTTAATTACACCTCATTTAATGTAAGTACAATGTCTAGATTATTGAATTATTATATTGTTCATTGCAGAAGATCCTGCTAAATCATCCAATAGCACCATTTCTCAGCAACAATGCTATTTCTGGTGGTAATAACACCAAGTTTTGTTTCATTCACAAAAAATCTTTAATTCACTTGTCTCCACTCCATAGAAAAATTGGGTTACAACACTAATTATAATAAAGAACCAAATGTCACTAATTATAAAAATATCACTGTTTCTATTTGATCCTCTTCAATTGCTCTAACTCCAATGGATCTCACAATTTTGAGTTTTCTTTTAAAACTACATCTAGAATTGATTTTACTCATTTATAGGATGTAGGCTTCAGAGTCAAGGCTAGAATGTACCTACCATATCCTACTATGCCTTGTCTATTTAAGTGACCAAATGTCTGTTAAACTTAGTTATTGTATCTGAATGTATCTCAGCTGTCACAGTAACAGGACTGGCTGCTGGAATTTCTGGGGCTGAGATGTTAAAAATAGGTCAGGTAAGGAGGTAAAAGAGGTGGGGGTGGCATTACTAACCGGGGTGGTTTCACGCCACAGAAATGGAGGACATCATGGAGAGATCTTCTACTGAGTCAGTGTAGGTGGAAGTCAGAAGCAGAAAGGGAACAACTACATTACTGGGGGTATTCTATAGCTGACTACAGGGTCACCATGGAGTAAATCAGTAAGCAGATTTTGGAAAGATGCAAAAATAATAGGGTTGTTGCCATGGGTGCTTCAACTTCCCTAATATTGATTGGCACCCCCTTAGTGCAAGAGATTTTGAGAGCAGACTTTAGATGTGTCCAAAAGTATTCCTGATACAATATATAGATACGCTGACTCAAGAAGAGGCCATACTGCATCTGGTACTAGGCAATCAGATGACTGATCTCTCAGCAGGCGAGCATTTTGGAGACAGTGACCACAACCACAACTCTGACTTTAGCATAGCCTTGGATCAAACAGTTTAGGAAAAAATTTAATTAGGGGAGAGCTATTATGATGCTATTAGGAAGGAACTTGGGAACATATATACTCAGAGAAATGTAAGATGGAAATGTGGAGATTGTTTAGGGAATACTTGTATGGAGTTCTGCATAGCTTTGTTGCATTGAGCTGGGAAAGAAAGTTAGGGTGAAAGAAACAAAGCTGGCAAGAAAAGTGGAACATTTAGCCAAGATAAAGAAGGAAGCATACTTAAGATTTAGGAAGCAAAAATCTGATAGGGCTCTTCAGTTCTATGTTCAAAGTAAAGTTATCAAACTACAAACGTGTGTATCACTATATAGTACTCAGATTCATTTTCATATAGATATTTACAGCACAAAGATATACACAGAATCAAGGAAAAAACTACAAAGACTGACAAACAATGTGCAAAAGAATACAAATGGCAAATACAAAAATAAATAAATGCTGAAAACCTGTTGTACAGTCCTTGAAAGTGAATCCATAAGCTGTCAAATCAGTTCAGTGTTCACAGTTATAAGGTAGCATGGAAAAAGCTTAAGGAGGCAGTTAGGAGAGCTAGAAGGAGACATGAGAAAGCCTTGGCAAGTAATATTAAGACCCAAGGCATTGTACAAGTACGTAAAGAATGGGAAAGTGACTAGTGACAGCAGGACCAATCAGGGATAAAAGAGGAAACGTGCCCACAGTTGTGGGAGGTAGGACACTCTTTAATGCATACTTTGTTTCAGCACTCACCATTGAACAGACCTTGACTAATGTGAGGTCAGTATAGAACAGGGTATAAAATGGGTTGGTACAACTCAAAGTTAAGGAAAAGGAAGCATGGAACTTTTGAAAAATATTAGGATAGATAGGTCACAGGGCCAGATAAGATATACTCTAGGTTAATAATTGACAGAAGAGACTCGTTACATCATCACTGGCAACAAGTACAGCCAGATGATAGACTTTCCAAAGTGTGAGCATGGAATAGCACGGTATTCATTCCTGATGGTGGTGTAACAGTAGTCCAGTGTATTGTTTCCTCGGTGCTACAAGTGATTTGTTGATGCTAATTATTTAGTAACTTTTTCAAGCTGGCCTAACTAAAATCCCCATTAAATGACAGTGAAGGTGTCACGGTGTGTGTTTTGTGCATATTGATCACATTCAGCAGATCTAGAGCCTGTATGACATTGGCTTGAGGTGGAATGTACACCGCTACCAAAATGATTGCTGAAATCTTCCACAGCAGGTAAAATGGACAGCACTTAATTGCAGGGTACTCCAGATCTGGCGAGCAGAATTGGGACATCACTGATTCATTTTGTGCACCAAGAGGAGTTGATCATGAGGCACACATCTCTACCTCTGCCTTTGAGAAACTCAAAAGCCTTATCCTGATGGTGTATAGTGAACACATCAATCTGAATTGCTTTGTCCAGTATGGGAGGGATTAACCAGGATTCCATGAAACAAAGAATGCAAGTGGACCTAATGTCCCTCTGATACAGCTCCCTAGCTCTGAGATCTTCAATTTTATTTACTCGAGACTACGTTTGTCAGCAAGATACTTTGTATAGGGAGTCAAAAACCCCATTTTCTCAAATGCACCTGTATCCCAGACCGGCAGCCACATTTCCTTCGAGGAGACTGACGAGGAGTACGGCCACAATCGGCATTGTTTCCATTGGTTTTCAGCAGTGTTCAATCACATTGAAATATCTTTATAAACTGTACAGACCTTGGAAGCAGTTGTGATTCTCAGGCGCTTATCAAGACTGAAATGGGAATGTTTAATTGTATCCATTGAGCTGCAATGAAATCACCCCAGAAGTAAATGCCACGTGTAGAACCAGGGGAGTGAGCACACCTGACCATTGTCACACCACCATCAAGAATGCTTACTGTGCCATCCCACTGCTATACTTTGGCAAGTCTGATCACCTGATTGCACTTCTACTCCTGGTGTGCAGGCAGAAACTGAAGACTGCAGCATCAGTGGTGAGAATCAGGCATGGTCAAGGGAGGCAGAGGAATGCTGACAAGACATTTGTATAATTATAGCAAAAATTATGACATAAGGCAGGAGCAGAATTAGGCCATTTAGCCCATTGTCATTAGTGGGAAGCTAGAGAATTGGGAAGCCTTTAAAAACCAAGAAAAGTTGAAACATGAATGAAGCTGGTCACTGATATAAAAGAAGATACCCAAAGTATTTTTTTAGATATATAAAGAGTAAAAGAGAGATAACGGAAAGTGACAGTAAAGAGGTATTAATGGAGATAAAGAAGTGGTATTTAGTATTTTGCATCGGTCTTCACACTAGAGAGATAATTCAAGAGTGTCAGAGGCAGAAGGTACTTAGGAAGCTGAAAGAACTGAAGGTGGATAAGTTACCTGGACCTGATGGATCACACCACCGGTAGCTGAAGAAATTGTGGAGGCCTCAGTCGTGATTCATTTGATTTTGGAATGGTTCTGGAGGGCTCTTTCAGAAGGGATGACAGGAAAAGACAGGAAATTATAGGCTAGGCCACTTAACCTGACTGCAGTGGTTGGTGAGATGTTGGAGTCCATTAAAGATGAGGTTTCAGGGTACTAGGAGGCACATGGTAAAATAGGCCAGAGATAGCATGATTTCCTTAAGGTGAAAACTTTCTTGACAGATCCGTTGGGAGGACTGACAAAGGAGAGTCAGTGGATGTAAATTACTTGGATTTTCAGAAGGCTTTTGGCAAGATGCCCAACATGAAGCTGCTAAACAAAATTAGAGCCCATGGTATTATAGGAAAAATACTAACATGGACAAAAGTTTGGCTAATTGGCAGGAGGCAAAAGAATAGGAATAAAGAGGCCCTTTTCTAGTTGGCTGCCAGTGACTAGTGGTGTTCCACAGGGGTCAGTGTTGGGACCACTTCTTTTCACACTATTGGTCAACAATTTGGATAACAGAATTGATGGCTTTATAACCAAGTTGCTCATGCCCCCTTCTAGCTCTCAATTGACAATGAACACATGTACACAGTCCACCTCACTATATATATATATATTCTTTTCTGCACTCTTTTTGCACTATTGTATTTTATAGTTTTGATTATGTATTGCAATGTACTGTTGCCACAAAAAAAAACTAATTCATGACATATGTCAGTAATATTATACCTGACTCTTGAATCTAATCTAAAGACACACACTCAATGTTTTAGGAACAACTTCTTCCCCTCAAATAGCTGATTTCCAAATGGTCCATGAACCCACAAACACTACCTCATTATTTTATTCTCTTTTCTGCACTACTTATTTTTGTTTATATTTCTTATTGTAACTTAAAGTATATTTTATGAAGAGCCCACGGTATTACAAGGAATATATTAACATTGACAGATGCTTGGCTAACAGGCAGAAAGCAAAGAAAGACATTTTTTTTCTGGTCGGCTGCTAGTGGCTAGTGACTAACAACAGGGGTCGCTGGTGGGTCCACTCGTTTTAAAGTGAAATGTTAATGATTTGGGCGAGAGAATAGATGGCTTTGTGGCCAAATTTGCAGATCATACAAAGATAGATGAAGGGGCAGGTTCCATTGTTCTTTGATCAATATCAATGATCTGGATGATAATGTGATAAACTGCATTGGCCAACTTTTGAATGGCACCAAGATGGAGGTGTAGTTGACATGAAGAAGGCTATCAAAACTTGCAGCAGGATATGGACCAGAAGGGAAAAATAGGCTGAAAAACGGCAGAAGGAATTTAATACAGACAAATGTAAGGTGTTGCACTTGGGTAGAACTTCCACAGTGAATGGTAGAGCACTGAGGAGTTTGGTAGAAGAGAGAAGTCTGGGAATGCAGTGGTCAATTATGCAGATGATACAAAGGTAGGTGGAGGAGCAAGCAGTGTTGAGGAAGTAGAGGGTCTGCAAAAGTACTTTGGAAGATTAAGATAATGGGCAAATAAGTGGCAGATGAAATACAATGCAGGGAAGTGTACAGCCATGCACTTTGGTAGAAGGAATAAAGATTTAGATTATTTTCTAAATGAAGAGAAAATTCAGAAATCAGATCTGCAAAAGTACTTGGGAGCTCTAGTGCAGGATTTTGTAATTTGTAGTTTAGGTCCATAGTAAGGAAAGCAAATGCAAAATTAGTATTCATTTTAAGAGGACAAGAACATAAAAGCAAAGATGTAATTCTGAGGCTTTGTAAGACTGCTTTAGGGCCTCATCTCTAAGAAAGACTGTGCTGGCATTGGAGAGGGTCCAGCAGACATTTACAAGAATGATTCTGAGAAAGAAATTGTTGAACACAGGACATTAAGAAGTCATCTGATAAAGATATAAAACATCATGAGTGGCATAGACAGGGTAAAAGCACACAGTATTTTCCCCCTAAGGATGCTAAAAAGTGGGCATAAATTTAAGATCCGATGTGAGAGGTTTAAAAGGGATATCAGGGATAGTTTCTTCACACAAATAGTGATGCATACTTGGACTGAGTCATCAGGAATAGTGGTTGAGGCAGGCACTTCAGCAATACTTAAACGTCAACTAGATAAGTACATGGATAGTAGAGGTTTAGAGAGCTATTGTTGAAACATGAGCAGATAGGACTAACTCTGGGCAACAAATTAGCAAGGACAAGTTGAGCCAAAGGGCCTGTTTCCTTGCTGTACAACTTTGATACTAGCCTGAAGTGACAGCAGGATCTCTTTCTAAATATATCTGATTTCACTTTCAGATGGATTCCTTCAACAATATACTGTTTGCTTATTAATGCCAATCAGCCATTCTGGCACAGAAATTAACCTTTACAGTTTCAAGCCTCATTTTTTCAACATCAGCTCAATTAATTATTTATTTTAAGCTTTTGAAATATAAGAACTTTTACAAATCCAAATATTCTTTCATCTCTATTTTTCTTCTCATACATTTTCTAATTTGCCCATTAATTATAATTGTTGTTCAATCCTTGTGCTGTTTATTTCTTCAATTGGTTAAGCCCTATCAGTATATTTCTACAAAGCAAGTTTTATCAGCTAGAACAGAGCAACTTATCATATAAAACAATTAACTGATTAATCACTATTTTGATGATTGTGAGCTGATACATCTAAATTATTTCCATGACCTCATGAGGATCATGAGTTCTTCTGTGTTTCATAAGTATAATATGAGTCCTATATTGACAAATGGTGTGCATGATTCAAAAAGTTCATAGTTCAAAAGTTAATTTATTATGAAAGTATACAACTTGAAATTCTCCTCTGGGTAGCCATAAAACCAAGAAAGGCAGCACGATCATCAGCCCCCAAATACCTCCTCCTGCACAAAAAAATGTTCAAAATGGAACAGACTCATCGATCCCCAAATCCCTCCTTCTACACAAAAAAACAAACAAAAATGGAACAGGCACATCTGCCCCCAAATTCCCCCCTCCTGCATAAAAGAAAAATGAGCAGAACAGAACAGGCACATCAGCCCTAAAATCTCTCCTCCTGCACAAAAATGACCAAAATGGAACAAGCACATTGACCCCCAAATCTCAACTCCCACTCAAGAAAAACCAAACAAAAACAGACAGGCATGTCAGCCCCCAAAACCCCTCCCTGCACAAAAAAGGACAAGAAAATTCAGGTGGAAAACGCAGAATATAAAACACTGTAAGACCAAAAAAAAAATCTATAGTCCAAGTCCACATTCGAAATGCAGAAAACCTGGGCAACACTCTCTGGACCTGTGGCAGACCTTTCCCTCTCTGTATCAAATCGATCAATAAAAAAGGCAGTCAACTCTCACCCTCTGCATTCACCTTGATGCTTCAATCTCCCTCATCACTTTAATTGGCGAACAACGGAACCTTTAATTAGAGCAATGGAGTCGAAAAATGGCTTGTGCCCCATCCTGCAGCCTTCTCACCACAAAGTCTGCACATGCTGCCTCTGTCTCCTGGAATCCTCGCAGAGACTGCAGAGTACTGAAGCACCCAAACAATCTCCAAGCTTCTGCATTTGCCTCGATGTTTACTCGTCATTCGCTCGTCACTTTAATTAGGGAACAATGGTAGCTTTAATCGGCAAATTAGAAATGACCATTGGCTTGCAGCCTGCCCACCATGACGTTCACACGCGCTGCCTCTATCTCCTGGATTCCCTCAAAGACTGCAGAGCACTGGAACACCCAAACAATCTCCAAACAGCAAATCACAGGCTCTAACAGTTCCAGAATCACAAGACGAAAAACAATAGTAAAAGACATTAAAAGAAGTGAAGTATATGGTTTCACAATCTATCCAAATGATGTCAACAGAAGGACTGTTGTATGCAAACACCATCTTGACTGGAAATTTCTTTTTTGACGATATTAATCAAATCAAAACCAGCTGCATTTGTGTACACATTTACAACAGCAGTTTTTAAAATACCGAGTGCTTACAACAGACTAGTTCTCCTGCTGATATTTTCTGTCTTTTTCAGTTCAGTTAGTATTCACTCCTAAATCATCTTAACTTCAAACATCTCTTCTGAAATACCACATAATTTTCTGTGTTCTTAACAAAATATCAAATTTTACTATTTGAATTTCATTGGAGTATACAAATCCTAATAACCCTGCAAAATATTTTCTCTTGTATCTTAATATTCAAAATTGTAGTTCAAAATTGCACATAATATTCCAGCACATTATATCTTATACTCTTAAAAAAGTTGCTCTAAACCACCCAAATTCCATTCATGTTTCTCTTAATGAAATTTACATTGAATTCTGATGTCCAATGATCTCACTTTCAAATTAATTGGCTTTTATACTTTTAGTATTTCTAAAATATCACTTACCATGGCTCTGTCTTTTTCTACCTATGTTCATGACACCTCACGTTCTCAATTTGACAACTTTCAAATTTTCTGCCCACCCTCACCACCTCATTTTTCCTAAGAATAGTCAGTTCCTGTATACTTCTATTGCACTTCAGAAAGGCCTCAGAGGTTGTTTCTTTTTGGAACACACACACAATCAGTTCTCCTTCACCAACACCTTCCTGTTTGGCAGAACTTGTATTTACCCTCAACAATTTCTCATCTGGCTCCTTATACTTTCTCCATACTAAAGCTGTGGCCATGAGCACTTGAATGGGCCTCAGTTACGGCTACCTTTTTATTGGCTATATGGAGCAATCTATGTTCCAAGCCTAAACTGGCACCACTCTCCAACTCTTTCTCTACTACATTGACAATTGCATCTTATATTCGTGTGGTGATGGTGAACTTTATCCATTTTGCTGCCAACTTCCATCCCACCCTCAAGTTCATTTTGACTCTGCTCTCCCCTTTCCTGATCTATCTCCATCCAAGGACACAGATATCTCCAATACCCATGATAAACTGATTGACTCCCACAGCTACTTTGACTACAACCACCTCACAACCTCCCTTTCAGGCCATTTCTCTATCTCTGTTCTCAGGTCAAGGCCTTCCATCCCCTGAGATTGAAGTCCTCACTCTCATCCCCTCTGATCCTTTACCCTAATCCCACACCCTCCCTGGTACACCTGGGATGGAGTTCCCTTGGTCCTCACCTTGCCCTCCTGGGTCCATCTGTTCTGTACAAAGCCAGGACCCTACCTTTCACTGAACATATCCTACCCAGGTTTGATCTTTCAAAAGCAAAACCTTGCATTTATCTGGATTGAAAGCTATTTATCAATTCTCAGCTCAGATGCCTAGTCAATCAAGATTCCTCTATAATTGGTCATAAACGTGTACACCATCTACTATACTAGCTATATTGGATAGATAGATATATACTACATTGATCCCAAAAGAAATTAGTGTCACAGTAGCATTACAAGTGCACAGATATACAAATATACAGATATTAGAAGTAAAGAAAGAATAAAAAAATGTTACCTTGAACAGTTGGGGGGGGGGGGGGGTCACTTCTATGGCTATAGGCTGACTAATTATAGAGCCAAATGCCAAGGGTAAGAATGACTTCATATAGCACTCTTTGGAGCAGCGCAGTTGTCTTAGTCTATTACTAAAAGTGCTCATCTGTTCAGCCAAGGTGGCATGCAAAGGGTGAGAAACATTGTCCAGAATTGATAGGATCTTCCATAGGGTCAGTATTCACCAATGAAAAGGACCTTGGCAATTGTGGGGATGACTTACAGTGGTCTGAAATGCTTGAGTGTATAGACATTAATAAAGAGAATGTGCTGGAGCTTTTGAAAGGTATTGTCAGATCAGTCACTGGGACCAGATGAGATATATCCCAGGCTACTGTGGGAGTGAGGAAGGAGATTGCTGAGCCTCTGGCAAGGATTTTTGCATCATCAATAGGGATGAGAAAAGTACCAGAAAATTGGAAGTTTGCAAACGTTGCTCCTTTGTTCAAGAAAGTGAGTAGAGGTAACCCAGGAAATTATAAACCAACGAGTCTTACTTTAGTGGTGGGCAAGTTGTTGGAGAAGATCCTGAGAGGCAAGATTTATGAGCATTTGAAGACATAATCTGATTAGGGATTGCAAGTCATTGATTGTCAAGAGCAAGTCATGCCTTAAAAACCTGACTGAATTCTTTGAGGATGCAACAAAACACATAGATGAAGTTAGAGCAGTGGATGTAGTGTATATGGATTTCACTAAGGCATTTGACAAGGTTCCCCAAACAAGGCTCATTCAGAAAATAATGAGGCATGGATCCAAGGAAATCTTGCCTTGTGGATCCAGAATTGGCTGGACCACAGAAGGCAAAGGGTGGTTGTGGGTGCTTTATACTCTGCATGGAGGACAGTGACCATTGGTGTTCTGCAGGGATCTATTCTGGGACCCCTCCTCTTTGTGATTTTTATAAATGACCTGGATGAGGAAGTAGAAGTGTGGGTTCACTAATTACACAAAAATTGGAGCATTGTCAGAGGTTACAGCAGGACATCTATAGGATGCAGAACTGGGCTGAG
Source organism: Hemitrygon akajei (assembly GCF_048418815.1). Classification (NCBI taxonomy): domain Eukaryota; kingdom Metazoa; phylum Chordata; class Chondrichthyes; order Myliobatiformes; family Dasyatidae; genus Hemitrygon; species Hemitrygon akajei. The sequence goes on from NC_133154.1 coordinate 21,250,740, forward strand.
AAGTGGCAAATGGAGTTCAACCCAAATAAGTGTGAAGTAGTTCATTTTGGTATGTCAAATTTGAGGACAGAATTTAATATTAATGGTAAGACTCTTGGTAGTGTGGAAGATCAGCAAGATCTTAGGGTCCATGTCACAGGACACTCAAAGCTGATGCACAGGTTGACAGTGTTATTAAGAAGGCGTATGGTATGTTGGCCTTTATCAACTGGGATTAAGTTCAAGAGCCATGAGGTAATGTTACAGCTATATAAGACCTTAGACCCCACAGAGTACTGTGTTCAGTTCTGGTCACCTCATTACAGGAAGGATGTGGACATTATAGAGAGAGTACAGAGGAGATTTACAAGGATGTTGCCTGGATTGGGGAGCATGCCTTATGAGAACAGGTTGAGTGAACTTGGCCTTTCCTCCTTGGAGCAATGAAGGATGAGAGGTGACCTGTTAGAGGTGTATAAGATGATGGGAGGCATTGATTGTGTGGACACCCAGGGCTGAAAATGATAACATGAGGGGGCATAGTTTTAAGGTGCTTGGAAGTAGGTACAAGGGGGATGTCAGAAGTAAGTTTTTCCACACAGAGTGGTGGGTGCGTGGAATGCAATGCCAGAGTTGGTGGTAGAGGCAGATACAATAGGGTTATTTAAGAGACTCTTAGATAGGTACATGGAACTTAGAAAAATAGATGGCTATGCAGTAGCAAAATTCTAGGCAGCTTCTAGAGTAGGTCGGCACAACATTGTGGGCTGAAGGGTCTGTAATGTGCTGTAGATTTTCTATGTTTCTATCTACAGGGTCCTCTATTCTACGACAGCCTCCAGTGTGTCCAGTTTGACTCTTATAACAGAGCCAGCCTTTTTAATCAGTTTATTGAGCCTGTTGGCATCACCTGTGTTGATGCCATTGCCCCAGCACACCACTGCATAGAAGACTGTACTAGCAACAACAGACTGCTAGAGTGTGTGAAAGACAGCCCTGTATACTTCAAAGGACATCAGTCTCCTCAGGAAGTAGAGGTGGCGCTGCCCTTCTTGTACACAGCCTCTGTGTTGGTGCTCCACTCAAGTCTATCATCCAAGTGCACCCCCAGGTACTTGTAGGTCCTCACCATCAATAGTAACAGGGAGCAAACAGGTATCATTTGCAAACTTACCAGCCACATTTTGTACATTCACATCCAAATTGTTTATATAAATTATAACAACAAAGCTCCTTGCCTAATCAGAGGCAACCCTCAAACATCACTAAGAATAGGACCTTCCTACCACTGAGCCTATTATCTCTCTCAGATCCTATGCAACGCAACCTTCCAGACTAGCATGCTGTGAGGGACCTTGTCAAGGGTGTGCTAAACTGCATATATTTAATATTAGCTGTGTTTCTCTCTTCTAACTTCTTCACCTCCTTAAAGACCTTCAAGAAATTTGCCAGACATGGCCCCTCATGCACAATATCATGCTGACTGCCCCAAGTCAGGCCTTGCCTCTCCAAATATTGGTAGATCCTGTTGCTTAGCATTCCCTCAATTTACTCATTGATGTCAACCTCATTGCCTGTAGTTTCCTGATTTGTTTCTGCTATCCACTTTAAACAATAGCACCACATTAACCATTCAGCATTCCTCCAGAACATCATCTCAAGCTAGAGATGAAACAATTATCACTGCAAAGGCCTCCACAATTTATTCTTTAGTTTCTCACAAGAACGTACTAGGTCAGGCCCTGGAGTTTTATCCACAAGCACTTCAAAGCCTTCAATATTGCAAAATGATTGACAAGACGATTGCTAGGAGCCTCTTAGCCACTTGACAATGGCCAGTAAATAATAAGACATTAGATTTAAGCAGAGCAGCCACTGTGGGAGTGGTCACTGTGTGAGTGGGCCAGCATTAGAGTGGAGAGCTTGAGGCGTTGACTCATAGAGGCTTTGGAGAGGAGAGGAGGAGGCTGTAGGTAGGTTTTTCTCATATTGTTTTCTTTTTTATTTCCTTCTTTTTTATTGCACAGTTAGAGCACTGGGAATGCCAGACAGGATAGTGGAATGCTGTTCTTGCAGCATGTGGGAAGGCAGGGTGTCCTCCAGTATCTCTGATGACTACTCCTGCAAGAAGTGAATCCAACTCCAGCTTCTTCCAGATCATGTTATGGAACTGGAACTGGATGAACTCTAGATCATTTGGGAGTCTGAGGAGTTAATTTACAGGGAGGTAGTCCTAAGGTGCAGGACACAGGTAACTGAGTGACCATCTAGTGGAGGAAAGGGTACAGGCAGACAGTGTAGGGTGCCACTGTGGTCATTCACCTCAATAATATACTGCTTTGGATATTGTTGGCAAGGTGGGGGAAGGGTAATGACATAGCAGAGGAAAGCTACAGCTACAAACTCTGCCAATGAGTTTGTCTCTGTGGCTCAGAAGGGAAGGGAGAGAAGAGGTGAGCTGTAGTGATAGGAGATTCATTAGTTAGGGGAACAGCCAGGAGATTCTGTGGATAAGAACAAGATTCCCAGATGGTATGTACCTCCCAGGTGCCGGTGACAATGACATCTCAGACCAAGTCCACAGCATTCTTAAGTGGGAGGATGAGCAGCCAGAGGTTGTGGTCTATGTTGGTACCAATGACAATCCACACCTTCACATACCAACTGCTATTGCCCAGATCTTCACCTCCCTCAGTCCCCACCTTCCAGCAACTCCCCATGGACACCTTCACTACTGAGCAAGTGAGAAGGGCTCTGGGAAAAATCAGACACAGCAAAGCTTTGAGACTGAATAATGTGAACCCCAAGGTCCTGAAGGAGTGTGCTGAGCAGCTGTGTGGAGTTCTCCAGCACATTTTCAATCTGAGTCTCAGCATGTAAAGGGTCCCGACTGTGTGGAAAACATCATGAGTGGTCCCAATCCCAAGAAGGGCCAACTGGAGGTCTTCAATGACTACCATCCAGTGATCCTGACGTCACACATTATGAAGACCCTAGAGAGGCTAAGTCCTGGGTCACCTCCAATCCCTGGTCAGATCAGTCCTCGATCCCCTGCAGTTTCCCTACCAGGAGCACATTGGAGTTGCTGTCATCTACCTGCTGAACAGAGCCTACTGTGATCATGTTTTTTGATTGCTCAAGTGCTTTCAATACTATATAACCCTCATTGCTGGGGATAAAGCTCTACTCAATGCAGGTTGGCATTTCCATTGTATCCTGGATAATGGACCACCTGACTGGCAGACTACAGTTTGTGTGGCTTCAGAGCTGTGTGGCAGACACGGCTTTAAGCAGCGCTGGTATTGGCTTCCTTCCTGTTTACCCTGTATACCTTGGACTTTAGATACAACATGGAGTCATGTCACTTACAAAAATTCTCTGACCTAAACAATAGTTGGGGGATGGGAGGATGAATACAGGGCCTTGGTGGAAGACTTCATCAAATGGTGCAAGCTGAATCTGCAGCTCAACATCAGTAAGACAAAGGAGATGGTGATGGACTTTAGGAAGACTAAGCCTACATTGCTTCCTGGTACTGTTGGGGGTGAGGATGTGAATGTGGTGAGGACCTACATGTACCTGGCAGTGCACCTAGATGATAGACTTGAGTGGAGCACCAACAGAGAGGTTATGTACAAGAAGGGCCAGAGTTGGCTCTACTTCCTGAGGAGACTGAGGTCCTTCAGTCTATGTAGGCCTCTTCTTCACATGTTCTAACAGTAGCTATTGATGCTACCCATGCCATGTTGTAATGAGACCTGAAATTGGAAGATAATAGAGAATAACACATGGTTAAGGAGATGGTGCAGGAAGTAGGGCTTCAGACCTTGGGATCATTGGGCTCTCTTCCAGGTAGGGTGAGACCTCAACAGATGGGATGGTTTGCACCTGAAATGGAAGGGAATATCCTTGAAGGGTTGATAGTGCTGCTCCAGGGTTTTAAAAAGTTGCAGGGGGATTGGAATCAGAGTGTCATGACAGACAGTGGAGTGATTGTGGGGAAAGATGTTGTTAAACCTAAATACAAAGACAGGAATTGAAAGGTTGAGCATAGTGGGAATAGTATTCTGAGTTGTGCCTATTGCAATACAAGGAGTATTGTAAGACAGATGAGCTTACAGCATGGATCATGTGGAAAGATGACATTGTTGCCATTAGTGAGACTTGGTTGCAGGAGAGGCAGGGCTGGCAGAGCAATGTTCCAGGGTTCCATTGCTTTAGATGTGATTGAGTGGGAGGGATTAAAGGGAGAATGTGCAAAGCTGGATCTCCTATTAGAGAACGAGACAGGGTAGTGACAGAGCTGTGTGTACGGGATCACATTAGATCATGTGATCATAATTGCAATATTTTCAAGATTATTATGGAGAAGGGTAGGTCTGGTTCCCAGGTTGAGATTCTAAATCAGAGAAACGCCAATTTTAATATAAGTTTGTAGCATCAGAAAGGATCTGGCAAGTATGGATCGGGACAGACTGCTTTCTGGTAAAGGCATGCTTGGTAAGTGTGAGGCCTTCAAAAGCGAATTTTTGAAAGTACAGGGTATGCATGTTCCTGTCAGAATAAAAGTCTAACAAGTTCAGGGAACCTTCATTTTCAAAATATACTGAGGCCCTTGTTAAGAAGGAGGAGGTGCATTAGCAGTTATAAGCAGCAAGATACAAATGAGGTACTAAAGGAAGAAATGCAAGAGAATAATTAAGAGGGAAATTAGGATGGCTAGAAGAAGACATGAGGTTGCTCTAGCAGACAAAGTAAAAGAAGAATCCCAAAGGCTTTGCTGATTTATTGAATGCAAAAGCATAGCAAGGGAAAAAAATGGTCTTCAAAGATCAACACAATCATCTACAGTGCCTATAAAATGTATTCACCCCACCTGGATGTTTTCATGTTTTATTGTTTTCACGGCATTGAATCACAGTGGATTTAATTTGGCTTTTTGACAACAGAAAAAGACTCTTGTGTCAAAATGAAAACAGATCTCTACAAAGTGATCTAAACTAATTACAAATATAAGTCACAGCAGAGGTATTTAACCACAGGAGGTTTCGAGGATAGCTAATGTTGTCCGGTTGTTTAAGAAAAGCTCTAATAATAAACTTGGAAATTATAGGGTAGTTAGACTAACATCAGCAGGTTAATTTATCGGAAAGTATTCTAAGGAATCATATATATCAGTACTTGGATATGCAAGGGCTGATAAGGGTTCACTTTGTGCATGGTAAGTCATGTCTAACCAATCTTATAGAGGTTTTTGAAGAAGTTATCAGGAAAGTTGATGAAGGCAAGGCAGTGGATGTTGCAAACTTTGTTTCTTGGGCACATGTACATGCTCAATTAGTTTGTACCCTAAAAAACAGTGAACAAAGTTGGGATATTCAACAAAATAGGGAACATCAAAAGTCTCAATATTGCTACTTTTTAATTGTACTTCATACCAAATTAAATTCTAGAGCAGATTTCATGTGATATAATTTGCTTATATTTGCAGTTGAAACAAAATGTTTCTTTAAAACACTGCCAGTTAAAATTTGGCATTCAATCTGACATAAGGATATACAAAAGAAAACAGCTCAGACTAATAGAAACAAAAGTACTCACTTCACATCAGCTGCTGTTGCTGCAAACTCTGTCTGCATCATATTCCATTTGATGCACTATTAAATTAAAAGAAGTAAATTATCAGGCAGTCAATGAAATTTTCAGAAATGTTTCAATCTGTAATCTAGTTCTGGAAGTAAGTCACAAGGCACTACTCTCTTCAATGTACAATGTTGACTACAACTATTAACAAACTTTTCAGATTTCAACATTGATAGCACACCAATTAATTTTTAAAACCCAATTTTAGCAATCTACAGCAACCTAGGCAGCAAACCTTAGCTCAGCAAAGAAATCACTGGGCACTCTAGGCAGTGTTTATTTCAGACATGTTTTCAAAAAAAGCCAAGACTAATAATGTCCACTTTTAATCTCCACATCAGCCATTGTCCATTAAAAGCCAGGGGGCACAAAAACACATGAAGGCAGTAATTAATTGACTCCAATGAACAAAAAGCAGAATGTGCTCTACAGTTCACAAAAAAAATGACTTTGTTAACATGAAGTTTTAATATTAGGATCAAAATGTAGTTATTTGTAGGCATTCATTGGCTGCTTTGATTCTGGAATGCAAGTGATACTATGAGGAGTCAACCCTGATGCACCATTCTCAAAGCAATGAGTGAAAGCAGAGTCTGAAAGGACTGAAAGTACTTTATGAAGTATGGTAAGCCGTATTTAGAATATTGTCCAGTTTTAGTCACTTTGCATTATGAAATGCACCATTAAGCTGAAAATAGCACAGAGGATATTTACGAAGAATGTTGCCAGGGCTGGGATTTCTTTTCATTGGAGCATAGGAGAATGTGGGGTGATGTTTTAGAGGTGTATAAAAATCGTTAGCCATAGGACAGGTGAATATGTACAGACTTTTTTCTCAGGGTTGGAAAATCAACAATTGGAGGTCATAGGTTCAACGTAAAAGGAAAGATTTCATTGGAACTGAGGTTCATCCAGAGAATGGTCAGTATATGGAAACAGCTGCTGGAGGAAGTGGTTGAGGTGCAAAAAATGAGGGGCAAGCTTATAAAAGTGATAAAATTATGAGGGTATAGATAGGGTGAATAGTGATGGGACTTGATACTTAAGGGCCATACTTGGAGGATGCAATACTGGACCTCCTGTTAGGGAATGAGGTAGAGCATGGAACCAAACAGGCAAACAGGAGGCACTTTGGTTCCAGCAACTGTAATTCCATTAGTTTTAAGATAGTGATGGTAAAGGACAGTGTCACAGACTGGGTCCTAAACTGAAGCAGAACAAATTTTGAGGGAATTAGGCAGGATGAAGTAGAGTTCAACTGGGTGAGTCTGTTTGAAAGGGAAGAAACAAATGGCAAGTGGGAGGTTTTTAACACTGGGATATCAAGAGTCCAGGAACAACATTTTCCCGTTAGTGTAAAGAGTAACTTTAATGGATCCCTGGCTGACAAGAGTTGTTGAGGCTCTGTCAAGAAAGAAAGGATACATTGTGTTTAGGAGGTTGGGGATGTGTGAATCCTTTGATGAAGATAAAAAGAATACTTAAGTGGGAAATCAGGAGAGCAAAAGGAAGATATGAGATGGATCTGGCAGGCAAGATTAAGAAAAATCCCAAGAGGTTCTATAGCTATATTAAGAGGAAAAGGGTGGTTTAGAGATCAGCAGGGCTGCCTATGTTTCAAGCCACATGAGGTGGGTGGGATATTTAACAAATATTTTCCTTCAGTGTTTACTAAAAAGAAATTCATGGTTATTCAAGAGATAAAGGAAACAAGTGGAGATGTTTTGGGAACAGTCATATATCAGGGAGGAGGCATTTGCAACTTAACAGCACACTAAGATCAGTAAACCTTCCAGGGCCTGACTGAGTGCATTTTGGACCTTGGTGAGATGCTAGAGAAGAAATTCTGGAAGTTCTTGCAGAGTATTTGATTCATCATTAGCCACTGGTGAAGTTCCTGAAGACTGTAAGGCAGCTAAATGTTATTCCATTGTTTAAGGGTAGCAAGGACAAGCTAAGAAACAAAGGTCAGTTACTCTGACATCGGTGGCTGAGAAGTTACTAGAGGAAATTCTGAGTAATATCTTCTACCAGAACTTGGATCTGATTAAGAGAACTCAGCATGCGTTTGTGCATGAAAAGTCATGCTCGACGTTACCTTTTAGAGTTTTTTGAAGATGTAACCAAAAGATGGGGGTCAATGCTGTCTGTTTGTACCAGCCTACTGTAGGGACAAGGCTTTTGACAATGTCCCTGGTAAGACAGCTTATGTCCCACAAAATTCAAGGACAGCTAACTATGTGCATTCAAAATTGACTCGGAGGTAGGAAACAGAGGTTGGTGGTTGAAGGTTGTTTCTTGGAATGGAGTCCGGTGACGAGTGGTATACTGCAGGGATTTGTGTTGGGACTCTTGGTATTTGCTATTTAGAAACATAGAAAACCTACAGCACAATACAGGCCCTTTGGCCCACAAAGTTGTGTCAAGCACGTTCCCTACCTTAGAAATTACTAAGCTTACCTATAGCCCTCTATTTTACTAAGCTCCATGTACCTATCTAAAAGCCTCTTAAAAGACCCTATCGTATCCGCCTCCACCACCGTTGCCGGCAGCCCATTCCACACACACACCACTCTCTGAGTAAAAGACTTACCCATGACATCTCCTCTGTATCTACTCCCCAGCACCTTAAAACTGTGTCCCATTGTGGCAACCATTTCAGCCCTGGGAAAAAGCCTCTGGATAATCCACATGATCAATGCCTCTCATCATCTTGCACACCTCTATCAGGTCACCTCTCATCCTCCTTCGCTCCAAGGAGAAAAGGCCGAGTTCACTCAACCTATTCTCATAAGGCATGCTCCCCAATCCAGGCAATATCTTTGTAAATCTCCTCTGCATCCTTTCTATGGCTTCCACATCCTTCCTGTAGTGAGGCGACCAGAACTGTGCACAGTACTCCAAGTGGGGTCTGACCAGGGTCCTATATAGCTGCAAAATTACCTGTTGGCTCCTAAATTCAATTCCACGATTAATGAAGGCCAATACACCATATGCCTTCTTAACCACAGAGTCAACCCGTGCAGCTGCTTTGAGGGTACTATGGACTCGGACCCCAAGATCCCTCTGATCCTCCACACTGCCAAGAGTCTTACCATTAATACAATATTCTGCCATCATATTTGACCTACCAAAATGAACAACTTCACACTTATCTGGGTTGAACTCTGTCACTTCTCAGCCCAGTTTTGCATCCTATCAATGTCCTGCTGTAACCTCTGACTGCCCTCCACACTATCCACAACACCTCCAACCTTTGTGGCATCAGCAAACCTACTAACCCACCCCTCCACTTCCTCATCCAGGTCATTTATAAAATTCACAAAGAGTAAGGGTCCCAGAACAGATCCCGGAGGCACACCACTGGTGACCGACCTCCATGCAGAATCATTTATATAAATGATTTGGATGCGAATGCGCAAGGCCTAATCAGGGAAAGATATGGTTAAACTGGAATGAGTACATAAAATATTTAGAAGGATGTTGCCAGAACAAAAGGGTCTGAGTTACAGGAAGAGGCTAACCAGAGTAAGTTTTTATTCCTTGGAATGTAGGAGAACTGGAAGGGTGGAGTGGGAGCCTTGTAGAAATATTTAAATATGAAAGGCATCAATAAGAAGGATGGTATTTTTCTCCCAGGGTAGGGGAGTCCAAATTTAGGGGTCAGAATTAGAATCAGGTTTATTGTCTCAGACAAATGTCATGAAATTTTTGTTGTTTGCGCAAGTCAAAAAAACAAATTTAGATCATAGGATTAGGGTAAGAGGGGTAAGATTTAAAAGGGACCTGAAGAGCAACCTGAGGGATGGTGTGTATGGATTAAGGCAGATACAGTATTATTTAAGATCACTTAGATAGGTACATGGACATATGGGACTTGAGGGATTTCTGCCAAATACAGGAAATTGGGGTTAGCTGGGTGGACTATCACGTTGGCCTAGACTGGTTGAAGGGCCTGTATCTACTGAAGATCTTTTAATTCCTCTCTTACTGTAATTGAATGGCAGGGACAACAAGCTAGAATCTGTGCTGTATTGCTCTATGACTATGAATGTGTAGTCTTTAACCCTAATTTGGAAAATCAAGAACTAGAGGACATTGGTTTAAGGAAAAAGGTCAGAGATTTAATACGAATCTAAAGGGCAATTTGTTCACCCAAGTGAGGTGTACGTATGGAAAGACCTGCCAGAGGAAGTGGTTGGGATTCCTGTTCTTCGTTATTTAAATAAATATGAATGTGGGCCAGCTGGACTGAGGGGCCTGTTTTCATGCTGTCTTACTCTATTCTAGTCAAATTGAAGCCAATGAGGATCAAGAGAAAAATTATTTCCTTTTTGCTGTTCTAGTTGCCGTCCTACAGGAAGGATGTGACTGCACAGGAGAATGTAGAGGGGATGCACTATATTGTTGCTTGGATTGGATGGATTTAGTTATGGTGAGTGATTGGATAGGTTGGGTAAAAGATACATGTAAGATTATGAGCAGAAAAGATATGGTGGTTGGTCAAATTCTTTTCCAATGGATGGGATATAAAAAAACAAGGCAGCATTGGTGTAAAACGAGGAAAGTTTGAAAGGATATCTGAAGGGCAAGTACAGAGAGTGACTGATTTCTAAAAAATGTTGCCAGTGGAGGTGGTGGAATCACAGGTAATCACTATATTTAATTAAATTTAGACAGACACTTAAATAGGCAAAGCATAGGAGGATGTTTTTAGTAGGATTAATATATATATGGGCAAAACAAATCACCATTGACATGGTGTGCTGAAGGGCCTGTATCTGTGCTATGTAATTGTACATTTATGCAGTCATACATACCTTGCACAAAACAAGATTGCTTTAGTTTAAGTTAATTGTTTCTGCCTCGGGATATCGCTGTAGGTGTTACACAAAACAATGTCCTAGGAACAGCCTATTTTAAATTAGTGAATTAGTTTATTACTGTCACATGTGCCGAGGTACAATGAAAAACTTTATATTTATGCCATCCATACAGAACAACAGTGCATTGACATAGTACACGGGGAAATAGTAAGAATGCAGAATATAATGCCACACTTACAGCTGAGGTGCAATGCAGGAGTAAGGTGTAAAATCATAACGAAGTAGATTGTGAGGTCAAGGGTCTATTCTAATTGTACTAGGAAACCATTCAGTAGTCTTATAACAGCAGGTTAGAAACTGTCCTTGGGACTGGTGGTATGTGCTTTCAGGCATTTTTATGTCCTATCTGATGGGAGGGGAGAAAAGAGAGAATGTCCAGGGTGTGTGGTGTCTTTGATTATGTTGGCTGCTTTCCCGATGCAGTGAGAAGTGTAAACAAAGTCCATAGAGGGAAGGCTGGTTTCTGTGATCTGCTCCACTGTTTATTGTGCTCTGAATAACTGCCATACTAAACCGTGATGCATTTGAGATGCACCCCTCTCACTGAAAATTAGCAAGGCCAAGGAGCTGATTATTGTCTTCAGGAAGAGGTAACTGGAAGTCCATGAGCCAGTCCTCATTGGGGAATCAGAGGTGGAGAGGATCAGCAACTTTAAATTCTTTGGTGTAGGCATTTCAGAGGATTTGTCCTGGATCCAGCACGTAAGCACCGTTACAAAGAAAACAAGGTAGAGCCTCTACTTTCTAAGAAGTTTGCAAAGATTCAGCATATCATCCAAAACTTCTGACAAACTTCTATAGATGTGCAGTGCAGGGTATATTAATGGGTTGCATCACAGCCTGGTATGTAAACACCAATACCTTGAAACAGAAAAACCTACAAAAAGTAATGGACACAGCCCAGTCCATCACGGGTAAAACCCTCCCAACCATTGAGCACATCTACATGGAATGCTATCTTAGGAAAGCAGCATCCATCATCAGAAACCCCCCATTAATCAGGCTATGCTGTCTTCTCGCTGCTGGCATTAGGAAGGAGGTAAAGAAGTCTCAGGACCCACACTACCAAGTTCTGAAACAGCTATTACCGCATAACTATCAGGCTTTTGAACCCGAAGGAATAACTTCACTGAACTGTTCCCACAACCTACTGATTCACTTTCAAGTACTCTTCATCTCACGTTCTTGATATTATTATCATTTTGCTTTATTTTGTTTCTTTTTACTTACTGTGAATTTTCACTAGCAAGTTAATCTCAGATTTGTATATGGTGACATAAATTTACTTTGAATTCTACAGTGTATTGATTAAAATTGGTGAGAGTCAAAGGGGACATGCCAACTTTCACTGGACACCTAAGAAAGCAGAGGTACTCTGGTGAGCTTTCTTGTCCATGGCATCAATGTGGTCTGACCAGGTTAGGTGACTGGTGATGTTCACTCCTAGAAATTTGGAGCTCTCAACTGGATGTAAACAACAGTATCTGTACTGACGCCGCTGCCCCCACCCCCACTTCCTTTAGTCATGAACCAGCTTTTTGTTTGCTGACATAGAAGGTTGTTGTCATGATACCATGTCACTAGGCTCTCTACCTCTTTCCTGTATTGATTCGTTTATTTGAGATACAGTCCACTATGGTGGTATCATTTGCAAACTTACTGATGGGAGTTACAGCTGTATCTGATTACACAGCAGTGAGCGTATTGGGAGTAAAGTAAGGAGCTGAGGACACAGCCTTATTGACAGGGGTCTTGCTGATTGTCAGGAAGTTGAAAAGGAAGGTGTTGAATGCTGAGTCTATGAGTTTTTAGATGAGTGTACTTGGAATTATGGTATTGAAGCAGAGCTGTACTGGATAAATAGTAGTCTTTGTTATCCAGATGCTCTAGTGATGAATATAGAGCTAGAAAGATGGGCCTGTTATAGTGGTTGGTGAATTGCAGTAGATTGGGGTTACCTAGGAGAATGGAACTGATTGTGCGATGACCAGCCTTTCAAAGCACTTCATGATGATGGATGTCAGAGCTACCAAGTAATAATCATTATTGTGAACAGATCACAGAAACCATGATTGTCTATCATTCCCGCTGCCTTGGAAAAGCAGCCAACATCATCAGACCACTCCCACCTCAAGCATTTTCTCTTCTTCCAACAACCCCCCCTCCCCCCAAAATCAGGCAGAAGACACAAAAGCCTGAAATCACACACCACCAGGCCCAAAGACTGTTTTTATCCCACTGTAACAACACCAGTGAGTGAACCTCTTATATGATAAAGGTGGACTCTTAACCTCAAAATCACACGCAACTTTATTGTCTGCCTACACTTTTGCTGCAACTGTAGAACTATATCCTATATTGTTATTGTTTTCCCTTGTACTACCTTGACATACTGATGTGGTGAAATGATCTGCATGGGTGGCATGAAAAAGAAAATTACTTTTTTACTAAACCTCACTATATGCAACTATAATAAACCAATTTTAAGCAACATAACAGGTTTGTGAGAATATAATTTTCTACAAGTCACTTACCATTCAGACTGAATATGATTGGTCAAAATTATATTTATGATCCCTGGCCTCATAACTCAAGCATTGTTCCATAATAGCTACTCCCATCCATTATGCCCATCTTAACATTGTTTTATGTATATGGGTGCCACGGCAGCATGACTATTAGCATAATGCTATTACAGCTTGAGGCACTGGAGTATGGAGTTCAATCCCGGCATCCCCTGTAAGGAATTTGTACGTCAGCCCCGTGTAACATGTGGGTTTCCTCTGGATGCTCCAGTTTCCTCCCATAGATCAAAGGCCTACTAGTTAGTAGGCTAATTTGTCATTATAAATTGTCCTGTGATTAGGCTAGGGTTAAACCGGGGGTTGCTGGTGGTGCAGCTTGAAGGGCCTATCTTGCACTGTATGTATGAATAAATTTTAAAAATACAATATCCTTCTGATATGCTACTAGTGGCAAAACATTCAGTTCAATTGGTCCTTCTCTTAGAATTATTCTCTCCATTTATATTTATGAACTTCGTCAAACCCATTTTGGTTAACCACATTTTAATCCTTTCTTCAGGTTACTGTTCATTTTCTTTAAGCAGCTATTTGGTGAACCATTTTTTTTCATGTTAAAGGAGGCGCAGCTTATCCAAATGCAAAACCGTAGTCCTAAATTAAGACAAGTAATTTTGCACAAAGCAAGAAATACAATGATGTAAATCTGTCATCGATGAATTTACTAACAATGTTTCCTTCACGCTTTTGCTCACTCGAAAATAGCTCTTCAAAACGCAGTTCTAACTTGCCTGCAAAACAGAAAAAAAATGTAAGCACCTCCTTGGTCTACTGTCCTCTCTTACCAGATTCCTTTTTCAGCCCTTTCCCTCTTCCACCTATCACCTTAGCTTCTCACACCATTCCCTTTCATTTCCTCTCCCCCTCCCAAAGACTTCCCCCCCCCCTCACTTGAACTCACTATCTGCTCTTCTACTTCCACCTACCTTTTTATTCTGGCTTCTGCTTTCTTCCTTTCCAGTCCTACTGAAGGGTCTCGGTCTGAAATATTAGCTGTTCATTTCCTTCCCTAGATGCTGCCTGATCTGCTGAGTTCCTCCAACATTTTATGCGTTGCATAAGCAAGGTAGGATAGAACTCAGAACAAAATTGCACAACCCCTCAGCCCACAATGTTGTACTGAAGAAATTATATCAATGACTCATGATTAATTTAATACCTTTTCCCTGTATATTGACCTTAGCCCTCCCTTCTCTGCATATTCATATGCCTATCTAAGTCTCTTAATCGTATCAGTGCTATCTGCCTCTACCACCACCTTTAGCAATGCATTCCATGTCCAACACTGTAAAATACTTGCCTCCCACTGCTATCTTCCCTCTCTCACCTTAAATACATATCATCTAGAACTAGACATTTCAGTCATAGAAAAATGAAAATAGCTGTCCACTCTATGTACCCCTTGCATAATTCTATAAACTTCTATCAAATGGTCTCTATCACACTAGAGAAAACAGCCTCAGCTTGTCCAATCTTTCCTTTGAGCACATCTTCCAAGCGAGGCAGCATCCTGACAAACCGCACGAGCACATTCTTCAATGTTTCCACATATTTCTTATAATAAGGTAACCAAAACTGAATGCAATACATCAAATGTGGCCTACCCAGAGCTTTAGAAAGCTGAAATATAATGTTAGAACTGCACACAAGGTCAGTATCCAGTAAAATGAAATATAACCTCCTGACTCTTGAACTCTATGCCTCAATGAATGAAGGCATGCATTGCATATGCCTATCAAGCTGTGTAGCCACTTTAAAGGAGCTAGGTATGTAGATTCCAAGATCACCTGTTCAGCAAAGCTATTAAAGATCCTGCCAACCTCCCTTTATGTCGGATCTCCCAAAGTGCAGCACCACACACTGTCCACATTAAACTCCATCAGCCACTTCTATATCCATATGATCTATATCTCAGTGTATCCCTTTACAATCTCTGATGCATCCATAATGTCACCAAACTTGT
This sequence comes from Hemitrygon akajei, assembly GCF_048418815.1. Classification (NCBI taxonomy): domain Eukaryota; kingdom Metazoa; phylum Chordata; class Chondrichthyes; order Myliobatiformes; family Dasyatidae; genus Hemitrygon; species Hemitrygon akajei. Next base: position 21,265,793 of record NC_133154.1, read on the forward strand.
CATCTGCAAAGTTATTCATCACCCAACCACACTTAAAAAAGATCCCTATGGAACACAATGAGTCAAAAACCTCCATCCAGAATAAGAACCATCATAAGTATCCTCTGCTTTCTAAGTGCAAGCCAACATGGATCCCCTGCATTGTAGTTTTGTAGATAAGCTTAGTATGCAGAACCTTGCTCATTTCTTTAGTAAGTTTCATGCAGATTATCTACAGCTCCAACGTCATCACCTTCGTCACCTCCTCAAAAAATTCAGATTAGTCAGACATGACCTGTCCCACGCAAAGTCATGTTGTCCCCTCTTAGACTACTCTTCTCTAAATTTTCATCTTCCTACCATGATGTGAGATCCTCTTGTCTATAGCTTCCAAGATTATCCCTATTTCCCTACTTTGAACAAAAGAAAATTAGCTACCAGCCAGTCCACTGGGACCACATGTGTGGTTAGCAAAGATACAAATATCAAGGTCCCAGCAATCTCTTCCCTAATCTCTTTCAATAACCTGGGGTTTCTCCTATCAGGCCCTGGGGACTTAACCACCATAATATTTTTAAAGAGTCCTATCTGCTATGTTATATAATTCCAAAACATAAAACTAAATGGAAGAAAAACAAGAGGGTCCAGAATGTCAATCTAACTTATTTTTTACTCTAAGCAATGTCTTCGTGTACTACATGGTAGTGTCATGACATAAGCAATTCACATATTTTTACATATAATACAATGAATTATTTAAACAATGTTTAATAAAGCAATTTATTTACAATATTACTGTAACATTAAATATACAAAACTAACACTACCATTTTCTAATCTTGAAATGCTGTAGCATCTATGTTGTACTATTTCCACTCTGGTCTCATTATCCTCCACATCTCACACAAAGTACTCATTTAGGATCTCACTCATATCCTCCAACTCTACGCACAAATTTTCTCCTTTAGCCCTGAGCTGTCCTCTAACATAATTATCCTCTTGTTCTTTAATGTATGTACAGAATGCCTTGGATTTTCTTTAATCCTATTCACCAAGAACCTTTTGTGACCCCTTCATGTTCTTTAAGTCCCTTGATTTCCCATCTATCTCAATATGTACTTTTCTTTGCTCAAAATATAGCACTCAAATGAGAAATTTTGAATAAATGCCTTGAGTTTTATTAAACTTACACTGTTGCATTGTAAGTAACTGCCAGTTGATGTAATTGTTGGCATGAATTAAGCTTCAATTCAATAATTATTCATGTGACTGAATGCATCACTGATTAAACATTTGATATGAAATTGAATAATCCCATTCATTCTCATGATCTCACCTTGGGGATAGGATGTACTCTCATCTAGAAAATACAGAATCAGTAGGGATAGTCAGAATCATTTTTATTACTATCTTATATGGCATGAATTGTTTTGTTTTCCATCAGAAGTTCAATGCAAAAACAGAAAATTATTATGAATTGGAAAATTATGAAGTAGTGCAAAAATTGAATAATGAGCTAGATTGCATGGATAGTTTTGAAATCTAATGCTGGAGAGGAAGAATCTTTCTTCTGAATCCTTGAGTGTTAGTCTTTAAGCTCCTGCAGGTCTTCTCTGATGGTAGTAGTGAGAAGAGGGCGTGTCTTGGATGGTAGTGCCCTTAGGTACCATCTCTTGATGATGTCCTTTAAGAAATAGAGGGTTATGCCCCTGATGGAAATGGCTTGAGTCAACGTTTCTGAAGCTTCTTGTGATCCTATGCATTAGAGTCTCATTCTGATTGGTGATGCAACCAATCAGAATACTCTCCACTGTCACATCACACAGAAATTTGCAAGTCTTTGGTGACATACCAAATCCCTCAAACTAATAACAAAGTAGTACACACAAGGAAATCTGCAGATGCTAGAAATTCAAGCAGCACAGACAAAATGCTGGTGGTATGCAGCAGGCCAAGCAGCATCTATAGAAAGAAGTACAGCTAACATTTTGGGCCGACACCTTTCGTCAGGACTAACTGAAAGAAAAGATAGTAAGAGATTTTAAAGTGGGAGGGGGAGGGATGAAGCCAAGAGCTGGAAAGTTGATTGGCAAAAGGGATACAAGGTTAGAGAAGGGAGAGGATCATGGGATGGGAGGCCTTGGGAGAAAGAAAGTGGGAGGGAAGAACCAGACGAAGATGGAGAGCAGGCAAGGAGTGATTATGAAAAGGACAGAGAGACAAGAGAGAGAGAAAAAGGGGAAAAATAATAAATAAGGGACGGGGTAAGAAGGGAAGGAGATGCATTAACAGATGTTAGAGAAATCAATGTTCACGCCATCAGGTTGGAGGCTACCCAGACGGAATGTCAGGTGTTGTTCCTCCAACCTGAGTGTGGCTTCATCTTGACAGTAGAGGAGGCCATGGATAGACATATCAGAATGGGAATGGGATGTGGAATTAAAATGTACGGCCACTGGGAGATCCTGCTTTCTCTGGCGGACAGAGCGTAGGTGTTCAGCGAAAGTCTCCCAGTCTGCGTCGGGTCTCAACAATATATAGAAGGCTGCACCTGGAGCACCAGGCGCAGTATATCACACCAGCCAACTCACAGGTGAAGTGTCGCCTCATCTGGAAGGACTGTCTTGGGCTCCAAATGGTGGTGAGGGAGGACGTGTAAGGGTAGGTGTAGCAAAGTAGTACTGCTGATGTGCTTCTTCATAAATACATTAACGTGTTGGGCCCAGGACAGATCAGTTACTGTGAGGTTGTAGTTGCAACACCACTCAACCAGTCAAGCTATCTCAATCCTCTACCCTTCTTCTTCTCCATCTAAGATTTTACCAACTACATTGGTGTCATCTGCAAATTTATAGATGGCATTTGAATTAGTCTTGATTGTAGACATCAGCATGGCTTTGTACAGAGGAGAGCTTGTCCTAGAGGTGACAGAACTGATTAATGAGGAAACAGCTTTAGATTTTGTAACACAGATTATGTCAAAGCTTTTGACAAGGTTCCTTAAAGTAGATTCAGAAAATTAAGGTACATGGGATCCATGCAGACTTGGTAGATTGGATTCAACTTGGCTTGGCTATAGAAGAGATTGTCATGCTAGAGGGACAGTATTCTGACTGGAGGTGTGTGTGACCAGTGATTTTCTTGAAGGATCAGTGTTGGGAATTCCAATGTTTGTGAAATATTATATATAGTATCTATCATACACATGCATATACCTGACTTGAATGAAAATGTGATGTTATTAGTAGGTCAACAATGAAAACAAAAATTGGCGTTGTGGACAGCGATAAAGTTCATCAAAAAAATTCAGCAAGATATTGACCAGTCAGAAATATGATCAGAGAAATTGCAGATGATTTTAAACTATAGGTGTGAGGTGATGTGCTTTAGGAGGTCAAATTTCAAAGGAAATTAAATGGTAAAGGCAAGACTCTTAGAAATACTAATGCACAGAAGGATCTTGGGGTTCAAGTCCATAGTTCCCTGAAAATGAAAACAAGAAGATAGGGTGGAACAGACGGCAGCCAGCATACTTGCTTTTATCAGTCAAGGTGCTGAGTGTAAACATCACTATGTTGCAGCTGTATAAAATTTTGGTTTAACACACTTGGAGTATCATGTCCACACACAAAATGCTGGTGGAACACAGCAGGCCAGGCTGACTGGCCTGCTGTGTTCCACCAGCATTTTGTGTGTGTTGTTGTTTGAATTTCCAGCATCTGCAGATTTCCTCGTGTTTGGAGTATCATGTGTAGTTCTGCTTACACTCATTACAGGATGGATGTGGAGGCTTTGGAGAGGATACGGATGAAGTTTACTAGGATGTCATCTGGTTCAAAGAGCATTAGCTGTAAGGAGATAATTAGACAAACTTTGATTACCTTGGTTCAAGTGTCAAAGATCTGATTTAAGTAAAGTTATGAGAAAATTATGAGAGGCATAGATAGTCTGTCTCAGGATAGAAATGTCAAATACAACATGACATAGCTTTAAGGTAAGAGGAGGAATGTTTAAGCGAAAGTTTTTTGTTTACAAACAGGGTGGTAGGTGCCTGGAATGTGAAACCAGGATAGATGCTGGAAGCAAATACTGTATGATAGCAAAGTTTATGAAATATATAGATGGGAATATGAACAGACAGGTAATGAAGGACATGGATCATTTGCAGATAGATGTTCAGTGGCATTGAGGTCAGCAGAGACATCATGGGCCAAAGGGCTCTAATATTCTCTGTACATTACAATGCCAAAGTTCCGTGCCCATCATTATTGCCATGGACAAATTGGGCTGAAAGGGCCCATTTATTAATAAGCACGACTCTAGCTTGAATCCATCTCCTCTATATTTATCTACTTCTGATATGGGAGAGGCTTTCTACAGATTATGCAATCTAAAGTCCTTATAATCATACTCATGTCACTTCTTAACCTCTTCCACTCCAGGGAAAAGAGTCCTAGGATCTCCGCTCTTTTCATTTCTGAAACACTCCAGTTGAGGCAACATTCTGGTGAATCTCCTCTGCATCTTTTTTAGTGCTATCATAGTTTATAAAGTTGGAGCATATGCTTCCTACTCTTCCATTCTAATGAAGGCCAGCACTTTGTTTTTGGGGGTATGGAATCATAAAGAGCACAATTTGTTTGACTCATCTAGAATTAATGTTATCTCATGCACTGTGACAACCTTTGATGGATTCAGTTGTAAGATAATATTCCTTTATCTGATAGTGCAGATACAGGTACAATGCCGTTTTTAAAATTGTGCATAAAGCAAAACTTCCAATGGTGAATTGCCACTTGTAGAAGTTGCTGTGGACACCAGAATTGCAAATCAAATGCTATGATCCTTACAAAAGAACAAAGACACCTTCCAGTAACTACAACAAAAAATGTTCAAGGTGAAGCAGCCAGGCAGATCACAAGATCTTCAACTGCAGCTATTCAGGCAGTAGAATTTCCCTTTAAGACTTCAATACCTCACTGAAAGGATATAGTGGTGATCTTGTTTTACCAACATCCTATTGATCTGTGTTATCATTTTCAGAGAACAATCGAGATGAACCCCCAAGGTTCCTCTGTCATCAACATTGCTTCACACCCCATCCTTTACTGTGTATGCCCAACCCCATTTGACTTTCCAAAATGCATCATCCCGTACTTGTTGGGGTTAAATTCCATCTGACAATGTTCTGCCCAACTTTCCCATCTGCTCAGGATCCTGTAATAGCCTTAGACAACAATCCTCTCTATCCACAGTACTACCAACTGTCATGTTACCCACAAACCTACAGATTTCCATTAAGTTGTTAATCATTGCATCAAAAGGACAGATAAGTGGACAGAGAAGTGACTACATGCTTTGAGTTGGTGGACTGGGCCACATTCAAGGACTTGGCAGAGGGCCTGAATGAATATGCCATAGTTGTTACAGACTTTATAAAGACTCTCGTGGACAAGTGTGTACCCACAAAATCATTCAGCCTTCCACAACCAGAAGCCCTGGTTGTACCAAGAAATCTGCAATTTGCTAAGGGCTAGATTGGTGGTGTTCAGAACTGGTGATCCAGTTATGATCTCTGGCAAGCCATCTCAAATGAGAAGCGGTAATTCCGGACCAAACTGGAATCACAGAAGGATGCTTGACAGCTGTGGCAGAGCTTAAATGCCATCACCTCCTACAAGATAAAACCAAGCAACATAAAAGACAACACGAGTGAATCTGCAGATGCTGGAAAAAAATAAAAACACAAAAAGCTGGCAGAACTCAGCAGGCCAGGCCTGTCTGGCCTGTTGAGTTCTGCCAGCATTTTATGTTTTTATTTAACATAAAAGACAACAATTTTTTCGTTCCCAGATGAGCTCAATGCTTTTTATACTTGCTGTGACTGAAAGAACATTGAGGCTCCTTCACAAACCTCCACAGCCTTCCAGCGATTTGATGATTTCAGCCTCTGAGGCTAACATGAGAGCATTGTTCAGGAATCAAAAAAAAACCAAGAAGAATGTGGTAACCTGCCTCAATGACTATTATCAAGTTGTACTTACAACCATTGTGATTAAGTGTCTTGAGAGGTTGGCCATGAAGCTTATCAATTCCTAGCTGAGGAGTGACTTGAATTTGCCCACCATCACAGTATGTGTACTTGGATTTTCAGAGGGCCTTTATCAAGGTGCTTAACAAGCTATGAACCCATTATACTACAGGAATGATTCTAGCATGGATAAAGGAGTGCCTGATTGGCAGGAGGCAAAGAGTGGAAATAAAGGGAGCCTTTTCTGGTTGGTTGCCAGTGTCTAGTAATGTTCCACAGGGATCTGTGCTGCTGGAACAGATTCTTTTTACGTTATATGCTAATGATTTGGATGATAGAATTGATGGTTGTTGCAGAGCTGCAGACAATAGGAAGACAGGTGGAGGGACAGACAGTTTTGAGGAAGTAGAGGGGCTACAGGAGGACTTAGACAGATTAGGAGAATAGGCACAGAAAAGGCAGATGGAATACAGTGTCAGGATGTGTATGGTCATGTACTTTGGTAAAAGTAATGAAAGGGTTAACTATTTTCTAAGTGGAGAGAAAACACAAAAAGCTGAGGTGCAAAGGGACTTGGGAGTGCTCGCGCAGGATTCCCTAAAGGCTAATTTGCAAGCCAAGTCTGTGGTGTGTAAAGCAAATGCAATGTTAGCATTTATTTCAAGAGGACTATAATATTAAAGGATGTAATGTTGAGATTTTATAAAGCACTGGTGAGGCCTCACTTCGAGTATTATGAACAGTTTTGGGCCCTTTATCTTAAAAAGGATGTGCTGAAATTGGAGAGGATTCAAAGGAGGTTCATGAAAATGATTCTAGGATTGAATGGCTTGTCATATGAAGACCATTTGATGGCTCCTGGCCCATATTCACTAGAATTCAGAAAAATGAGAGATGCCCTCATTGAAACTTATCAAATGGTGAAAGGCCTTGATAGAGTGGATGTGGAGAGGATGCTTCCTATGGTGAGTGAGTCTAAGACCAGAGGACACGGCCTCAGAATAGAGGGGCATCCTGTTAGAGATGAGGAAGAATTTCTTTAGCCAAAGAGTGGTGAAACTGTGGAATTCTTTGGCACAGGCAGCTGGGGAGGCCAAGTCTTTATATATATTTATTGCAAAGGTGGACAGATTCTTGATTGGTCAGAGTATGAAGGAATATGGAGAGAAGGCAGGAGGTGCTCAAAGGTGCTATTAGGGGTGTAGAAGGTCAGCAACATTAAATTTCTTGGGGTTACCATGCAAGATGATCTATCCTAGCATGTAAGTGCCATCATAAAGGAGGAATGACCTCAATTCTACTTTCTTAAAAACTTGCGTAAATTCAGCATGTCATATAAAGCATTGAGAAATTTCTGTAGATGTATGGTGGACGACTGGTTTACTAACTGGTTTCATCACGACTTGGTATGGGAACACCAATGACCCGGAACAGAAAAATCTACAAAAGGTGGTGGATACAGCCCAATCTATCACAGGCAAAGACCTTACCATCACTGAACACATTTTCATGGAGGATTACTACAAGAAAACAGCATCCATTATCAAGGAGACCCATCAGCCAGGCCACCCTCTCTTCTCGCTACAGCTATCAAGCAGGGAGTAGAGGAGCCTAGGGGTCCCATACCATTAGATTCACAAACGGGTATTACCCTACAACCATCAGACTACTAACCACTGTGGATAACTTCACTCACCTCAAATATGAAATTATTCCACGACCTATACTTACTTTCAAGGATTCTATACACATGTTCTCAGTATTAATTTTTTTTAAAAACTTTTTTATTTGCACAAGTTGTCCTCTTTTGGACATTGGATGTTTGTTAATCTTCATTATATATAATTTTTATAAACTCTATCTGTAAATGCCTGCAAGAAGATAAATCATAAGGTAGTATATGATGACTTATACATACTTTGATAACAAATTTACTTTGAGCTTTGAACATTGAGAGGCGGTGGTGTTGTTCTGTTGGAAAAAAATTATATCAAATCCTTAGAAATAAGTGACATAGGATCAGAAGATGTAGAATCATAATGGGTAAAGTTGAGAAACTACAAAGATAAAAAAGATTCTGATAGTGGTGATATACAAACCTGACCAATAGCCAGCATGTTAGCATGGGAGATTAAAAAGATATATTATACATTAAGGGCAATATTATGATGTTCATGGAGGATTTTAGCATGCAAGTAAATTGAGAAAATCAGACTAGTGCTAAATCCCAGAAGAGGAATTTGTAGAATGCCCACAAGATGCCTTTTAATACAGCTTGTGATCAAGCCCAGTAGGGAAAAGGTAATTGGGCGTTGTGTATTAGTGATTTGATTAGTGAGCATAAGGTAAAGAAATGCTTGGGAGACAATGATCATAACAGAATTCATCCTGCAGTTTGAGAAGGAGAAACGAAAATAAGATGTTCTGGTATTAAAGTGGAGTAATGGGAACTACAGAGGAGCTGGCCAAAGTTAATTGGAAAGCACCAGCGGGGATGATAGTAGTACAGCAATGCCTAGAGTTTCTGGGAATAATTCAAAAAGCGCAAGATCAATTTACTCTAAAATAGCATTCTAACTGGAGAATGAGGCAACTGTGACTGACAAGGGAAGTCAATGACAGCACAAAAGCAAAAGAAGGGCATATAATATTGCCTACTTAGCAGGAAGGAGGACTGGAAGGCTTTTAAAAACCTACAGAAGGTAACTAAAAAAAAACATTAACAGTGAAAAGATGAAATACGAAGGTAGGCTAGCCATTAATATAAAAGAGGATCCACAGTTTTTTCCAGATATATATATATATTTTTTTTTATTTTTATTTTTTTTCCCCTTGTATTCTGCCTCAATGAGCTGATGTGGTGAAATGATCTGTTATGGATGCCACAAAAAACAAAATTTGTTCCCTGTACCTCAGTGCATGTGACTCTAATAAATCAATTACCAATCTCCATGCAGCAACTCTCAGATACACCCTCCAATGGTATCAATAATTATTAGTACCCAATGTTTTATCTTCATACATAATAAGTTGTTGATTTACTTTTAAAATAGAAGATTGATTACTGGCAGAACATCACTGTATTTACTATCATCACATCCATCTTTTTTAAACCTGAGGAACTTTCAAATATGCGAACATGAGAAAACCTGCAGATGCTGGAAATTCAAGCAACACACTCAAAATGCTGGTGGAACGCAACAAGCCAGGCAGCATCTATAGGAAGAAGCACAGTCAATGTTTCAGGCCGAGACCCTTCATCAGGACTAACTGAAAGAAGAGATAGTAAGAGATTTGAAAATGGGAGGGGGAGGGGGAGATCCGAAATGATAGGAGAAGACAGGAGGGGGAGGGGTGAAGCAAAGAGCTGGAAAGTTGATTAGCAAAAGGGACACAGAGCTGGAGAAGGGGGAAGGTCATGGGACGGGAGGCCTAGGGAGAAAGAAAGTGGGAGGGAAGCACCAGAGGAAGATGGAGAGCAGGCAAGGAGTCATTGTGAGAGGGTCAGAGAGAGAGAAAAAAAGGGGGAAATAGATAAATAAGGGATGGGGTAAGAAGGGGAGGAGGGGCATTAACAAATGTTAGAGAAATCAATGTTCATGTCATCAGGTTGGAGGCTACCCAGACGGAATATAAGGTGCTGTTCCTCCAACCTGAGTGTGGCTTCACCTTGACAGTAGAGGCGGCCATGGATTAACATATCAGAATGGGAATGGGACATGGAATTTAAATATGTGGCCACTGGGAGATCCTGCTTTTTCTCTGGCGGACAGAGCGTAAGTGTTCAGCAAAATGGTCTCCCAGTCTGCGTCAGGTCTCACCAATATATAGAAGGCCACACTGGGAGCACTGGACGCAGTATATCACACCAGCCGACTCACAGGTGAAGTGTCACCTCACCTGGAAGGACTGTCTGGGGCCCTGAATGGTGGTGAGGGAGGAAGTGTAAGGGCAGGTGTAACACTTGTTCTGCTTACAAGGATAAGTGCTGGGAGGGAGATCAGTGGGAAGGGATTGGGGGGGGACGAATGGACAAGGGAGTCGCATAGGGAATGGGGGGGGGGGAAGGGAAAGATGTGCTTGGTGGTGTGATGTCCTGCATCTGGTGCAGCCTCCTATATATTGGTGAGACCCGACGCAGACTAGGAGACTGTTTCGCTGAACACCTATGCTCTGTCCACCAGAGAAAGCAGGATCTCCCAGTGGCCACATAGTTTAATTCCACGTCCTATTCCCATATGTCAATCCATGCCCTCCTCTACTATCAAGGTGAAGCCACACTCAGGTTGGAGGAACTCTTTATATTCCATTTGGGTAGCCTCCAACCTGATGGCATGAACTTTGATTTCACTAACTCTGTTAATGCTCCTCCTCCCCTTCTTACCCCATCCCTTATTTATCTATTTCCCCCCTTTTTTTCTCTCTCTCTGTCCCACTCACAATGACTCCTTGCCTGCTCTCCATCTTCCTCTGGTGCTCCCTCCCTCTTTCTTTCTCCCGAGGCCTCCCGTCCCATGATCTTCCCCCTTCTCCAGTCCCTTTTGCCAATCAACTTTCTAGCTCTTAGCTTCATCCCTCCCCCCCTCAAATCTCTTACTATCTCTTCTTTCAGTTAGTCCTGATGAAGGGTCTTGGCCCAAAACGTCGACAGTACTTCTTCATATAGATGCCTCCTGGCTTGCTGCGTTCCACCAGCATTTTTTGTGTGTAACTTTCAAATATAGTTTGAGTTAAACCTGGCAGACAAACAACCCATGAGATTATGAAACTGAAGTGGATCAGTGGCACAAGTACTGAAGAATCCCCAGAATTCCAGTGATCAGCATTCAATTCTAATATCCAGAAGTGTTTGCAATCTAATTCCATGACCACTTAGATTCCTCTGGGTGTTCAGGCTTCCTCTCACACCTCAAAGTTATGCTTGTTGGTAGCTTATTCAGCTACTGTCAATTATTTCTGGTAATAGTGGTTATTATGAGAATCAATGGTACCTAAATAGACAAGTCAGAATAGATTACAGGAGATCCAGCACAGATTCAATGGGCCAAATGGCTCCTTTTGATGTCCAATTGAAGATTAAAACTATTTTATGCACATAAACATCCACAATCGGTAAATGAGACAAATGTCTAGATACCCACATTGGTGGTGACTGTTGAGGATAACTAAATGTCAAGAAAAATTGCACTGAATTATGCCAAAGGATCTACTCAAACAAGTTAAAAGAACCTCAGTTTGATATTTTATCTAATAACAGCATACACTACGAGCCTAAATCTATGACGATCAAGACACGGCACAATCCTACAAGACTGTCATTGAGTGGCAGGGGGACAGACTCTTACGACATGTCACTTGTACAGACATGACAAGTGTATTTCTGGGAACTATAATCAGTAGCATTCGGATAAACCCTTTAACAAGATTATTACTTGTCTCAGAAACAACATTTATTCTATGTAAAAATGTTAGAACTGCACACAAGGTCAGTATCCAGCAAAATGAATAAGTAATGTCATACTGGGGCCCTTTTAAACCTTTTCTCTCTCAACTTCATCTTGTGATTTCTGCTACAATCCAATTATTCTTAATGAACTACTTTCATTGTACAATCCTGATGTTCGATAACATACTTTGTTGATGATCTATGTTGTCACATAAACCCTGACAAGCTCTCTGAACTTGCATTGTCTCTGAGCTGGTTGCACATCTTGTATTATGCTCCCTCTGATTGGATTGATCAACATGAAGATTATAATGCTCTGGAGATGTCCCACACTCAACCTACAGTAAGAAAATTAAAAGTAAGATGCTAGATCAGCTCTAGTCAACACTAAGAAAATGCTTAATACAATTTCAACTTAGGTGAGATTTTCATTATCAGTAATATTTACTAGTGCAGTACCACATAAGGAAATTTCAGGCACGTGGGCAAAGGCTGGTTGGAGAAATGTTTTCAGTAACAGTTCGGTAAAGCATTTGATAAGGTTCCCTATACATTAGGCTCCCGCAGAAAAACAGGAAGCATGAGATCCAGGGAAATTCAGCTGTGTGTATACAGAATTTGTCTTGCCCACAGAAGGCAGAGGGTGGTAGTGGATGGACAGTATTCAACTTGCAGGCCAATGACCAGTGGTGTTCCACAGAGATCTGTTCTCTCCCCCCCCCCCCCCACCCCAATGAGAGTCAATACAGATTCATGAATTGAAAAGCTTTATAATGGATATGGGTCAAATGCAGGGCAAATGGAACTCAATCAGGAAGCAATCTTGATCAGCATGGACAATTTGGGTCGAAATTGGCCTATCTATGTTGCACAAATCTGTGCCAATTAAAGGGATGTGGTGGTGAGGAGAGAAAATACTGAAAGCTTTCAGCAGGTCATATAGCATTCATGCACAGTAAAATTATATCAATGTTCTAAGTCTATTACTTTTCATCAGAACTCAGCAAAGTTAAAAATCAAACACATCTGTTATACAGAAGAGGGAGGTATGGAAACAGTAATGAAAATACTATGTTAAGGTGGAGACCAAGAGATCTGAAGTGGTTACTGTGCTGGACAAGAAGATGATCTGCCAAAAGGAGATGTAAATTGAAGAAATTAAATAAACATTGGAAAATAGTAATAACAATGCCAAATGGCATAATACAACGTGAAGCAATGCACAGCATGTTCCAGTTTTGTAAGGACATAAAAACAATACAGGATCTCCCCGATTCTGATTCTGGGTTACAAACACTTGACCTATGAACACACTGTACATTTGAATGAACTGCTGAGAAACCAGCAGAATGAAAGAGGATGGATTTGCCAGGTGCTGCAGGCATCTTCTGCTGGGAGGGTACAAGGCCTTTCTGGGTCTCAGCCCTCTCCTGAGCTACAATTTTTGGGGCTGGGTTGAGCACTGAGCAGATTAATCTGCTCACCACAAAATTAGTGAGGCAGACTGGCAGCCAGTCTTTCTTTGCATGCTTGGTCTCCTGTCACAACTATTTCTGTGACACTCCCCCACATCATGTTTTTGTTCATTTCCAAATTACAAACCAAACTAGTTACGAACAGTTGTAATGAATGCCTGTACTCTGTCTCACCATTCTAGTGGCTCCTGATACAACCTTCATTTCTGCCCGTTTATGACGTAGATGTGGTTCAGCCTTCACATACTCAGCTGCAGGATGATCATTGTCTTTTTTAACACCATTTCTGAAAGTCAAACATCCTATGTAATTAACTTGTTTTAGTTTATTATCAGTAGCTAAAGGTATTACAAACTGTGTTTCTTTGATATTCAAAGTAAGATATAGAGCACATAGTACAGTAGAGAAAAAGACCCTTTGGTCCATGATGTCAGTTTTGAACATGATGCCAAACTACACAAATCCCTTCCACCTGCACATTAGCCATATCCATTCTCTGTATATATTAATGTGCCAATGCAAAAGCTTTGGACAACAATTACAGAACCTGGACCTCTGTACCTCCCTCTCCAATTGGATTCTCGACTACCTATCCAGAAGACCACAATTTGTGCGGATTGGTGATAATATATCCTCCTCACTGACAATCAACACTGGTGCAGCTGAGAGGTGTGTGTTTAGCCCACTGCTCTACTTTCTTTATACTCATAACTGTGTGGCTAGGCATAGCTCAAACACTGTCTATAAATTTGCTGATGATACAGCCATTGTTGGTAGAATCTCAGATGGTGATGACAGGGCATATAGGAATAAGATATACCAACTAGTGGAGTGGTGTCGCAGCAACAACCTTGCACTCAACAGGGATTTCAGGAAGGGCAAGACAAAGGAACACATACCAATCCTCATAGAGGGATCAGAAATGATGAGAGTGAGCAATTTCAAGTTTCTGGGAGTTAAGATCTCTGAGGACCTAACCTGTTCCCAACATATCGATGCTGCTACAAAGAAGGCAAGACAATGACTATTTCATAGGAGTTTGAAGAGATTTGATACGTCAACAAAAACACTCAAAAACTTCTATAGATGTACCGTGGAGAACACTGACAGGCTGCATCGCCATCTGATTTGGGGTGGGGTTGCAACTGCACAGGACTGAAAGAAGCTGCAGAGGGTCATAAATTTTGTCAGCCCTACCTTGGGTACTAGCCTACAACCTACCCAGGACATCTTCAAGGAGCGATGTCTCAGAAAGGCAGCGTCCATTATTAAAGACCCCCAGCAGTCAGGCCGTGCCCTTTTCTCAATGTTACCATCAGGTAGGAGGTATAGAAGCCTGAAGGCACACACTCTGATTCAGGAACAGCTTCTTCTCCTCTGCCATCTGATTCCTAAATGGACATTGAACCCATGAACACCACCTCTCTTCTTCAATATATATTATTTGTCATTGCATGATTTTTAATCTCTAATAAACATATACTGTAATTGACTTATCTTCTATTTTATACATTGCATTGAACTGCTGCTGCTAATATAACAAATTTCACAACACATGCCAGTGATAATAAACCTGATTCTGATTCATATCTGCTTCTACTACCAACTTTAGCAGTTGTGTTTCAGGCATCCACCACTTTTGTCTTGCACACCCCCTTCCCTTCTCTCTCTTTAAATGTAGGCCCTTTGGTATTCATTATTTCTTGAGGAAAAAGATTCTGGCTGTCTACTGTACCAATGCCACTCATAATTTTATGAAATTCTCAGCCTCTGTTGCTACAGAGGAAACAATCCAAGTTTGTCCAAACTCTCCTTATAGTGCATGCCCTCTGATTCAGGCAGAAACCTAGTAAACCTCTTCTGCACCCTCTCTGAAGCTTCTGTATCTTTCTTGTATTGAATGTTACTCTGGGCAACTAAGTGTGGCCTAACCACAGTTTTTTTTTTACAACTCTGACATGACTTTCCGACTCTTATATTCTATACATCTTGTGATAAAAGCAAGCATACCATATGCCTTACTTACAATTCTATCTACTTGTTACTTTCAGAGAGGTATGGACTTGATATTTTAAAAAGGTAAATTCCAAAGTTAAATTTGCCGTTTCTGCCTTGCTCCACCTACAATGGATACTTGCTCTTGCCTTCTACATCTAAAATATTTTACTCTTTTAAACTGTAATACTTTTCTGATTTAATTCCAATTGCATCAGAGCTGGTTCTCACAACTCTCAAGTGCAATAGACTGTTGCAACTTCTGACATTGGTCTTAAGAAAAAAGAAACACAGAGCACTGTCAACAGATCAAGGAATTGTGCCTCTGAGTCAGATCTCAGTTGAAGCTCTCAAACCAAAATCTCGACTTGCACCTTTTACCTGCACAGTTCTTGAAGTACTGATGATTTTTTTTTTGCAGATTCAGCATCTGTAATTGCTTTTTCTTCACCTACATAGCTCACATCAACAAGACCTGGCTGCCAGGAAAATTCAAGCTGTGGTGTTTCCAGTTTGGCATACTCCCAAGACTCATGTGGCCTTTAACAGTGTTTGAAATCCCCAGCAACAATGTGGAAAAGCTTGAAAGAGTGATCAGCACACATGTGAAAGAGTGGCTTAGACGTCCACTATGCTCAAGTCCTGTTGGACTGTACGGGAACGGCAAATTGGAATTACCAATTACAAGTCTTGTGGAAGAATTCAAATGCACCAAAGCAAGGTTGATTATGACCCTCACTGAATCTGAAGATAATGTTATCCGAACAGTGCCCCCCCCCCCCATGTGTGGCAACGGGGAGGAAGTGGACCCCATCTGAAGCTATTCAGAGTGCTAAGTCTGCTCTTCGCTTTAGGGATGTGGTTGGCCAAGTCCAACTTGGGAGAGCTGGGCTTGGGCTCGTCCCAAAGGCTCCTCAATGGCACAAGGCAACATTAGTGCAGAAGAGACGGCTCGTGGTGGAGGAAGTGAGAAGACAGGAGGAGGCAGAGCGACACACCAGGGACATCTCAATGACCAAGTAGGGCCAATGAACTAATTGGGAGAGCCTGGAAAAGAGGAAACTCAGCTGGCGTGACATCTGGGAGATGGAGGGATCTCGGCTAAGTTTTGTCATCTGAGCTCTTATGACCTCCTACCCACAACCCAGAACCTGAACCAGTGGTGGGGAGAAGACCTCGCTTGCTCTCTTTGTCAAGCGCCTGGATCACTAAGGCACATTTTAACAGGATGCACCATGAGCCTCAACCAGGGGCTGTATACTTGGCGGCATAACCAAGTTCTCAGACAGCTGGCATTAATCTTGGAACAGAGGCGAATCACCACAAACATCAGCAAGAAATGTTCACATCACATGATTTGTACCAGCAGGTCAACCTCCAGAGCACCATATAACAGAGTTAAGCATTTTTGCACGTTACCCAGGATTGGAAAATGGATGTGAACTTGGAAAAAAAAGCTTGTGTTTACCCCAGACATTGCAGCTACGACACTCCAGCCAGACATGGTCCTGTGGTCCACAACAGCCAAGCTGGCATATGTTGTGGAATTGACAGTACCATGGGAAGATGGTGTTGTAGAAGCTTATGAGAGGAAAAAGACCAAGAACTCTGAACTGGCAACTGAAGCTGCCCAGAACAGCTGGAAGACCAAGATTTTCCCTGTAGAAGTGGGATACAGGGGATTTGTGGCTACATCTACGACCAGTCTATTGAAGAAGATGGGGGTGAGGGATTATTCACTCCAAAAAAACAATCAAATCCTTGTCAAATAGATAGATAGATACTTTATTCATCCCCATGGGGAAATTCAACATTTTTTCCAATGTCCCATACACTTATTGTAGCAAAACTAATTACATACAATACTTAACTCAGTAAAAATATGATATGCATCTAAAATCACCCTCTCAAAAAGCATTAATAAATAGCTTTTAAAAAGTTCTTAAGTAGTTTACTTAAATACATTGAGTCCTAACCCCGGCACTTTAACATATCTTACTCCTGGCGGTTGAATTGTAAAGCCGAATGGCACTGGGGAGTATTGATCTCTTCATCCTGTCTGAAGAGCATTGCATCGATAGCAACCTGTCGCTGAAACTGCTTCTCTGTCTCTGGATGGTGCTATGTAGAGGATGTTCAGGGTTTTCCATGATTGACCGTAGCCTACTCAGCGCCCTTCGCTCTGCTACCGATGTTATACTCTCCAGTACTTTGCCCACGACAGAGCCCGCCTTCCTTACCAGCTTATTAAGACGTGAGGTGTCCCTCTTCTTAATGCTGCCTCCCCAACACGCCACCACAAAGAAGAAAATGCAGCAGAAGAAAGCACTAATTGGATTTGGATTAAAAGGAAAGACAACAACTAGTCTGCAAGATGAAGACAGGAGGGTACAGAACTGAGAGGGTGTATCTGGGATGCTAGGTAGCACCGTTGAGCCCTCTGGAGACGTCATGGGCTTATCAATGAAACGTCAAAGAAGGAGGGTGCTCACCTGATGACCCCGATAAAGTGCCGACTTATCATAGGGATTGAAACATCAAGACTTATTAGCTCTACTGAATTAATATATAACATGAATGCCCTGTACTGACCTAGTTTATTCCATATTTTCAGAGATCAATTCCACTTGTAACATTCTAAATTTAAATTTTCCACTTTTTCCAATGCACTAAGCTTGAAATGATTCTGTAACTTCTCTTTAATGCACAATGTCCTGTGAATGTTACTCAAAATGGGGTCTTTGGTTTGTTACGAGTAGGAATGCTTCTTTGTCTGATAAATGTTTCTCTCGCCGTTGTTTCGCTTTAGAATGGCTAATATGGTAATTGTATTCATTTGTTAATCAATGGGGAATGTTATTGTGTTTTGTGAGGCTGGGAACTTGGGGGAGGGGTTGCACGGGCTGGGAGTGTGAAGGCAGTCTGGAGGGAGAGCCGAGGAAGGTGGACGTGCGCTCGGAAGACCACCGGGGAGTCCGAGGTAGAAGACGTTGAAGTCGGAGGCAAGTGACGAGGGGGCGAATGGTTCGATGGTTGAGCTCCAACGAGTGCACTACCCTGACTGAACTTTGATAAGTTGGCGCCTTTTGTTTTTTTCCTTGTATATATACATATTGTATTGCCTAATGCTCTTTTAATTTTAGTAAACTCTTTAAAGTGTATTTCATAACGGTATTTGTTGTGGGTTTGATACTGTCGGTGGGAGCAAGGCATAAACTCGATTCTCACAGCACCTGCGTGTACGGGAGGCGGGGTTGGTGTGTGGCTGGATCTCCTTTTCCCCTAGACATATACCAGCCTTTTTGGGTAAGTGTTACATTTGTGGGGTGCTCGCCCGGGATTGGATTGTCAGGGGGCTGTGGAATCGCGCAGGCAGCAGAGCGGAGATGGACAGAGATAAGATTGTTAGCTGGTGCGAATTTGAAGGTGTACCAGTACAGTACGCATGCGTAGTGAGCGGAGTGGATTTTCGAGTTTCGGGAGACGCTGTAGTGCGGGGGTTAAGTTTGGTGAACGGTATGGGGCAGGTAGAATTGGTAGCTAGACGGTGTGGTAAAGAGGTGGAGTCTAGCTGGGTGTTGGTTAGTACGAGTGCTGACGTCAGGACGTTGGAACTGCCGGTGACGGTCAGTGTACCGGGGGAGGAGGGGCTGTGGGGGCTCCACCCCTTCTCCGAGGATGAGGCTGAGGAGACATCGGAGGAGGAGCTAGAGCTAGAGGAAAACCCCAGAGAGGTGGCCGGCACTAGCAAAGGGAGGAGGGAGGAGGGAGTCGTGGCTAGGCCCTGCCCCCCCAGGTAGGGGGAAAGCCTTGGAGCTGGCAGCCGCACTTAACTCCCTGGTGGGAGTGGCCGAGAGGCCATGGCTGAAGCTGGGGGTGTTCTCCGGAGCCAAGCCTACTCCGGACAGGGAGGTGGACTATGAGACCTGGATCAAGCATACGTCCTTGATGTTAGAGGAGTGGCCAGGCTCGGAGGAGGAGAAGAGGCAGCGATTGGTGGGAAGTTTGAGGGGTTTAGTAGCCAAAATGTCTGGGAGTTGAAAGCTGAAAAGCCTGGGGCCTCAGTGGAGGAATGTATAGAAGTTTTGGAGGGAGCGTTTGGGTTGTCAGGGGAACCCTGGCTGCTTTTAGCAGAGTTCCAACGCCTGGAACAATGGAGAGGGGAAAAGCTCTCCTAGTACATATTTAGGATGGAGGGGATGCTCTCGGGGCTGTGGCGCCGGGGGGTAGTGAAGGCGCCTGACGTGGCTAGCGTGAGGATGAGTCAGTTATTCAGTGGCTCTCTGGAGGAGGACAAGGTGGCGTGGACTATCCAGCAGGCTTATAGGAAAGGCCCCCCTCCATCGTTCGGGCAACTGATTAGAGAGGTGCGGGAGGAAGAGAGCGTTGGGGCGGAAAAGGGGCGCGGGCCTACGGGAGCGATCCTCAGCGATACAGGAAGTGGTGGCTGGGTGGAGGAATGACAACCCACCGAGGGGTAGAGAACCCCCTCTGGAGGGGAGGGACAGGGGAGGTACCCACTCTCAGGGGCGACCAGTGCAGTGGGTTGGGAGCGGGAGTCGTCCTGGGAGAGGAGGGGCGGCAGGCAGCGTGTGCTTTAACTGTGGGAAAGAGGGGCATTTCAGGTGGGATTGTGAGAGACAAGGAGTTCCGCGGAGGACAAGCCCCCCTGCGACTAAGAAGGGGGAGGTGTCGGGAAACTTAGGAGAGGCTCAGTGAGGGAACGGACTGGAGCCTCTGGAGGAACACGTTCCCAGAGATCAGCCAGGGGACCACCGGGTGCCCACGCCTCTAGTCCAGATGGGCTGGTAGGACCCCGTGCCAGTGTGGGTCTACGGATAGAGGGAGTTTACGCAAAAGCCGTTCTGGATACGGGATCGCAGGTGACCTTATTGTACCGGTCTTTCTACAACCAATATCTAAAGCATTTGCCCGTAACCCCATTTGACGCCCTGCAGATTTGGGGTGTGAGCGAGGGTGATTACCCGTATGATGGGTACCTATCGGTGAGATTGGAGTTCTCGGAGGGCGATGTGGGAGTGTCCGAAGCTATTGAGACGTTGGTGTTGGTGTGTCCTGACCCGGTGGAAACCGGTGGTGCTGCCCTCCTGGTGGGGACTAATTCCCCCGTTGTGCGACGGCTCCTGGGAGCTTGTAAGGAGAAAGCGGGGGAAGACTTTCTGGAGACCCTCTCGGTGCATCCTGTGTTTCGAGCAGTGTTCGAAGAAGGGGTTGCCTCCCTAGGACTGGACCCGGAGTGTAAACGAGGGACGGTGTGGTGTACGCAGGTGAGGCCCAAGGTGATCCGACCCGGGGAGGTAGCACTAGTGATGGGGACCCCCAGATTCCCAGGAGTGCCGACGGGCGAAGTCCTGTTAGTAGACGCCCCGGACGATCTTGAAGGGGAGACACGATTTCCGGCGGGGGCGCTGGTGAGGCCCGAAGTGCAGAGACCAGGGGTGGTACATGCGAGGCGTATAGCTATAAGTGTCAGGAACACCACGGCAAGAGAAATCACCTTTAAGAGGGGAATGCCGCTGGCACATCTGTTCCCGGTGACGGTAATGTCTAGCGCACCAGTGAGGACCCCTAACGGGGAGGGATCGGAGCATCGAAGGGAGCTGACTGCTGAAGTCTTTAACTTCGGGGATTCCCGTGTCGCCGGAGTGGAAACACAGGCTAGTGGAAAAGATGCTGAAGATGGAAGCTGTTTTTTCTCGGGGCGAGTTTGATGTTGGCTGCTCCAAAAGCACTCGCCACACCATCCGGGTGACGGAGGACACCCCGTTCCGAGAGAGATCCCGGCGGCTGGCTCCGGCAGATGTTGAGGACGTGCGGCAGCACTTGTGCAAGTTGAAGGAGGCCGGAATCATAGCTGAGTCCCGAAGTCCTTATGCGTCCCCAATAGTGGTGGCACGGAAGAAGAATGGGCGAGTGCGCATGTGTGTTGACTACAGGACGTTGAATCGGCAAACTGTCCCTGATCAATATACTGTCCCAAGAGTCGAGGATGTGCTGGCCTGTCGGAGCAGTGCGAAGTGGTTCAGTGTGCTGGATTTAAGAAGTGGGTATTACCAGATCCCGATGAGTGCAGGCGATAAAGAGAAGACAGCTTTTATCTGCCCGCTGGGGTTCTTTCAGTTCGAACGAATGCCCCAAGGCATATCGGGAGCCCCAGCCACCTTCCAGAGGCTCATGGAGAGAACTGTGGGGGATAAGAATCTGTTAGAGGTGCTGGTGTACCTGGACAATTTGATAGTGTTTGGATCGACTTTGGAGGAACATGAGGAGAGGCTGTTGAAGGTGTTGGGCCGGCTTAATGAAGAAGGGTTGAAGCTTTCCCTGGACAAATGCCAGTTCTGCAAGTCGTCGGTTAGCTACGTTGGCCATATCATTTCGCGAGAGGGAGTGGCTACTGATCCAACCAAGATAGAGGCCGTGACCACCTGGCCGAGACCCCAGAAAGTGGGCGCTCTGCGCTCATTTTTGGGGTTCTGTGGGTATTACCGGCGATTTGTGAAAGGATACGCCAAAGTGTGTCACCTGTTGACTCAGCTGTTGTGTGGCTATCCCCCGGTGGGAAAGAAAAGGACGGGGAACCAGAGGCAGGACGCTGGAGGATACTGGAATCCGGCGGAACCTTTTGGCTCGAGATGGGATGATCAATGTGAAGAGGCGTTCCGATCTTTGAAAAGGGCACTGACCCAGGCCCCGGTGTTGGCTTTTGCCGATCCCCAGAAGCCATATGTGCTGCACACGGATGCCAGTCGAGAGGGTCTCGGGGCTGTTCTGTACCAAGAGCATGGCAAAGCATTGAGGCCGGTAGCCTTTGTCAGCCGAAGCTTGTCGCCATCGGAGAGAAACTATCCCACTCACAAGTTGGAGTTCCTGGCGCTGAAGTGGGCGGTGGTGGACAAGCTGGGCGATTACCTGTACGGAGCCAAGTTTGAGGTGAAAACAGATAACAATCCTCTCACTTATATTTTGACTTAGGCGAAGCTGGATGCCACAGAACATCGGTGGCTGGCGGCCTTGTCGGTATATGATTTCAGCCTGAGGTACCGCCCCGGAAGCAAGAATGTCGATGCAGATGCTTTGACTCGTCGGGAGCCGGGGGAACAGGAAAGGGACGAGGAGTGGGAGAGTGTCCCTGCCCCTGGAGTGAAGGCTATGTGTCAGTTTGCTATCACCGTGAAGGCCGAGGGAAGAGGGAGACTGGAACGAGCCGTGGACCATTTGGAGGTTTTTGACGATGCCATACCCCTAGCTTACTGTGACCTGACCGCACTGTGGACTAAACAGTTGCCGGAACTGAGTCCGGGGGAAGTGGCAGCTGCTCAGCAAAATGACCCGTCCATTGGCACAGTGTGGAGAGCGGTCGAGAAGTTGGCTGAGAAGGCGAAACACCCATTCGTGCCTCTGTTGTTGAAGGAGTGGTCTCGGTTGAAGTTAAAGAACCAAATCTTGTACCGGGTATTGGCGCCGCCAGACCAACCCCACTGTTGGTAACTGGTCCTGCCGGAGGAGTATCGGCAGGCTGTACTCCAGGCCTTACATGATGATTCTGGACACTTGGGGGTGGAAAAGACCTATGGATTACTCAAAGACCGGTTCTACTGCCCCGGATGAGGGGGGAAGTCGAAGAATACTGTAGGGGATGCATTCGTTGCATCCGGAGGAAGACCCTGCCCGCGTTGGCGGCTCCACTGTCGCACTTGCAGAGTGCGGGATCTCTGGACCTGGTATGTATGGATTTTCTGTCGATTGAGCCTGACACCAGCAACACTGCGAATGTCTTGGTCATCACCGATCATTACACTCGCTATGCTCAGGCATTTCCCACTAAGGATCAGAAGGCGACGACAGTGGCGAAGGTGTTATGGGAGAAGTATTTTGTTCATTACGGCCTTCCCAGGCGAATCCATAGCGATCAGGGGCGGGACTTTGAGAGCCGCCTTATCCATGAATTACTGACTATGTTTGGGGTTGAGAAATCCAGGACTACCCCTTATCACCCACAGGGAGATCCGCAGCCAGAGAGGTTCAACAGGACCCTGTTGGATATGCTCGGGACGCTGGAGATTGGGCAGAAAAGCAGGTGGAGTCGTCATATTGGACAATTGGTTCACTGTTACAATTGTACTCGCAATGATGCTACAGGATATTCGCCCTATTATCTGATGTTCGGGCAGGAAGCAAGGTTGCCCATTGACTTGTGTTTTGGTGGTGAAGTGGGTGAATTACCCGGGAAGTCCCATCTAAAGTATGTGTCCCACATGAAGAGGGAGTTACAGCGGGCGTACCAGTTGGCCGAGGCGGTGGCTACCAAACAAAATCAGAGGAATAAGATGCGGTATGATCGAAAGGTGAAGCTTGTTCAATTATTGCCGGGCGAACGGGTCCTTTTACGGAATTTGGGACTCCTTGGTAAGCACAAGTTGGCAGATCGATGGGCGGCCAGCCCCTATGTAACAGAGAGCCAGATGCCGAACCTGCCAGTTTACCAGGTGAAACCTGAGGATGGGAAAGGGCCTATCAAGGTACTCCATCGGAATCACCTGCTGCCGCTGGGTCAAGCGGTGCAGGTGGATACGGAGCCAGAGTGGGAGGTTACGCCTAGTACAAGGACTCTGCGAGGGTGCGGAGAAAGGGAAGAGCCCGCTGCTGAAGAGCGGGGACAGGTCCCTCGCCCGGAAATGGCTACCAATTCGGAAGAGGACGACTCATATGAGTGGCCCCTGTTCCCATTCGCTGGTGCTCCAGTACCAGGAGAGGAGGCTCCTGGCCCTTCCCATACTGAATTGGGTGAGAGGAGGGAAGGTCTTGAGGCTCAGATGGAGAGGCAGCCAACATTGGTGGGAGAGAGGGTGGAGCCCGAGCGTGAGCCGGAGAGATCTCAGGTGAGGGAGGACCCCCGTGAGGAAGGGGGTGAGGGTCTCTCAGGTAGACCTGGGGTGTCTGAGACAGTGGGTTCGCAGGTGAAGAGGGAGCCTAGTGGGGCAGAAGGGGTATGGAGATCTCAGAGGATTAGGCGCCCCCCAGAGCGGTTGACATATGTGGTACCAGGAGAACCGAGTGTGATTTCTACTGCTCTGGATAGTTATGTCACTGCTTTCTGCACCTGGGTTGGGTTTTGTGTGTTGCAAGAAGCTTTGGGGAACTGTAGTAATGCCATGAGGGCATGACATTTGCTGGTGGGGAGAGAATGTACAATGTCCTGTGTATGTTACTCAAAATGGGGTCTTTGGTTTGTTACGAGTAGGAATGCTTCTTTGTCTGATAAATGTTTCTCTCACCGTTGTTTCGCTTTAGAATGCCTGATATGGTAATTGTATTCATTTGTTAATCAATGGGGAATGTTATTGTGTTTTGTGAGGCTGGGAATTGGGGGAGGGGTTGCGCGGGCTGGGAGTGTGAAGGCAGTCAGGAGGGAGAGCCGAGGAAGGTGGACGTGCGCTCGGAAGACCACCGGGGAGTCCGAGGTGGAAGTCGTTGAAGTCGGAGGCAAGTGACGAGGGGTCGAATCGTTTGCGGGTTGAGCTCCAACGAGTGCACTACCCTGACTGAACTTTGATAAGTTGGCGCCTTTTGTTTTTTTCCTTGTATATATATATATATATATATATAGTATTGCCTAACACTTTTTTAATTTTAGTAAACTCTTTAAAGTGTATTTCATAACGGTATTTGTTGTGGGTTTGATACTGTCAGCGGGAGCGAGGCATAAACTCGATTCTCACAGCACCTGCGTGTACGGGAGGCGGGGTTGGTGTGTGGCTGGATCTCCTTTTCCCCTAGACATATACCAGCTTTTTTGGGTAAGTGTTACAAATAGAATATAGATTTTCTTATGACAGTGAACAAGTTTGTGAAGCTAGCCCAATTTCAATAAAAACATCCTCCCGCACTTGACATGGCTTTAACCACAAAATCTTTCATTTTCCCCTCTATTTTCACTGATACCTGCCTGAAGAAAATTTATTTTCATCCTCTCAAAGTATGAAGGACATCTGTGCCTTGATGTAAACTGTTGTTCTTTTCAATACAAGTTTTTCTCTCTGATGGTGGTGTCTGAAAAGTGGATGCTGTCCAAGTTGCATGCCATCTTGAACAATGTCTCCCATCTACTCCATAATGTACTGGAGTACATTCAGCCAGAGACTCATTCCACCGAGATGCAACACTGAGTGTCATAGGAAGTCATTCCTGCCGGTGGTCATCAAACTTTACAACTCCTCCCTCGGAGTGTCAGACACACTGAGCCAATAGGCTGGTCCTGGACTTATTTCTACTTGGCATAATTTACTTATTATTATTTAATTATTTAAGTTTTATATTGCTATATTTCTACACTATTCTTGGTTGGTGCAACTGTAACGAAACCCAATTTCCCTCGGGATCAATAAAGTATGTGTCTGTCTGTAAATTACCTTGTGAAGTATTAAACTTCATATTCAAATCAATAGTTATGGTTGGCACAATAAATCATGAGCTTCAATGTTTCACTCTACCAACACAGTACCGTCGATGACTTAATCAATGCTAACGGCTGATTCTTCTCTATCTCTCTTACCAGTATCATATGTTATCACTGAGTTCTTAACATTCTAACTATATTTATTTCAAAACACAGAGCAGGGTTTCTCAACTGGGGTTCCGCGAGATGGTGATTTTTAAAAAAAAAATTTTTTTTTTGAACTTTGCACAATGTGCGACACGAGTGCTCACAGTAGTGAGCAGCAATTGAGTGGCCCCGTTAGCAATCTCATTAGAGGTCTCTCAGCCCAGTGTGGCAGTGTGTAGTAGGACTGTGTTTATTTGCTTGAGTCAGTTCTTAAGTTTTGACACAAGATGGGGAGGCTGTTGATAATTGGTGAGAGCTGTATTGCACAGAAGGGAGGCTATTAGGCTGAGGAGAAGTGCTGTATTGCAGAGGGGAGGACGGCAGGCTGATGATGGGTGCTATCTTCCATGGAGAGGAGGATGGTAGACTGATGAGGAGTGTAAAGTGCGTTTTCCAAGTATTGAATGGACTCGCCCAATTTTGAATGCGACATCAGGCACTCATTTCCAAATTACCTTCAACTTCCCTTTACCTGTTGCTGATTGACTTAAGGAAGCCAACAAACTGCAAGTGTAGTAGAAAACTGGAGGGAAATTTTCATTCTAAAGAAGGAATTTTTATGCACCGCGGCTCAGCTGATGGCTTGCCGCTTTGCTGTTGTAAACATTGCCAAAAGGTGGATTGTGTAGTTTAGAAGTGAAATCTGAAGTTCTCATACTTTTTGCATTTTTCTCATTTAGTTCTTTCATTTTTTTTTTAACATTTTATTAACTCATGTTAGGACCAGATACAGTACAAGAAATTGAATTCAAAAAGTGCAACAAATTGATGTATTGCTGACACGTCACATGATGCTGAAGAGGTTTTGTGTGATAAACTGAAAATCAACAGCTTCTCTATCCAGGTTGATAAGTCAACCAATTTCACCGATAAATGTCATGCTGTAGCATTTGTAAGATTTGTAAATGATGGGGAAACTCAAGGAAACTTTTTCTGTTGCAAAAAGCTGCCCAAAACATGCAAATGCCAAGATAAATTTAATGTTTTGTTTTATATCTGGAAGCAAAAGGTCTATCTTGGAAGAACTACATTGGCATCTGTACTGTGGAGGTTCTGTTTCAAAGAAAATCCTGATGTTGTTACAACACACTGCTTTCTTAACAGAGAGATGCTGCTCTCAAAAACTCTTGGAGATGAAATGAAAAAAGTTCTGGATGATGCAACAAAAATGGTTAACTTTATAAAACAAATACCAGTTCACACGAGAATGTTTAAAAGAGTGTGTAAAAACCTGGACAAAGAGCACACCAATCTCCTGCTACATACAGAAATCCGGTGGCTTAGCAGAGGAGGAATTCTCAACAGGGTGTCTGAGCTGAAAAGTGAAAAGGAGTACTTTCAAGAAAATAGTAGGCCAGATTTTGCTGAGTGTTTTGAAGATGAAGAATGGCTGCAGAAACTAACCTACTTAGCAAACATATTTCATCATAAGAACCAGATGAACAAGTCTCTGCAAGGCCCTGGAGAAAACAGTTTGACTTCAAGTGACAAGATTCTTGGATTTAAAAGGAAACTGAATCTTACCAAAAATAATGTTGCAAAAGGAAATTATGAAATGTTTTCATTGCTGCTTGGGCTTGAGAGTAAGGGAGGTTACCAGAAATTCTTGAGTCTTATTGAAAACATTTATTATGCTTGCCTTATGTTTTTAAAATTTATGAAAGGGAAAGAGATTAATTTCAAGAAAGATAAGCAAAGCTTAACTACCTTTTTCTCCCCCCAAGAAAGGTTCGGTAAAATTCATTCTCTACTCAAAAGAGCACTGACAATTATTTTTTGATTATTATATTTACAACTTACTGATCACGCTAATGTACCATGAGCCGTAGATAAAATAATTTTTACATAGGGTTCCTGAGGCGTGAAAATTATTTCAAGGGTTCTTCCAGGGCAAAAAGTTTAGAAAGGCAACTTATATACAGCATGTGAAGCTGAAAGGGTGGGCAGGACATTGTAGGGGTCTTCAAGCTTCCTCTTAGAATTTCTCCAAATATTGTTGCAATACAGGAAGCACTTTATCATAAGACATAAACTTGTGGGTGCCACGGCGTGATACTATTACATCTCAGGGCATCGGAGTTTGGAGTTCAATCCTGGCGTCCTTTGTAAGGTGTCTGTATGTCCTTCCTGTAGAATGCGTAGGTTTCCCCCAGGTCGTCTGGTTTCCTCCCACAGTCCAAAGACATACCAGGCAGGTTAACCAGACAGTGTAATTGTCCCGCGATTAGGTTAAGAGATAAATCAAGGTTGCTGGGTGGTGCGCCTCTAAGGGCCTTTTCCACTGTGTATCTCAAAATAAATAAAATTAGAGCAACCATCACTGTTACAACCTATTCAGCATATTTTATGAAGTCCAACACTTCTTTAGTTAACTCTGCATTCACATTTTGGCCATACTCTATGAATTATGGCCCATTGTGAATATGCAACTATCTTAATCATGCACAGGAAGCAGCACTCATGTCAGTCAGTTCAAAAAAACACAAAGGTAATACTTGGGATTTCAATTAAGTTGAAACTGGGCAACGCAGTTGCGTAGCAGTTAGTGAAACGCCATTACAGTGCCAGCCCGGGTTCAACTGTGTCGCATCCGTAACAAGTGCATAGGTTCTCCCTGTAACTGTGTGGGTTTCCTCTAAGTGCTCTGGTTTCATCCCAAATACATGCGGGTTAGAAGGCTAATTGGTCTCATGGGTGTAAACGAACAGTGCAGGCTTGTTTGGGCAGAAAGGGGTGTTACTGTGCTGCTTCTCTATATAAAAACAGAATAAAAGTTCCACACCGCACCCCCACAATCTGAGACTCTGATAAGACTCATACTTTAAAAAAAACAAATAAAACATTTTCAAACTAAAGTAGGGATCTGATTAGCAAATTGAGAATAATATCCAATTGGTTATGACTCTTATTTGTGCCACATGAAGATACCTGGTATATGAATCCATCTCCATTGATTGGTGTCGTTGCATGACAGCTGTCAATTGTGGAGCCAGATTCCCATTGTACATGTCCCAGATTATTTTAGTATAAAACAGGCAACTTATTTTCTGTAGAAGTTCTTTAGTTTCCTCTTCAATATCTTGCTGCATAAGCTAAAAGTAAAAGAGAAGTAAATCAGCAAACAACCACAGACTATAAGACAAAAATAAGTCAGTCATTAAACCTGAACAACTTTAAAGACCAACACAATAAAATAATCATCATTATGTGCCATATTGAATGATGTGGATTGATCATACTCCATGCCCATTGTTTGTTCTTGGCATGAAATAAGCTAGCTCTAAAATAATAACAATAAAAGTTGAGCAACACACTCAAAATGCTGGAGGAACTCAGCAGGCCAGGCAGCATCTATGGATGAAAGTATCTATGCTCGAAAGTAATCGACCTTTCGGGCTGATAGCTTTTGACAGGGTTTCGGCCCGAAACATCAACTGTAGTTTTTTCAATAGATGTTGCCTGGAGTGCTAAGTTCCTCCAGCATTTTGTGGGTGTTGCTTGGATTTCCAGCATCTGCAGATTTTTTCATTTGTGAACTAATAAAAGTTGGTGGGTTGTGGAGGCAGTAAGAGGTCTATACAAATATTAATGAATTTGTTCATTATTTTAAAGGGAACTTACTGACACTCATTTTCAATCAAATTAATGCAACTTAAATTTTGTGTAACAGACAAGATATTGGATGAACTCAGTGGCTAGACAGTATTTATAAAGTGAAATGGATAGTTAATGTCTCAGTTTGAGACTCTTCAGCTTTTGTGCTCAAAACTAGTGTTTTCTCAATTCTACAATGCCTTAGACATTCTGAATGATGACACAAACTTCATTAAGATTTTTTGAAGTAACCAAAATCTATGTTTGTATGAATTTCAAAGCACTCATGTTTTAGTACATGCATCATACACCACTGAAGCTGGAAAATGGAATGGGGAAATGCCCCATAATGTTAAGTAGGCAAATGATTCATATCATTAAAGCCATCCTGGCCGTCAGAAGTGCAACTTGTTGATGAATTTCCCAGCTAGAGTGTAGTATCAACAATGAAAAGTCTTTTTGTGATGCAGCTGATGATCAGCAAAAGATATTCCATTTTTGCTCTTTACATGACAAACAGTTTGCCTTATTGTTTACATCAACTGGCTGTATCTGGTTACATTTGTTGGCCCAGTATATTAATACAATTAGTACACAGATCTGGAGACAACATCAGAAAAAACAGAAAATTTCTTCTTACACTGAGATAAGAGGCAACCAGAAGCACCCCTACACTTCTTAAAATCTATTTCATTTATTATCAAGCTTCAGGTCTGGAGATAGTCAAGTACGAGGTGAGTACAGAGTGAACTGAGGGTAGAGTTGAGGGAGTGCAAAAAATCCTACAAGAGGAAGCTGGTCTACAAGCTCCAGCAGAATAGCACAAGGGTTGTGTGGTCAGGCATGAAGCAAATCACTGGCTTCAAGGTTAAGGAAAGGAAGATCGAGGGCTGCCTGCATAGGGCCAATGAATTTAACTTATTTTTCAACAGCTTCAGCATGGAACCTCCTGCTGTCCCTCTCCTACTTTCCCAGACCACATATCCTCCCTGTCCCCAAAGCTTTCTCCCTCCACCTCTCCCCCATCCCCTCCCGTGAGTGCTTGTGTTTCAAACCCCACCCCCACCCCAACTATGGAGTATCCGCCTGATTGTGACTGCAGGTCAGGTTAAAAGACAGCTGTAGAGACTACATCAAGACAAGGCTGCTGGACCTGCTGAACCTGACTCTATCAGCCCCAGGGTACTGAAGGCCTGTGCAAGCCAGCTGCCTGGCATTTTGCAGCATCTTTTCAATCTGAGTCTGAGTCAGGAAAAGATACCAGTGTTATACTTGCTGCTTGGTTCCTGTACCCAAGAATGCGACTCCATCTGAACTTAATGACTACAGACCAATTGCCCTCACATCTCAGGCGATGAAGGCGCTAGAGAGTGCTTAATATTATTATTAACTAATTGACACTCATGCAGACACTTTTCTTTAGGAATAAGCAGCATGTGTTGGCATGCAAAGGAGGTCTGTAAGAACTGTCATAAGAATGAAAGTAAGAAGAGCATTTGATGGCACTGAGTCTGTACTTGCTGGAGTTTAGAAGAGTCAGAGTTTTTACTGAAGTCTAGCAAATATTAAAAGGCCTAGATACAGTGGGTTGGTAAAGGATGTTGCTAATAGTGGGAGGGTGTAGGACTAGGGACCACAACTTCAGAATAGAAGGGTGTCCCTTCAGAACAGAGAATAAGAGGGATTTCTTTAGCCAGCCAGTAGTGAACCTGTGGAATTCATTGCCAGTCAGCCATGAAGGCCCAGTTGGTTGATAGATAATTAGTAAGGGTGTCAAAAGTTATGAGTAGAAAGCTAGAGACTGGAGTGGAGATGGAAAATAAATCAGCCATGATCAAATGTAGGGAGTACACTCAATGGGCCGAATGGCCAAATTCTACTCCTGTGTCTTATAATCTTTTCATGAAACTCACCAGCCTAGATTACTATCACACTGAAACCAACTAACCAAACCTTGTATGCTTCGAGCTTTTCTAAATGAGCTCGAATATATTAAAGCTGAGGAATAGGAATTTGTAAACATATGATAAAGTATCAGTCTCAGCTTACCCTGATGCTGAGACCATAACTGGTTCTTTGAAGAAATCTTGGGAAAATTTATTTAAGTTGCTGGATAGGACACTCTTCTTCCACTAACACCTTTGTGACACCATGGACACATGGTGCACGTGGAAAACCATAACAGATTACAAGTCCACCTGCACGGCAATGACAGCGACATTTCACTTTCTTCAGGCTGAATGCTTTCTATGCAATGAATGATGTAACCTCAAGGAAAGCCCACTCTCTCTCTGAGGAACAGGCATGCTCTCTGGCTGTAGCCGAGGTGAAGAGGATGCTAACCAGAGTAAACCAACACAAAGCTGTAGGCCAGACAACATATCTAGTCAGGCGCTGAGGGATTGTATGGCCCAGTCAACAGAGGTATTAATGGATATCTTTAATATCTCTTTGAAACAATCCTATGTTCCTCCAGGCTTCAAGGCAGCCACCAGCATTCCAGTGCTCAAGACAGTGATGGTAACTGGCTTAAACAATTATAGTCCAGTGCCAATGACTTCAACAATCATTAAGTGTTTTGAGCGGCTAGTAACGGATTGTATAAAATTCCAACTTCCCACTACATTAAATCCTTAGTTTGAGCAGTAGGCACAATGGAAGTCTACTGATGTTGCCATAGCCTTGGCCCTCCACTCCACCTGTCCGACCTAGAAAACAATGCCTCATATGCCAGGATGTTATTCGTCCACTTCAGCTCTGTGTTTAACACAACTATCCACCAGAGGTGGTGGGTAAACTGTCCTTGTTGGGACTCAACATTCCACTCTGTACTGGATTTTGATGGAAAGATCCCAGTCAGTCCAATTTGTCAGCAGCATCTCAAGCTCCATCATGCTGAGCACTGGTGTTCACCTCGCCCCCCACCACCCACCACCACCGCAGGGCTGTTTGCTCAGCCAGCTGTTGTTCATGCTGCTGACCACAACTGTACTGCCAAATCCAGCTCAAACCACATTACGAAGTTCACTGATAATACAACAGTGTTGGCCGCATCAACAACGATGAGTTGGCATACAAAAACAGAGGTAGAGAGGCTTATCAAATGGTGTGAGAACAACAACCTGAGTCTCAACGTAGACAAGACAAAAGAGCTGATTTTAGACTTCAGAAAGGTGCATCTCAAACACACTCCAATGCACGAAGATATCAGTGCTGTACCAATTCTGCACATCAAACCTGGAATATCCCACATTTTAGTGCCATCCATTTTATCTACCACGGGATATTACTGTGATTATTTTGGTAGTGGTATACATTCCACCTTGGGCAAATGTCAATCAGGCTTTAGATGATCTAAGCAATGAGATCAACATGCATAAAACAGCGCACCCTAACATCTTCACCATTGTTTTGGGGGATTTTAACCAGGTCAGTCAGAAAAACACCACTAAACAATTACCATCAACAGATCACTTGCAATACCAGAGGAAACAACACACTGGACCATTGTTACACCACTATCAACAATGCTTGCCATGATATTCCATGCTCTCACTTTGGGAAGTCTGATCACCTGGCCTGTATTTCTACTCCCTGAGTATAAACAGAGACTGAAGACTGCAGCACCAGTAGTGAGAACCAAGAAGGGTACTGACAAGGGAAGCACAGGAGCACTTGCAGGACTGCTTTGAATCGGTAGTCTGGACCGTACTCAGGGATTCATCTCTGAATCTGGATGAGTATGCTGCTGTTGTTACTGACTTCATTAAAACCTGTGTGGTTGACTTATTGTACATTCCTAAACCAAAAGCCGTGGATGAACCAGGAGGTACAGTTGATGGCGAGATTTGTAGCGTTCAAGTCTGGTGACCCAAGTCTGTACCAGAAAACCAGGTATGACTTGCAGAGGGTTATCTCAAGGGCAAAGAGACAATTTTGAATGAGGTCTTATGCACAACAACTCTGACATTACTTCCTACAAAGTGAACCCAATAGCATGAATGGGAGAAATGCTTCAGTACCAGATGAACTCAATGCCTTCTATGCCCACTTTGAAAGGGAGAATACAACTGCAGCTGTGAAGATCCCTGCTACACCTGGTGACCCTGTGATCTCTGAATCAGAGACTGATGTTAGGCAGTCTATAAATAGGGTGAACCCGCACAAGATGGAAGGACCCAACCGAGTACCTGGTAAGGCTCTGAAAATTTGTGCCAACCACTGGCAGGAGTATTCAAGGACATTTTCAACCTCTCACTACAATGGGCGTAAGTTCCCACTTGCTTCAATAATTATACCAGTGCCCAAGATAAATAGTCTGAGTTGCTTTAATGACTATAGCCCAGTAGCACTCACATCTACAGTGATGAAATGCTTTGAGAGGTTAGTCGTGGCTAGATTGAACTCCTGCCTCAGCAAGGACTTGAACCCACTGCACTTCGCCCATCTCCACAATAAGTCAACAGCAGACATGGTCTCAATGGCTCTTCACACAGCCTTAGACACTTAGACAATGCAACCACCTATGTCAGAATGCTGTTCATCGACTATAGCTCAGCATTTAACACCATCATTCTCACAATCCTGATTGATAAGTTATAGAACCTGGGCCTCTGCACCTCCCTCTGCAATTGGATCCTTGACTTCCTAACTGGAAAACCACGATATGCATAGATTGGTGATAACACCTCTTTGCTGACAATCAACACTGGTGCACCTCAGGAATGTGTGCTTAGCCCACTGCTCTACTCTCCCTATACCCATGATTGTGTGGCTAGCCCATAGCTCAAACACCATCTATAAATTTGCTAATGATACAACCATTGTTGGTACAATCTCAGATGGAGAGGAGAGGGCATACAGGAGTGAGATATACCACCTAGTGGAGTGGTGTACAGCAACAACTTTACACTCAACATCAGTAAGATGAAAGAGCTGATTGTGGACTTCATGAAGGGTAAGATGAAGAAACACATACCAATCCTCATGGAGGAATCAGAAGTGGAGAGACTGAGCAGTTTCAAGTTCTTGGGCGTCAAGATCTCTGAGGACCTAACCTGGTCCCAACATATCAATGCAGCTATAATGAAGGCAAGACAGTGACTATACTTCATTAAGAATTTGAAGAGATTTGGTATTTCAACAAAAACTTCTACAGATGTACTGTGGAGAGCATTCTGACAGACTGCATCACTGTCTGGTATGGGGGGGAGGGGCTACTACATAGGACCTGAAAGAAGCTGCAGAGGGTCATAAATTTCGTTGGCTCCATCTTGAGCACTAGCCTACAAAGTACCCAGGACATCTTCAAGGAGCAGTGTCTCAGAAAGGCAGCTTCCATTATTAAGGACTTCCAGTACCCAAGGCATGCCCTTTTCTGAATGTTACTAACAGGTAGGAGTTACAGAAGCCTGAGGCACACACCAGTGATTCAGGTACAGCTTCTTCCCCTCTGCCATCCAATTCCTAAATGGACATTGAACCCTTGAACACTACCTCACCTTTTTAACATATATTATTTCTGTTTTTGCATGATTTTTAATGTACATATTCAATACACATACATTGTAATTGATATACTTATTTATTTTTATTCTTTTTCTTCTTCTATATTTTGTATTGCATTGAACTGATGCTGTTAAATTAACAAATTTCACGACACATTATAACCCTGATTCTGATTCAATGGCTCCACTGCAGAGTGAGTGAAAAGCATGAAGTTCCTTGGTGTGCACATAAGGGACCCCTCCTTATTAGACAAGGCATAGCAACATCTACATTTTCAGAGGTTATTGGGGTGTGCAAGGTTCTCCACCCCATTCCAGCAACTTTCGACATAAGCATTATCTAGAGTGTCCTGTCTGGCTGCATTATTGTGTGGTACAGAAGCTGCGAGGCACTGGACTGCAAGACCTACAGAGGTTAGTAAAAACCTCCGAGAATATCACCAGAACCTCCCTCCTCCCTATTTGTGTCATTGCTGAAGATCCCTACCACTCATCTCACAATCTCTTTTGACCCACTACCATCAGGAAGAGGTACAAGAGCATCAGGCTGGGACAGCCAGCTTCTCCCTTCAGGCTGTGAAATTATGAATACCCTGCCACCACCAAGGTCTTGTCTCTAGGACATTGAGCTGTTTGCTATTTACTGTACTGTTCACTCTTTACTGTTGACCTGTGTTGTGCCCTACATGCATTTTGAATTATATTTTATTAATTTATTAATATTTTTTCATGTGCTGTGAGTGCACCGTCATCCAGAGTAATGTTGTTGCATTTTATTGTATATATGTACAGTAAAATGAAATAAACTTGACATTAAATAATGTTTCCAGGTTATCTTCTCTTCAAGCCAAGATCAACTTCACAGATAAACAAGGAAGTATTACATACACTAAACTGAACCATTTTCTTCAAACATCTGGGGATTAATTTCCAAAGGGATATCTGAGCTCATATGCCCTAACTTTGGTTTTAGATGGCAGATGCCAGCTTTTTAATCCAATTATTTAAATTAGATTTAGATTCTTGTTTCTATTTTAAGTCAAGGTCTATGATGGCCGTTTAGCATCTTAAACTGCAAACCTCCTAGTTCCAGAAGACACATTATAATTTAAAAAGCAATGTAGCAGTAAAATTCCTGCTTTTTTCTAAAGAGCTTGATGACAAGTTGATGACTCACTCACCTACGCTGATACACATACTAGTATCTCTCTAGTAGTTCATGCAGGCACCATTGCCTCATCTGAAATTCCATGCGATCACAGTGAAAAGCTTTTACAGGAATGATAGAACATAGACCAGCAGAGCACAGGAACAGACCTTCAGCCCACATCTGCACTGGACATGGCGCCAAATTAAACTGCCTGCACCTGACCCATATCTCTGCACATTCAGGTATCTACCAGCCTCTTAAACACCGCTATTGTATCTGCTTCCATCACTACACCAGGCAGCCCACTCTGGCATCCTCCACTCTCTGTGTAAAATCCTTGCCCTACATTTATCTCCTTTAAATTTAATCCTCTCTTGTTTAGAACATAGAACACTACAGCACAGGAACAGGACCTTCAGCCCATCTAATCACTGCAGAGCTATTAATCTGCCTAGGTCCATCAACCACCATCTGGATCATAGCCCTCTAGACCACCGTAATCGATGTACCTATCCAAATTTCTTTTGCTAAAATTGAACCTGCATTAGTTTTATATGCATGTCCTCTAGTACTTGACATCTCTACCCTCTGAGAAAAAAACTATTGTTTACCCTACCCATGTACTTCCTTAATTTTATAAACTTCTATAAGATCGCCCCTCAGCTTTCAATACTCTAGAGCATATATGTCAAACTCAAGGCCCGCGGGCCAAATCCAGCCCACGGTGGAATTATCTTTGGCCCGCGAGATAATATCTAATTATTAATAAAGCTGGCCCCAGTAATCGAAGCGCCTATGGCGTATGATATGGCTAATGCTGAGTTTATTCAGGTACCAGGTTTTCAGGGTTTTTAGTGTTTATTCGGCAGTCTTCTTCATAAGAAACGGAATTTGTAAAGTGAAACACTTTGTAGTTATAGCAGAGACTGAGACACATGAGAGCAGGCTGAAAAAATGGAGGCAACGAAAGCTGCGTTCGCACGCGTCCGACTGATCCAGCCCGCATGAAGCTGCATTTTGCTCAATCCGGCCCGTGACCTAAAATGAGTTTGACACCCCTGCGTCTAGAGAAAACAACCCAAGTTTGTTCAACCTCTTCTTAAAGCTTTATAACCTCTAAACCAGGCAGCATCCTGGTGCACCAGTTCTGAATCCTTTTCAATGATTTTACATTCTTCCTGTAATAGGCAATCAGAATTGCACATAATAGTCCAAGTGCAGCCTAACCTAAGTTTTGTATACTATAACATGACTTGCTCTTATATATAACACACCTACCAATGATGGTAAGCATGCAAAATGCCTTCTTTATAATCCTTGCATGACTACCTTCTAGGAACTATGGACTTGGATCTCAAGATCCCTCTGTACAACAATGTTGTTACAACACAAAGTATCTATAGGTCATTATATAGTGAATAGGAGTGGCAATATAATTCTTACCAGTTGTTCAGTGATTCCCTGAAAATCTACCAAGTTCCGTTGAGAACATTTTTGATACATGTCTTTGATTAATCTTGCAGGGTCATGAAGTGGTAATGTGCCACACAAGGGTGTAGGTAAATTATCTGAAGCAACATCTGATTTCTGCAAAAAAAAAGAAAAAAAATTAATGGCTGTAGCCTAGATGAAAGATACTGATCAACCAATGCATAAGCAAAACCTCCAATCAGCTACGAAGCATTGTTTTTCTTATATTGTACAAAATAGAAAATAAGCAATCTGACTCATATATAAAGATTATGGTAATGCAGAACAGGAAGCAAGTTTCACAATATCATGGGTCGAAGGACTTGTTCCTGTACTATACAGTTCAATGTTAACAGTTACAAAATGCAGATTTGAAAATTGTAAGCCACTGTAATACAAAATTAGGAAGGCTAGATCTGTTCACTTATAGCAAAAATCGCCAACCATAAGAGATCTCTCCAACAGTCTTCATAGCAATCATTCTCTAGAACAAATACAGGCCCTTCAGACCAATCAGTCCATTTCCTTAAAGCCCCTTCCTTCCATGTACCTATCCAAGTTATACAATTGTACCTGTATTAACCACTTCCTTTAACAGTTTATTCCATATACTCACCACCTTCTGCATGAAAAGTTCTCCCTCAGGTCTCTTTTAAATATTCCCCCCTCACCCAAATCCTATGTCTCCTAGTTTTGGACAATCACGCCTCACTGTTTAATTTTCCAGGAACTTCGCTTCTAGGCACTGCCATTTCTGTCAACCTAAATCCAGTTGGCATCTTACCTGAGAGTCCACTATAAAATATGAACTATAATGAAGATACCAGTACTAAACACAATATTGCAAGTATGATCTAACCAGGATTTTACAGAACTGCAACATTACCTCATGGGTCTTGAATTCAATCCCTGATTAAGTTATCCCTGATAAACCAATACACACATTCCTTAACTACCCCATTAACTTGCACAGCAACTCTGAAGGATCTGTGGACACGGACCAAGTTATCTTTCTAATCCTCCACACTGTTAAGTATTCTGTCATTAACCCTGCATTTTACCTTCAAATTCGACCTTCCAAAGTGAATCATTTCATACTTTATACTATCAATATACTGCTCTGACCCTTAACAACCTTCTACACTATCCACAACACCATCATCTGCAAACTTACTAACCCTCCCTTACACGTCCTCATGCAAGTAATTTATAAAAATCATACAGCAGAGTTCCAGAACAGACCCTTGAAGAACACCACTAGTCGCCAAACAACTAATCTGTCTTCTATGGGCAAGCCAATTCTGAATCCACACAATCGACACAGCCAGGTTTCCCTGGAACCTATGTCTCCAGACTTACTGAATGACCCTACCATGGAGGACCTTATCAAAAGCCTTACTAAAATCTATACATATATCTATATCTATATTGTGTGTGTATGTATGTGTATATATGTGTGTGTGTGTGTGTGTGTGTGTGTGTATGTATAAAAAAATATGAAGAGAGAGGGGGAAGAGAGAGAGGGGGAGAAGAGAGAGGGGGAAGAGAGAGAGAGGGAGGAAGGGGAGGGAGGGGGAGGGTGAGGGAGGAGAGAGAGGGGGGGAGGAGAGAGAGAGGGGGAGGGGGAGGAGAGAGAGGGGGGGAGGAGAGAGAGGGGGGCAGGAGAGAGAGGGGGCAGGAGAGAGAGGGGGGCAGGAGAGAGAGGGGGGCAGGAGAGAGAGGGGGGCAGGAGAGAGAGGGGGGCAGGAGAGAGAGGGGGGCAGGAGAGAGAGGGGGCAGGAGAGAGAGGGGGCAGGAGAGAGAGGGGGGCAGGAGAGAGAGGGGGGCAGGAGAGAGAGGGGGGCAGGAGAGAGAGGGGGGCAGGAGAGAGAGGGGGGCAGGAGAGAGAGGGGGCAGGAGAGAGAGGGGGCAGGAGAGAGAGGGGGGCAGGAGAGAGAGGGGGGCAGGAGAGAGAGGGGGGCAGGAGAGAGAGGGGGGCAGGAGAGAGAGGGGGGCAGGAGAGAGAGGGGGGCAGGAGAGAGAGGGGGGCAGGAGAGAGAGGGGGGCAGGAGAGAGAGGGGGGCAGGAGAGAGAGGGGGGCAGGAGAGAGAGGGGGGCAGGAGAGAGAGGGGGGCAGGAGAGAGAGGGGGGCAGGAGAGAGAGGGGGGCAGGAGAGAGAGGGGGCAGGAGAGAGAGGGGGCAGGAGAGAGAGGGGGCAGGAGAGAGAGGGGGGCAGGAGAGAGAGGGGGGCAGGAGAGAGAGGGGGGCAGGAGAGAGAGGGGGGCAGGAGAGAGAGGGGGGCAGGAGAGAGAGGGGGGCAGGAGAGAGAGGGGGGCAGGAGAGAGAGGGGGGCAGGAGAGAGAGGGGGGCAGGAGAGAGAGGGGGGCAGGAGAGAGAGGGGGGCAGGAGAGAGAGGGGGGCAGGAGAGAGAGGGGGGCAGGAGAGAGAGGGGGGCAGGAGAGAGAGGGGGGCAGGAGAGAGAGGGGGGCAGGAGAGAGAGGGGGGCAGGAGAGAGAGGGGGGCAGGAGAGAGAGGGGGGCAGGAGAGAGAGGGGGGCAGGAGAGAGAGGGGGGCAGGAGAGAGAGGGGGGCAGGAGAGAGAGGGGGGCAGGAGAGAGAGGGGGGCAGGAGAGAGAGGGGGGCAGGAGAGAGAGGGGGGCAGGAGAGAGAGGGGGGCAGGAGAGAGAGGGGGGCAGGAGAGAGAGGGGGGCAGGAGAGAGAGGGGGGCAGGAGAGAGAGGGGGGCAGGAGAGAGAGGGGGGCAGGAGAGAGAGGGGGGCAGGAGAGAGAGGGGGGCAGGAGAGAGAGGGGGGCAGGAGAGAGAGGGGGGCAGGAGAGAGAGGGGGGCAGGAGAGAGAGGGGGGCAGGAGAGAGAGGGGGGCAGGAGAGAGAGGGGGGCAGGAGAGAGAGGGGGGCAGGAGAGAGAGGGGGGCAGGAGAGAGAGGGGGGCAGGAGAGAGGGGGGGCAGGAGAGAGAGGGGGGCAGGAGAGAGAGGGGGGCAGGAGAGAGAGGGGGGCAGGAGAGAGAGGGGGGCAGGAGAGAGAGGGGGGCAGGAGAGAGAGGGGGGCAGGAGAGAGAGGGGGGCAGGAGAGAGAGGGGGGCAGGAGAGAGAGGGGGGCAGGAGAGAGAGGGGGGCAGGAGAGAGAGGGGGGCAGGAGAGAGAGGGGGGCAGGAGAGAGAGGGGGGCAGGAGAGAGAGGGGGGCAGGAGAGAGAGGGGGGCAGGAGAGAGAGGGGGGCAGGAGAGAGAGGGGGGCAGGAGAGAGAGGGGGGCAGGAGAGAGAGGGGGGCAGGAGAGAGAGGGGGGCAGGAGAGAGAGGGGGGCAGGAGAGAGAGGGGGGCAGGAGAGAGAGGGGGGCAGGAGAGAGAGGGGGGCAGGAGAGAGAGGGGGGCAGGAGAGAGAGGGGGGCAGGAGAGAGAGGGGGGCAGGAGAGAGAGGGGGGCAGGAGAGAGAGGGGGGCAGGAGAGAGAGGGGGGCAGGAGAGAGAGGGGGGCAGGAGAGAGGGGGGGCAGGAGAGAGAGGGGGGCAGGAGAGAGAGGGGGGCAGGAGAGAGAGGGGGGCAGGAGAGAGAGGGGGGCAGGAGAGAGAGGGGGGCAGGAGAGAGAGGGGGGCAGGAGAGAGAGGGGGGCAGGAGAGAGAGGGGGGCAGGAGAGAGAGGGGGGCAGGAGAGAGAGGGGGGCAGGAGAGAGAGGGGGGCAGGAGAGAGAGGGGGGCAGGAGAGAGAGGGGGGCAGGAGAGAGAGGGGGGCAGGAGAGAGAGGGGGGCAGGAGAGAGAGGGGGGCAGGAGAGAGAGGGGGGCAGGAGAGAGAGGGGGGCAGGAGAGAGAGGGGGGCAGGAGAGAGAGAGAGGGGGAAGAGAGAGAGAGAGAGGGAAGAGAGAGAGAGAGAGAGGAGAGACAGAGACAGACACACACACTTCCCTTAGAAACTTGGGATATACCCTGTCCAATCCCGGGGCTTATCTATCCTAATGTTTTTTTAAATGTTTTAGCATATCCTCTTTCCTAATGTCAACATGTTCTAGCATATCAGCCTATTTTATAATGTCCTCACAAACATCAAGGTCTCTTTCACTGGTGAATTAAAGCAAAGTTAAGGATCTCCCCTACCTCCTCTGACTCCAGGCACGTTTTCTCTTTTATCTTTGATCAGTCCTTACTCTAGTCAACCATCTTTAAGTGCATGTATATAAAATTTCTTCCCTGGAAAGGATTCTGTACATCCTATCTTTGATTCTTATAATCTTATAAATTTTATCAGGTCTGCCCTCAGCCTGCAACCCTCCAGAGAAAACAACTCATGTATGTCCAACCTCTCCTTGCAGCTCCTATCTTCTCATCCAGAAAATAACCTGGTAAACCTCTTAAATATCCTTTCTAAAGCCTTCAGATCCTTCCTATAATGGAGCAACAAAATTACAAATAATGCTCCAAATATGGCCTAATCAAAATTTAATGTAGCTGCAACGTGACTTATACTAATACTCAGTGTCCTGATGAATACAGCAAAGTATGTCATACATCTTCTTTACCATGCTATCCACTCGGATTGCTACTATTAGGAGCCATGACCTGGGCCCCAAGACCCCTCTGTACAATAATGCTGTTAAGGGTCCTACCATTAAATGTATACTTTCCCCTTAAATTTAACTAGGTTGTGTACAGTATTTTAGTTCTGGGATTTACCAATATACTTTTTTTGGTGAATTTCTCTAATTATGTTTGATTGATCATTCCTACCTGTTGAATCTCTTCTATCTCCAGCTGTAGAGAATATTCTGGTGTTCTTACAGGAGCAATGAAACTTTGCAATTCTATACCTTGGGTGCCATAGGGTCTGTGGTATGGAAAACTCACAATTAAACTGAACTCACAATTTTCATTAGACTTGAATAGTGAAAACCCAAACAAATCACACACAAGTGATTTAATAATTAGTAAACAAAAATCTCTTGATAGGATATAGTTTGCAAGTACTCAGAATATCTTGCTGCATCTTCCTCTTTATTTTCATTCAAAACAGAGAAATTTGTCAATATAAACTTAATGCACATTCACTTTTGGAGGAAGGTGAATTACATTATGATGCTCTGGGCTTTCTTTTTCTCTCTAAGCCTTTGACCAAGTTATTTCCCAAGACTACTACAGCCTTGTCTTTGTTTTTGCCTTTGCTGCCATTTCATCCACACGGCTTCCAGGCTTCCAGTTTAGCCCAGCAAGGATCTTGCGGCCACCACTTCTTCCTATAGTTTTCCCTCAATGCTTTAGATCTCCACTATATATTGACACCTTCAGACTCTCAATCTTTTCCTCGCAGAGCTCTGGACCTCCCTTTCCCAGACATGCCAGTTAATCCATTGTCCTCCAACAAATCCAATTTTTCAACCAATTTTTAGCAATCCTGATTTCCAAAAGAATATTGAAAACTCACCTGACTTCAGATTCCCACAGGACCACCTGCACTTCCTTAACAGAGCTAGAAGGGGACATGAGAAGGCCTTGGAAAGTAATATTAAGAAAAACCCCATAGTGTTCTACACATATGTGAAGGATAGGAAAATGACTAGTGACAGTACAAACAATCAGGGATGAAAGAGGAAATGCGCCTGCAGTTGCAGGATGTAGGGATGGTCTTTAATGCGTACTTTGCTTCAGCAGTCACCATTGACTAGACCTTGATAAATGCAAGGTCAGTATAGAACAAGAAAATGTGTTGGTACAAGTTAAGGTTAAAGGGGATTAGTTGGAACTTTTGAAAACATTGGGATAGATAGGTCCCAGGGACAGATGAGATGTACCCCAGGTTTACATGGGAAGCAAGGGAAGAGACTGCTTGATCATTGGTGATGATCTTTGGTGAAAGTAGTAGTACCAGAAGTCTGGAGAATAGCAAATGTTATTCCTTTGATCAAGTAAGATAACGGGGATAATCCTGGGAATTATAGACCAGCGATTCTTACCTCAGCTGTGGGAAAAGAAGAAGAGAGGATTCTTAGAGACAGAATTTACAAGTATTTGAGAAGCATAGTCTGATTAGGGATAGTCAACATAGCAGTGTAAGGGATAGATCATGAGTCTAATTGACTTTTTCAAGAAAGCAACAAAATATACTAATGAAGTGGAACACTGGAGGAGGTGTATATAGTAATGCATTTGAAAGTTCCCCATGGTAGTCTCATTCTAAAGGTCAGGAAGCATGGGATCCCCAGAAACTTGGCTGTGTTGATTCAGGAACGGCTTGCTCATAGAAGGCAGAGGGTGGTAGTACAGCATATTCATCCTGAAGGTCCACGACCAATTGGTTGCACCAGGATCTGTTCTGGGAGTCCTGCTCTTTGTATTTTCTTTTAATAAATGATTTGGATAAAGAAGGTCTCAGATGTCTCAAAAGGCAGTGTGGATAGGAGACTGTCATAGGTTACAACACAACATTAACAGAATGCAGATCTGAGCAGAGAAGTGGCAGATGGAGTTCAACCTGGAAAAGTGTGAAGTGGAAGCTCAAACTTGAAGTTTGTATACAAGTTTAAGGGCAGAGTTCTTAGCAATGTGGAGAAACAGTATGTTCTATCATTCCTCCACTTCTCATGTTCCAGATATCAACCACACTACATAAAAAATATTTACTCCTTACATCCCCTTTAAAATAAGGGCAATAACCCCACACTTCCAGATGAGCTCAATGTCTTCTACACACACTCTGATTGAGAGAGTTATGACATATCCACATGAGCCCTCTCCGCTATACATGTCTCTGTAAACTCAAGTCTCTGAGGCCAACGCCTAAGTGAATTCATGAAAGGTGTCTGGTCCTGATAGGACACTGAGCCATGTACTAAAGATCAGTGAGGACTAAATAGTCTAAGTATTTATGGATACATTCAACCTCCTGCTTCTGCAGTCTGACATCCTCATCTGCTGTAGAGTTATTTATTGCACCAGTGCGCAAGATGAGCATGGTGACTTGGCTTAATGACTATCACTGCTAGCACTTATGTCAGCTTTGAGAGGTTATGTTTCGGTACTAATCAACTCCTGCCTCAGAGATGACTTGAATCCACTTCAATTTGCCTACTACTCCAACAGGTCAATAGCAGATACAATTTCTCTGCTCTGCACCATCTGTACAATGTAACACATGCCAGGTATGTGTTCAGTGATTGATTTCATTGACTACAGCTTAATGTTCAAAGCAAAATCTCCATCCAATAAGCTTCAAGATCTGGATCTCATCATTCAAAACTATTCTCACATAGATAGCCCCCTTCTTCAATTGAATCCTTGACTTCCATTTTAA
Organism: Hemitrygon akajei; assembly: GCF_048418815.1. Taxonomy (NCBI): domain Eukaryota; kingdom Metazoa; phylum Chordata; class Chondrichthyes; order Myliobatiformes; family Dasyatidae; genus Hemitrygon; species Hemitrygon akajei. The sequence continues at coordinate 21,310,335 of NC_133154.1, forward strand.
AAGACCTTAATCAGTGCAGACTGGTAACAACATCTCCTCCACACTGACCATCAACAGACTTGTAATTGTACTTTAAAGCTGTATGCTTCGACCATTGCCTTAATCTCTATACACGTTTAACTTTGAGGCTAAGCAATGCAGTATACAAATTCCCAACAACACCACTGTTGTTAGATGAATCACAGATGATGAGTCAGCGTATAGCAGCGAGATAGGACCAATGGGCACAACACATAGATGCAATCACAAGGAAAGCACTCCAGAGTCTTTACTTTCTTACACAGATGTACCTTTGAAAGTATCCTGATTGGTTGCATCATGACTTGGTACAGCAATCTGAATGCAGAGTAGTGGATAGAATCCAAAAATGGACTCAGCATCTCATGAAGATGGTGCCAGAGAGTAGTGACTCTTAATGTGCAGCTCCAAAAGGGATTATCAAGTACAGAGGATTCTGGTTAATTGGGGCAGTCACTTTTTTGGGACACCTCTTGAAGAACAAAAATCGAGCCCATAAAATTGGTGGGATTCCCTTTGTTTATTTGGGACATAATGTCACTTAATTGGGGCAGGAGATTATTGCGGAGCAGTTGTGTGCACTTGTGTGGACTTTGGAAATTATACCATGCTTAGAACACTATTTTTAAAAATAGTGTCAGTTGCATGTGCTTGTGTTGTAATCCATTTGGCTCGACAGATGCCAATTCAAAAAGCAGTGTTTTTTTTTGACAATTTTGCTTTTCATTTTGACTTTAAAATACTTTAGATCCTTGCCAAGATGCCATTAAAGACACTAAACAAAAAAATTACCCTAGCTAACACTAACACACACAAAATGTTAGAGGAACTCAGAATGCCAGGAAGCATCTAGGAAAAGAGTACAGTCGACATTTTGGGCCGAAACCCTTCAGCAGGACTGAGAAAAACAGCTGAGGAGCAGATTTAAAAGGTGGGGGAAGGGAGAGGAAAACACAAGGAGATAGGTGAAATCTGAAGGGGGAGGGGATGAAGTAAAGAGCTGGGAAATAAATTGGTAAAAGAGACAGAAAGCCATGGAAGAGAGAAAAGGAGAGAGAAGCACCAATGAGATAAGATTTTTTTTTCTCTAGTCCTGCCGAAGGGCATTGGCCCAAAACGTCGACTGAACTCTTTTCCTAGATGCTGCCTGGCCTACTGACTTTCTCCAGCATTTTGTGAGTATTGCTCGGATTCCCAGCATCCACAGATTTTCATTTGTTTGAAATTACACTAGGTGTCTACTCTGGCTTTGTACATTTACAGTCAACCAAAAGAACACAGTGGCGCACACTGGATGTATTTCTCCATTGATAACTATTATGAATTAATACACAGCATTATAGGTGGCATTCTAATTTGTTCTGTATTTCATTTAAATATACAATTTATTATTCAATTAAACAGCAGTTTATCTTTTTTTTTTAATACCTTTTTAAGTATTTCCATTAAACTTTGGCTAATTGGGATAGCTGTTTAATTGGGCCAAAATATATTGACCCTGATATGTCCCAATTAATTGGAATCCACTGTATATTGTTTTGGAAACTGTTTGGGGGTTGGGAGTGAGAGAATACCTACTCAGGAGAATGCAGCAGTCGCCAGGTCTATGCACCAATATCAGCTCTGAGGCTCAGCAGAGAAGGGTGAATGCAGGCAAGACTAAAGTGAAATGGGACTTAATAGATAGTTAGGTGGAAAGGAGATCCTGTGGCCACAAAAGAGGCTCTGGAGTGGTATGGTGCCTTCCCGGGGGGCCAGGGTCTAGGATATCAGAGTGGCTACAGACTATTCTCAAGACCTCTATGAGAAGGCCAGAACTTGTGCATGATGCTGACACAATGACAAAGGCAGAGCAAGGGCTGAGTTCCTGCAGAATGAATATCGATGCTACAGAAGAAATTAAAAAGCAGGACCATGAAGGTAGTATCTCTGGATTATCTCTAGGGCCATGTCCCAATGAAGGTAAGAATGGAAGGATACGGCTGTAAAATTGCTGAGGGGGGAGCAAATCAGATTTTGAGACCATTGGACTGAGGCAACCTGTACAATAAGGACAGGTTGCACCTGAATTGAAGGGGTAACCAATATCATTGCAGGCAGATTTGCTAGTGCTTCTTAGGGTAGGTTTAAATTAACTTGGCAAGGAAGTGTGATCCTAAACAATAAAGTGGTAAATGTGAGGCTGGAAAGTGATACAGAAGACTTTCACAGCATGTTGAATAGACATGCCAGGCATGGGAATGGTAGGGAGTGTGGAAAACCTCTGAGTTTTAAATTGTATTGATTTCCAGATTTACATGCAAGGAATCTAACAGGCAAGGTGAATTAATTTAGGGCATGGATTGTTATGTGTGACTAGGATATTATAGCCATTACAGAAACATGGCTAAGGGACAGACAAGTGGGATAGTTTGATAATAGGGTTTGGATGTTTTAGATAGGATTGAGATGGAGGAAAGGGGATGGGGGGGTAGGAAGAGTTACATTCTTGATTAAGGGTAATGTCACAGCAGTAGTCAGAGATGAAATTATTGAGGATTATCAAATGAGACTTTGAGTAAAGCTCAGAAATAAGGATATGATCACACCTTATTGGGATTCTACTATAAACTCTTAAATCATCAACATGTATTAGAGGCGCAAGTATGTATTGTTCCAAACATTAATACTGTTGTATTTGTAGGGAATTTTAACCTTAACATTAACTGGTACTACCATATTGTTAAGGGGTTACATGGGAAAAAATTTGTTACATGCGTTCAGTAAAGTTTCCTTGGGCAATATATAGGGAGCCCTGTGAGAGAGAAATGAAGGTTGAACTACTTACGAGTAATAAGGTAACTGAGGTGACAGTGTTATGAATGTACCACAGTTCTGAGGGGCCGAAGGGTGCGGGGGTAGCCCCCTCCTTTGTGAGAATCGCAAGATCACTATTGAGTCAATTCAGGAGACACAGGAAATGAGAGAAAGACATGCAGAATCCACAAAAGGGTTAGAATGTGTCCTGGCCTCCGAAAGGCGGACCCATTGATACCGGCTATTGTCTCTTGGAGACGGACTTGTGTATTGCATCCTGGATGATGCAATCAAAGCCCCAGGCAATGAACCGAGGGGGAGGTTGGTGGAGGGATTGCATCATCCCCAACCTGATTGACACCTGAGACCCTGTGAGTCAGGATAAAAAGAGGGTCTGTGGGAACAGCCCCTCAGATGCACCAGAAGAAATGCTAGTGATCCCATAATAGCGAAAGCCGGTGGAAGGCCACGTGCGTCCGCTTCCATTTGCCCGGAATCGGTGACCTTTGCCACGGAAAAACGGTTTTTAGCTAACAACAGGGAACTCAACTCTCAACGACTCTCGAAGGATTGACATCATAAACAGAATGGGCAAGTTTTAACCCGTCTCTCTCTCTCCAACAATTGCCACACGGGGTCCCCAACGGCGGCAGCCTGTATGAACTGAACGAAGTATATATTTCCATCGGACAATTCATTATCCCCTAGACAACGATACAGCTTATTTCTTATTGATTATTATTATACCCGCACTTTTAGATTTAGTATTGATGACGTATATTATCTGTGTGTTTGCATTGATATTATTTTTGTGTATTTCTATCAATAAATACTGTTAAAAATAGTACCATCAGACTTCAACGGACCTCTCTATCTTTGCTGGTAAGTGACCCAGTTACGGGGTACGTAACAACAGTCGGAAAGCATTTTGGGCCAGTTACCATAGTTGTTAGTTTCCAACTAGTTATACAAAGGGACAGGACAGGCCACAGATTCAAGTTCTAAATTGAGACAAAGCAAATTTTGACAGTACGAGGTAGGAGTTTGCAAAGGTTGATTAGAGTAAATTGTTTGTAGGTAAAGCCTTAGAATACAAGGATGTCTCTTTACAACCGCGGTGAAGGGGAATTTCTGAAGCAGAGGTTGGTGAATCTATGGAATTTATTGTCACAGATGGTTGTGGAGACAAAGTCTTTGGGTATATTTAAAACAAAGGTTGATAGGTTCTTGATTAGTAATGATGTCCTCATGTAATAGGGTGACCGGCGAATACTCTAAACGTGGCCTAACCAAAATTATATACATTTGCAAGATAAATTTGTACTCATTCCCTGCCCCGCCCCTCCATCTGATGCAGCTGAGCATGCCATATACCTTCTTTATCACACTATATCCTTCGAGGACCAAAAGCTTGTTGTGATTTGGGGGCCTGGGTGCCTCAATGACCCAGAGAGCTGAGTTGGCTGGAGTCAGGCCTTTATGCTTTGGCGGTTGGTAAGGTCACCCTTGCCAAACAGGTAGAAGGGTAGAGGCCAGATTAAGAGTGGTCCGTTGGTCCTCCAGGTTCAGGGCTACAGCTCAGGGCCAACAACCCTGACTGGTAAAACAAAACTGTTAAGGAAACAGCAATGAAGAATTCTTCTACATCTGAGTGTGGTGGTGTTGCTGAGTCTCAACCTGTGTCTTGCATGACTGACAGTAGTGAAAACTGAGAGGAAGCTACTGACACGCTGAAGGAAGCCCTGAACATTGCCGGAGATGGAGGATCTTCATCGCTGTCTTAAATGCCAGCAACATTACAGATAGTAAGTAACTATATATACTTGTGTCACCGCTTTCAATGAGCTAATGAATTAGACCCCAAAATCCCTCTGTACATTGATGTTCCCAAGGGTCCAGACATTAATTGCATACTTTCCACGTATATTTGACCTTCCAAGATGCAAAACATCACACATGACCAGCATGAACTTTATTTCCCATTTCTCTACCACATCTGTTACTGATCTATATCCTTCTTTACCATTTGACTACCTTCTTTGCCAACTGCAACTTCACTAATTTTACTGCAAATTTAATAAAGTACATGTTTACATTATCATCCAAGTCATTTACATATACACAAGGAAGATGTGTTAACACTGATTTCTGTGAAACATCATTAGGTCACAGACCTTGATCCAGGTGGTGTTGTGGATATTGTGGAATATTGCCAAAGGATACAGCAGGATATAGATTAGCTGCAGATATGGGTGAAGAAATGGCAGATGGAGTTTAATCTGGCCAAATATAAGCAATTGCACTAGTGAAAAATAAATGTAAAGGGACAGCACACTGGCTCTTAACAGTGATGCACAAAAGCATCCTGGAGTACAAATTCCTAAAAGTGGCTACAGGTTAATATGGAGGTGCAAAAGGCATATGGCAGTTTGTCTTTATTAGTCAAAGTAATGAGTTTGGAGAGATGTGATGTTGCAGCTTTATAAAACTCTGGGTAGCCACATCTTGAGTATTGCATTCAGTTCCAGTTGCCCTATTATAGGAAAGTTGTGGAAGGTGCAGAAAAGGTTTCGTAGGATACTACCTGGATTACAGCATATGCTACAAGGCAAGGCTGAACAAAGTTGGATTGTTTTCTCTGGAGTAATGGAAGCTAAAAGGAGATAGAGCTTTATCAGATTACAAGAGGCATAGATAGAGAAAGCTTTATCTTTCTCCCAGGAATGAAATATCTGCTACTAAAGTGCATGTAATTAAATTGAGAGCAATTAAGTGCAAAGGAGCTATGTGGAGCAAGTGTGTTATTTTTAAAAAAGAGTGTTGGGTACCTGGAATGCACTGCAGGGATGATGGTAGAGGCAGATACGGTAGAAGCATTGAAGAAGTCCTTAGATATGTATATGAATGTGAAGAAAAGAAGTTCATGGATATTGTGCATATGTTGTGAAATGTGCCGGAGATAATAGACCTGATTCTGAACTGTAATAGCATCACATCAGATTTCAGCTGTCTCCCTCTCCCCCCTCTTTCAAACTGCAGTTCAATGCAATACATATTTTAGAAGAAAAAAAATAAATCAATTACAGTATACCTATATTAAATAGATTAAAAATCACACAAAAACCAGAAATAATACATATTTAAAAAGTGAGGTCATGTTCACGAGTTCAATGTCCATTTAGGAATCGGATGGCAGAAGGAAAGAAGCAGTTCCTGAATCACTGAGTATGCGCCTTCAGGCTTCCGTACCTCCTACCTGATGGTAACAATGAGAAAAGAGCATGCTGGGGGTCCTTAACAATGGACGCTGCCTTTTTGAGACAACGCTCCTTGAAGATGTACTGGATAGGTTGTAGGCTAGTACCCAAGATGGCTCTGACTAAATTTACAACTCTCTGCAGCTTCTTTCAGTGATGTAGCCTGTCAGATTGCTCTCCACAGTCATCTATAGAAGTATACAGTTCAGTAACATGTTTTCATTTCTTCCCAAGGACAAAGCATAACTAAGAGATGGATGATGCTATCATGACTGACAAGAGGAGTCAGTAATAGCATGAAAGCAAAAGATGCAAATATTAATGGGAAGCCTTTAGAAGCCAACAGACAACAATAGAAAAGCTATAAATGGCAAACAACATGAAATGTAAGAGTAAACAAGCCAATAATATCAAAGATGATATTAAAACTTCTTTAGATACATAAAGGTAAGAATGGACACAATGCCACTTAAAAAATATTGGAGAAGTAGTAATAGAGAACAGGAAAATAGTTGCCAAATAGGTACTTTGCCTCAATCTTCATATTCAAGGACACCAGTAATATTTCAGACATTCAGTGTGACATTCAAGAAAGTCACAGGGCAAAGGTGAGTGTAGTGGCTATTACTAAGGAGAAGGCACTGGGAAACTGAAAGGCCTGGAGGCAGATAAATCACCTGGACCACATGGACTACATCCCAGATTTCTGAAAGAGGTAGTTGAAGGGAGTGTGAAGACAGTAATGATCATCCAGAATCACTGGAGTCAGGAAAGAGTCCCAAAGGACTGAAAATTGCAAATGTTTAAGAGAGGCAAAAGACAAGGAAATTATAGGCGGGGAATCCTGACCTCAGTAGTTGGTAAGAATTTAAAGTCCATTATTAAAAGATGAAATTTTGGAGTTTTTGGAAGTATATGATGAAACTGAACAAAGTCTGTTTAGTATTTTTAGGGGGAAGAACTGCTAAATCTGTTAGAAGTCTTTGAGGAAGTGACAAGCAAGTTAGACGAAGGAGAATCAATGGACATTACTTAGTTGGGTTTTCCAAAAGGCCTTTGACAAGATGCTGCATATGCCGCTGTTAAACAGAGCTCAGGGTGTTAAAGGTGCTAACATGGAGAAAAGATTGGCTGAGACCTAAGAATAGTATATTGGCCCATGTAAGTGGTAACTCAGGTAGACAAGGTGGTGAAGAAAACATAAGGTATTCTTGCCTTCATCAGATGGGGCAGTGAGTACGAGCTTAAGTTACGAAGAGAGACTGCAGCAAAGGAGGCTGAGTAGTGATAATATAGAGGTTTATAAAATCATGAGGGGCATTAGTAAGGTGGAAAGACAGTCTTTTGCCCCAGAGCAATGGTTAAAGGTGAGAGGGGAGGATTTAAAGGAGATTGTAGGGAAAAGTTTTACAGAAGGTGGAGTATATGCTATGCCAAAGAAAGTTTGAGTGATGGTATAATTTCAATGTTTAAAAAAATTTGGAAAGGTTCGTGGCTAGGAAGTGTTTAGGGCTATGAGACAAATGCAAGCAAGTGGATGGCACTTAGGTCAACATGGACAAGTCAGGGTTAAAGATTAGTTTCCATGCTGCATGACTGTGTCATTAAAGTACATGATGATTTGACAGACTTGTTTCAAAATTGGTTTGGTCATAGTAGAGAAGATGTTAACAGTGAAGCACTGTTATTCTTACTGGAGATTTATGACCAGTAGTGTTCCACAGTAATTAATGCTGGGATCTCTGTTGTTTGTGATATACAAGAGATTTGGATGAAAATGTAGGTTGGTTGATTAGAAAGTTTGTGAATAACACAAAAATCAGTAAGGTTGTCAATAGAAAGGAAGATTATCAAAGGATAGTGAGGAGATACACTCAGTGGCCACTTTATTAGGTGCACCTCCACACCTTATCAGCCAATTACGTGGCAGCAATTCAATGCACAAAAATATGGAAACATGGTCAAGAAATTCAGTTCAAACATCAGAATCAGATTTAGTAATCACCAGCAAATGTTGTGAAATTTGTTAATCAGAATGGTCTTCATCAGAGAGTGACTTTGACCATTGTTGGTACCAGATGGGGTGATTTGAGTTTCTTAGAAACTGGTGATCTCCTGGGATTATCACACACAACACTCTCTTGAGTTTACAGAGAGTGGTGTGATAAACAAAAAAAAACAACAACATTCAGTAACAGCAGTTTTGTGGGTGAAAGCTCCATGTTAATCAGCAAGATTGGAGGAGAATGGCCACAATGGTTCAAGCTGACAGAAAGTTGAGAGTAATTCAATAACCTTCACCCTGCCTTGTGCAGCTGGGTCCAGGACTTCCTGTCAGATCACCGGTGGGTGGTAAGAATGGGCTCCCTCACCTCTGCCCTTCAGACCTTCAACACAGGAGACCCCCAAGGTGCGTCTTAAGCCCTCTCCTTTACTCTCTGTACACCCATAACTATGTTGCCACCAGCAGCTCCAATCTGCTAATTAAATTTGCAGATGATGCTACAGTAATTGGCCTTATCTCAAATAATAACGAGGCAGCCTACAGAGGAGAAGTCATCACCTTGACACAGTGGTGTCAAGAAAACAACCTCTCCCTCAAGATCACAAAAACAAAGGAGCTAATTGTGGACTATAGGAAGAACAGAGACAGGCTCACCCCTATTGACATCAATGGATCTGGGGTTGAGAGGGTGAACAGCTTTAAGTTCCTCAGTATACACACCACTGAGGATCTCACTTGGTCTGTACATTGGGGACCTGACTCAACCCAACCACAAACTGTTCAATCTGCTACCATTCAGGAAACGGTCCTGCAGCATGAAAGTCAGGACCAACAGACTCTAGGACAGCTTCTTTCACCAGGCCATCAGACTGATTAATCCACGCTGACATAATTGCATTTCTAAGCTATTCTGACTGTTCTGTTGTATATCTTACAATGCATTCTATTTATTACAAATTACTGGAATTCGTACATCACATATTCAGATGAAGACATAACGTAAAGGTTTTTACTCTTCACCTATGTGAAAGATCTAAGAAATAAAGTCAATTCAATTCAAGTGAATTGAATTACAACAATAGCGTGCAGAAGAGCATTTCTGAATTCACAATCTGTCAAACCTTGAAGTGGATGGGCTATGGCAGCAGAAGGCCACGAACATACACGAGGTACTTAATAACGTGGCCACTGAGTGCAATTGTGTCTTGCATTTGACCTTCAAAAGTGCAATACTTCACACTTGATCAGATTTAAACTCCATCTGTCATTTCTTCCAGTCAGTATATTCTGTACTCAGGTACCGTGTAAATGCACCAGGTACTCTACTTCAAGACTGATGGAATAAAACATTAAAGAACTTGATTTTGACACACTGTGCATGATCTACTATATATTTTCAGTCTTTTCTATTTTTTGTCTCTCAGCATTTGCTTTACATCTACACTAGTATCACAACTTACATTGATAACTCTTCAGATATGAGATGTGATTGTAACTTGTTTATTTCTTCTTTCAATCCCTGTATTGCGAACAAAAATCATAAACATTTAATATTGAGGCAATTAACAACTGCAAAGAAAATTATGTGGCAGAGAATTCCTCATGTAAAAACTGAAAGATTCCAGTCATCATGTTACAATACATTTCTCCTTTTCAGCAAGCAGAAGTGAAAAGCTGGAAATGCCAGCTTCTAAAAAGCAAATTCTAATCACCACTGACATAAGCTGGCATTAACAAGAAATTTGTGCTGCTTAATATCTCCTGTCCTTTTACTAATGGATATCATTATCTCTCACTTAGAAGTTAGAAGTTCAAGATACAGAGAAGGGTAGTGATACTTGTACTTTGAACAGCTAGCACAAGTTTAACACTAATAGTATGTGGGAGATGTGCTAAATACCTTTCAAAATTAGATACACTAGCAACTCATTTAGTGTTACTGCACAGAGAAATGAATCATTATAGCTCTCTTGTTCCTCCAGACCAAACATATGCGGATATGTACCCATCAGTACTTCTAAGGAATACTAGTGAACTACTGCCTTCTGCTGAGAATCCTGCAACAAAGAATCATCCCAGTGTGGAGAGGTTTCATGGGGTTGGGTTGATCTGAGATATGGAGATATAGTGCTCAGAGATGCACCCAGCATTGAGTATTCCACATTTTCAGACCACCAAGAACCTCCCTCAACATTTCATGTTGGATGCAATTTAATGTGTTATCTCCTCTTTAGTTCCATCTCTCCTTGGGGAAGTGACATTTCTATGGTAAAACATTCAAACTGGAACTATAATGTTGTAGCCTTTACAGGGACTTAGTTGAGAGGGGAACAGGAATGGATACTTAATTTCAGGACAGTATCACAGCTGCCCTTAGAAGGGTATTATGGAGGGCTCATTAATGGAATGATTTTTTTTGAAAACCTTACTTCCACTAAATGTCCATCGATCCTTTATGTCTTGGCTATTTTACCTTAATAATGTCATTATATTCTTCCACAGTTAATTTCATTTCTTCTGATTGATTTATTTTCTGTAAAGTAATATACAGCAGCATCAAGGTGCATGTACGTATATGAATGTTTCCATGTTATACTTCTAAAGTCACCAAGGTATCAAGTTTGAATCACAATTTTCATAATAATATAACCATGGCAGCGTAATTCTGCAAGTCAGATTTCCTCCCTATTCCACAATAACTGGAAAGAAATTCAACTGATTTTCAAAGTTCGGCCGGCACAGAAATCATTTTGTGTGCTGGTGCATTGAAACCTGAGATTCAAGTAAGGTTACACAGCTTAAATTCCTCTAACAAACTACATACTCCCAACTCATAGCAAAATAAGCCAAGGTTTGTTGAGCTACACAATAGGAGACACATACTGAACTTGCAAGAAAAATCAGTTAAGTATCAGACCAAGCAAGGTAGTCATAAGGTCATACAGCATGGAAACAAGCCATTTGGCCCACTGTGTACATGCTGAACAATGAGCATTCATCTTTATCAATCCCAATTTCCAGCACTTGGCTCTAGGTGATTCAAGTGCTAACCTAGACACTTCATAAATATTATCAGTGAACATGCTTCCATCACTTTCTCTGGCACTACATTCTATGTACTCACATTCTGGGTGAGAAAACTCAACCTCAGATCCACTCTAAATCAAGTTATCAAGTTTACTGTCAAATGCACAAGTACAGTGAAGTCCAACACAAACCTCACTTGCATCAGTATCATGGGCACATAGGCTCTCTTCCACCTTACTCAGTGGAACATAGAGCAGTACAGGCTCTTCAGTTCACAATGTTGTGTTGACCTTTTAACATACTCCATGATAAACCTAACATTCAACTGACTGAGCATGCAATTTAAAAGCAAGTGAGGCCTTTCAGTACATATTGGTGGGCTTGATCTATTGTGGTTTCTAAGCACTTGTCAAACACTAATAAAAATGTTTAGGCAGAGCAGTCATTGTGGGAGCAGCCATTGTGTGAGTGGACCAGTATAAGGGTGGAGAGCTAGAGGATTTGGCTCAAGGTATTTCAGTGAGAAGAGGTGGAAGGAAGTTTATTTCTTTCTCAGTCTATTGCTGTCTAGCTAGAGCAATTAGTATGGAACCAGGTCAGTGGTGTGCTCTGCATGTCTCCCTGATACCTACACCTGTATGAACTGCATCAGCCGCTGCTCCTTACAGACAATGCTAGAAAAGTAGAGCTGCAACTCAATGACCTTTGGCTCTTATGGGAAAATGAGGAAGTGAAAGATAAGAGTTACAGGGAGGGCCAGAAGGCAGGTAGCTGGATGACTACAATAGGCAAAAAGTGAATACCTTTGATACCTTTGTGGCCATTCACCTCAATAAATGGTATATCACTTTAGACACTGTTTGGGGGGGGGGGGGGGATGACTTAAATGACCTACCAGTGGAAAGCCGTCTTTACTAGGTCTCTAGCACTGTCTGGGTTCGTGACTCGGAAGGGAAGAAGGGGAAAGAGGAGTAATAGGAGATTTAATATTCAGGGGTGCCGGCAGAAGATACTGTGGAGGTGAAAAAGATGCCTGGATGGTACGTTGCCTCCCAGGTGCCAGGGTCAGGAACATCTCAGACTGTGACCATAGCATTCTAACAGGGTGAGCAGCCAAAAGTTGTGATACATATTGGTCCCAGCGAAAAGGGTTGGGATCCTGAAGAGAGAATATAGAAAGTTGAAAAGCAGGATCTCAAGGACAGCAATTTGGCAGATGAATGTGGTGTGGCTGAGGAATTGGCAGGGTTTCAGATTTGCTTAAGTGAGTTCGGCATATCATCAAAGACGACAGACTTCTAAAGTTAGAAAGCATTCTGACTGGTTACATCACGGTTTACTGTGGAAACTTCATGCACAGGAATACAAGTGTCTATACGGAGTAGCATGCTCAGCCAGTTTCCCTCTGCATCATCAAGGAGATCTACAATCTGATGAAGGCAACATCCATCATCAGGGAAAGATCCAACTTACACTGATAACTCTTCAAATACAAGATTTGATTGTAACCCCCTCCATTCAGGCCATATACCCTCTTCTCAAGGATGTCATTAGGGAGGAGATTCCTTAGCTTCCACGTTCTTTTCTAATGTAAATACAGAAATATTCATTTAACACCTCAACTGTCCCCTGTGGCTCCACACATAGAAAACCAAACTGATCCCCAAGGGAATGTATTCTTTCCCTAGTTACCCTTTTCCAGTTAATATACTTGTAGAATGTCTTAGGAATATCTCCTTTATCTATCTGTTCTCTGCATATTAACCTGAAACAGTATCTACCTCACTCAGTAATGCATCCTTAACTGAAATGAGTCCTTTGGCTTCATGTAACTGATTCTGAAAAGCAAGAGGATTAATTACTGTCCAACAGCATTTTCCTTAGTGACAAGGAAGTAAAGCACTAAGACTGTTAGCACCATTTATTTAGGATTTCCATGGTTTCCTGCTGTTATTGTTGTTGAGATGAAACCTCCAAAGAAATTTATCTCTGATGGATTGGCAAGGTAGTGCCAAAAAGCAGCATCCATCATCAAGGACCCCCACCATCCAGTACAGTACACGCTCTCTTCTCATTGCTGCCATCAGAAAGGGGGTACAAGAGCCTCAAGAACCACACCACCAGGTTAATGAACAGTTATTACCCCTCAACCATCAGGCTCTTGAACCAGAGGTGATAACTTCACTCATCCCAACACTGAATTGTTGCCATCACCTATTGTCTCACAAGAACTCTTCATCTCAAATTCTCTATATTTAGTGCTTATCTATGTATAATTATTTTGCTTTTTAAAAAAAAAACTTTTTGTGCTTTCAGTTCATTGTCTTTTGCACATTGGTTGTTTGTCCATTTTGTCATGTACATTTTGTTCATTGATCCTTTATATTTGTTGTGAATGTCCACAAGATAATCCCCAGAACATCCAGCATTTATTCCCATCCTTGTGACAGCCAAGTCTCTGTAATAGCTACATCGTAGCCAAGACCTGAACCATGCTCTAAGTTTATCATCTTTGCTCCTGATACTAGTCACTGACTGAAAAGTAACCACATTTCAACCCATGCACTGACTGAAATTGTGCAATATCCACTGCCTATCCTTCTTCACAATCTCTCTACACATTGCATCTACCTTTACAACTGCACCATCATCTGGCCTATTACCCTGGTGCCCATCTCCCTTCCAACAGAGCTCAGGCAAACCTGCCAACAAGGACAACCACACTCCCCTAACAATTTTCCAAGTAGTATACTTAAAATTGAGGGGAATGGCCACAATGGTACCTTGCACTGTATGTATATTCCCTTTCCTCTCCTGACAGTCATCAGCCATCTGCTTCCTGCAACTTAGGACTACCTCCCTGGAGCTCCCGTCTATCAACTCCTCATTCTCCTGAATGATTTGTAGGGCATCCAGCTCCAGCTCCCTTACAAAGACGGCAAGAAGCTGCAGCCTGCTGCACTACTCACAGGCATCAGGGACACCAGAGTTCACTATAATTTCCTACAACATGCAAGAGAATTATATCACTGCCATGGATTCCATTTGTGCAGCCATACCTCTGCAATAACATACGAAGAAAGAGAAACTTCCAAAATCTCAAACTAAAGCTCATGCATTGTAAGTCACTAAGGGTAGTGGGTAACTGGGAGATTGGGATATTTTCTAAAGCAACAAAGAATCACTAAGCAAACAATAAGGGAAAATAGATTATGAAAGTAAACTAGCACAAAACATAAAAACAGATACGCTTTATAATTATATAAAGTGGAGGATGGCTAAAATGAACATAAGAATGTAAAATGAACTGGGGATATTCAATAATGTGGAAATAGCCAACACTTTGAATGACTAATTTGTGTCGGTCTTCATGGTAGAAGGCATACCAAATCAAAATGTTTTGGAAGCGATGGCAGTAAGTACCTCAATACAGTCATTATCATTAAACAAGTGGTGATAAGTGAACTAGTTGGCCTGAAGGTAGGCAAGTCCCCTAGTATTGATGGTATGCATCCTTGGGTACTGAAAGAAACATGTTTGTGATGATTTACCAAAACTCTCTGAACTCTCAGCAGATCCTGGCAGGTTGGAAGACAGTGAATATCATGCCACTGTTAAAAAAAGATGTAGGCAAAATGTGGATAACTATAGGCCAGCTAGCTTAAGGTCTGTAGTCAGGAAAATGCTTGAAGCTACCATTAAGGAGGAAATAATAGTAAATGTGGATTGAAGGTTCCATCAGACAGACAGCACAAATTCGTGAAGGGCAAGTCCTGTTTGACAAACCTACTGGAGCTCCTGGAGGATAAAATGAGCACATTGTACTGAGAGGAAGAGTGCTGGCTCTACTGTGTTTCTCCAGGACTCTTCCGGGCATCGTGTCCCCAAGTGCCCAGTAAAGGAGGAAACCCATCAGTAAGAAGGGGAATTCTGACAGGATTGATTCTCCCTGCAAGCATTGTCCCCTAATTAAGTAATGGCCCAGCCTCTCTATTATGGGGGTCTCAGACCCATGGGTTGCTGCCATTTTTGACTCTGGGGAGTCAGGAACCTCATGGATATCTTTCAGACTCAAAGATGAAGAGTTCCCACTCAACAACTGAGAGAGAATATTGAAACCAAGGCTCTGGGTAGTCAGCCACTTGGCTCCCACAAGATCCACTTTTCTATAGTACCTCTCCATCTTGTGCTAGAAGGCAACCATAGGGAACAACCCTCCATCTTGTTGATTCACATGGACTGCCACCAGTGCTTGGCCTTCACTAGCTCTCTCGACAGAAACTTACTGATCAATTGGTCCCAAAAGAAACCCCAAGAATGGGGAATGGCATGTCAGTCCATGAGTCTGGGTCTAGCTCAAGCCCTGTTCAGCGCATCACCTCCTGAGCCATCCTGGTGTTCCAGATGAATATGCTGACCTTCTTGCATTCTAAGTAAGAAGGCAGCCACCTCCCTGCCTCCACACCAGCCAGATGACTGCACCATTGACCTCTGTTCCCTCTCTTGTCCTGAAACAGTGGCCATGGAAGAATACATCAAGAAGGCATTGGCCTTGGGATTTAACCATCCATCTACGTCATCATAGGAGCAAGAAAGATGGCAAGTTCCATTCTTGCATTAATAATCAGTCCTTCAACAACACCATGGTGAAGAATAGCTACCCTACTCCTCTGCTTGCCTTGGCATTTCAACATCTCCAGGGAGAAACTAAGTTGATCTGTACAATGTCTACAACTTGGTTCACAACCAAGAAAGAACGAGTGGAAGACAGCATACGACACCCTCACTGGCCACTATGAGTAGCTCATGATGCCATTTGGTCAGACAACTGTTTTCAGGCCCTGGTCAATGACGTATTCCAGGACAAGTTGTATCAGTTTGCATATTTAGAAAACATTATTATCTACTTCTGTTCTCACCAGGAACATACCCAGCATGTCCGGAAAGTTCTCAGACAGCTCCTCAACAACAACTTTTATACCTAACCAGAGAAGAGCGAGTTCAACAAAGAGCAGATGTCATTCTCGGGCTACATCCTCACCCCTTCCAGTGTTCAAATTGATCCAAAGTCACATTCAGGCAGTCACAGAGTGGTCTAAAACCATCTAGTCCCAAACAAGTGAGGCGCTCATAGGATTTGCAAACCTTTATAGCTGCTTCATCAGAAATGACAGTTTGATCGTGGTTCTTATAAATGCACTCACCAAGATGATCTCTGCAGGATTCCAATGGACAAATGAAGCAGACCAAGTGTTCTCAGAGCCAAACTGATGTTTCACCACTGCCCCAGTGCTACAACCCATCCCATCCATTAATCATCGAGGTTGATGCATCTAATGTTGGCACTGGAGCTGCACCTTCCCAGCACTTTTCTGTAGACAATCAGTCGCACCCCTGTGCTTTTCTTTCCAATTGCTTGACCTCTACAGAGTGTAACTATGATGTCTGAAAATAAGAACTTCTGGCTGTCCGGGAGTCAGGGAGGCCCTGGAGGCATGGAGACTGGAGAAGAACATCCTTTTCTGATATGGACAGGTCACAAAAACCTCTCCGACATTCATAATGCTAAGAGACTCAACTCCCGTCAAGCCCATTAGGTTCTCGTCTTCACAGTTTAATTTCACCCTCACCTACCACCCTAGAAGCAAGAATACCAAAGCCGATGCTCTCTTCTGCCAGTTTGACATCACTGAGGATAATACCAATCTAAAGCCCATCATTCCCTGCACATGCATAGTTGCTCTGGTGATTTGGAGAATAGACACAGAGGTGAAGGCTGCTCAACAGTCATTCAATGTCTGTAGTGAGATGCTGAAGATGTTCTATAGGTCAGTTGTGGAGAGCGCCCTCTTCTTTGTGGTGGCGTGTTGGGGAGGAAGCATTAAGAAGAGGGACGCCTCACGTCTTAATAAGCTGGTAAGGAAGGCGGGCTCTGTCGTGGGCAAAGTACTGGAGAGTTTAACATCGGTAGCTGAGCGAAGGGCGCTGAGTAGGCTACGGTCAATTATGGAAAACTCTGAACATCCTCTACATAGCACCATCCAGAGACAGAGAAGCAGTTTCAGCGACAGGTTACTATCGATGCAATGCTCCTCAGACAGGATGAAGAGGTCAATACTCCCCAATGCCATTAGGCTTTACAATTCAACCGCCTGGACTTAAGAACTTTTTAAAAGCTATTATTAATGCTTTTTGAGATAGTGATTTAGATGCATATCATATTTTTTACTGAGTTAAGTATTGTATGTAATTAGTTTTGCTACAACAAGTGTATGGGACATTGGAAAAAAAAAGTTGAATTTCCCCATGGGGATGAATAAAGTATCTATCTATCTATCTATCTAAGACCAGACCCAGGTGGGGGAACTTCCCAACCAGCTGTTTGTCCCTGCCACTGTGCACCCCAGAGTGTTGGAGTGGGGTCACTCTTCTCAACTGGTTGGCCATACAGGGATTCAACAGACCCTGGAATTTATAGAGACGATTTTGGTAGCCATCTATGTATGTCTCAAGATGTCCATGACTTTGTGTCTGCCTATCCCACTTGTGGCCAGAACAAGACATCAAGTCAGCGCCCTGCTGGAATGGTCTACCTGCTGCCTGTGCCTCACTGCCCCTAGTCCTGCTTCTCTTTGGATTTCATCACTGGTCTGTCTCCATCAAATGGGAACACTACCATTCTGGTAGTTGTGGACTGGCTCTCCAAAGGAGCCCACTTCATTGTTCTTCCCAAACTCCTGCCAGCTTATGAGACTGCCACCCTCATGGTTCAGCATGTGTTCAGGCTGCAAGGCTTCTTGGGACAGTGTCTGATCAAGGAGCACAGTTCACGTCCCATTTTTGGAAGGCTTCCTGTTCTCTTTTGGGAGCTACAGCCACCCTCTCATTATGTTTACACCTCCCAATCTTTACGCCAAACTAAGAGAATGAATCAGGAGCTGGAGATAACCCTGCAAACCCTTGTTTCTTCCAACCCCAAAACCTGGAGCTCTAATAGGTTTATCCAT